>NC_053160.1:161180233-161493447 GCF_016835505.1 Polypterus senegalus
GGACCCTTACGTAATTACGACAATCAGTCTGTAAAGCAACAAACAAATGACTGTGCTGGAATAGGAAGGAAGGCAATGAAGAGACATATTTCTGGGATGTTGACCAAACCCAAATTATACAGTGGCTTAGTAAAAAAAAATAATCATAGGAATCAAACTT
The DNA here is from genome assembly GCF_016835505.1 of Polypterus senegalus. NCBI lineage: Eukaryota > Metazoa > Chordata > Cladistia > Polypteriformes > Polypteridae > Polypterus > Polypterus senegalus. The sequence continues at coordinate 161,180,394 of NC_053160.1, forward strand.
TGTTATTTCAGTGAAATTTACTGCAGGAAATGATTATTTGTAGGGGAGCATCGATGCTCCCACTAACTAAAACAAGCCAGTTTGCCAAATATGCAAAATAACACTTTACCTTATCAGAACTGAGAAAGCAACTAATTTTGAATTCAGTTATTTCTTACTAAAATTGTCAAAACACAAGCTAACTATTGATTCAAATACAAAAGAAAGCATGTTTCGCGTAAATCAGTGGTGCTTGTAAGTGTTTCAGTTCAAGGACCAATTTGCTAATGTCAAAGATAAAATGGTCTACTTACAGTACAGCCAACAGTAATCATTTGTTACTGTTATTCCTCGTTACAATTACGACATTTGTTTTACTAAAGCTTTTTGTTCACAAAATTCTATAATTCTAATTATATATTGCTGGTGTTGACTTTCAAAGGCCCATATTTCTGCCAAACCTCCATATCAACCCCTCAGCCATAAGAAGAGTAAATAACTTGGCTCTGCCACAGACAGATTTATGGAATATCATTAAATGACGCCTTGACAAACTGGTAAGGAAGGCAGGCTCTATTGTAGGCACGGAGCTGGACAGTTTGACATCTGTGGCAGAGTGATGGGCGCTGAGCAAACTCCTGTCAATCATGGAGAATCCACTGCATCCACTGAACAGGATCATCTCCAGACAGAGGAGCAGCTTCAGCAACAGACTGCTGTCACCATCCTGCTCCACTGACAGACTGAGGAGACCCCACACTATGCGACTCTTCAGTTCCACCCGGTGGGGTAAACGTTAACATTATACAAAGTTATTGTCTGTTATACCTGCATTGTTATCACTCTTTAATTTAATATTGTTCTTCATCAGTAGGCTGCTGCTGGAGTATGTGAATTTCCCCTTGGGATTAATAAAGTATCTATCTATCTATCTATCTATCTATCTATCTATCTATCTATCTATCTATCTATCTATCATATAGTGTCTTTTCATATCTATCTATCTATCATATAGTGCCTTTCATATCTATCTATCTATCTATCTATCTATCTATCTATCATATAGTGTCCTTTCATATCTATCTATCTATCTATCTATCCATCCATCCATCCATCCATCCTAGTCTAGTCCAAATTATTTTGTGTTCCCTGTTATCATTTTAAAGCCATTTCTAAAAAGAGTTCAGTATTAAAGACAAATTGACCATAAATGATTTTGACTAATGCTGTAGCTTACAAAAAATTATTTAACATAAAAGTTTACTTAGTTTATAGCTTAAAAGAAAAGATAACATATAGGGAAAACAAGGTTAACACCAACGTATGGCATTATTCTTCAAGATGGGTCTTCTCCAACCTACCTCACTAGATTTGTCTTTCCTTACACAGTCACTATGTACTGATTCCGGTACATTCCACAATACCTGCAGTATTAAGAGAAAAAAATATGAAATTCGAGAACAATACACATGTCAGTGTTAGCTGGAAAAACATAACCTTGATCATATTTCAAGATGCGCATTTGAACTGTTTTCACAGGTTTACTGTTTCACATATTCAACACACAGATAAAGGAAAAGTCCTTGCAATATTCAAAATTTAAGAGTTGTTGCCCAACTTTGAAAGAACATTTCTGTGGTTGTGAGCATTTTTAGAATTTATACATTAGTCTTCAACCTGCTAAAAAGTAATTCAATGTTTGTTGTTGGATGCTGTCAACAGAACAGTAAATCTCTATTTCATACTTTCAAACCAAATCAAAATATAAATATTTTCATTTTTCTAATTTATTCTACACATTTCAGTTTATGCAACTTTAATATGCATTCGAATAATGCCATTATTACCTTATTCGGTGTTTAATTCAGATATAGGATGTTCAGTTTGAGGGGTTAGGCAAACTATAGACAGCAGGCTTGTTGTGAGCAGCTGTAGTTGTGCATTGTCACGCATGTAAATGTAATGTAAATTCTAAGCAAACACATATATGTAGAAGGAGTAACACATTAAAAATAGCTTGCCTTAGTGCTAGAAGTATCAAAAGTAAGGTAAGTGAGTCGTATATAGCAGAGCATAATTATGATATTATAGCAATAACAGAAACCTGGCTAAATAACAAAGATGGGGATGAGTGTAACATAGAGGGATACACATTTTTAGGAAGGATAGACAGAACAGAAAAGGAGGTGGGGTTGCTGTTTATGCCAAACAGAATTTAAATGTAAGTCATCTTCAGTTGGATGATGAGCCCCATCTTAGTGAGGACATGTGGCTTCGCCTGGAAAATATTAGGGAAAAAGTCTTATTTGGAGTGTGTTATAGACCACCCAATTCAGACAGTAATTTCAACACACATCTTTTTAGTAATATCAAAAGGCAAGTTTACAGGGGGATATTATAGTCATGGGGGACTTTAATTATCCAAATATTAACTGGGATAACCTTACAGATGGAGGAGCACAAGAGCAGGAGTTTTTAGAAGTAATCAGCGACTGTTTTTTAACACAGCATGTTAAAGCACCAACACGGGTGAAGCCTGTCTGGATTTAGTATTCTGTAATAATCAGGATAGAATTGAGGGTGTAGAGGTGATTGAACCACTAGGGTCAAGTGACCATAATGTAATACAATTCTCAGTATTTTGTAAGAGTACAGATGCAAAGACTAAAATTGTTAAGTTGAACTTTGGTAGGGCTAATTTTGAGCAGATGCGACAAAGTCTAAGTAGGATAGACTGGGATAAGCTTTTAAATGTGGAGACAGTTGAGGAGCAGTGGAACAGGTTTAAAAATGTTTTACATGTAATGCAGGACAGATACATACCTAAATTTGGAATTAATAGGAAACTAAAAAAAACTCCACGATGGATTAATAAAGATTTAAAAAGAAGTTGCAAAGGAAAAAACTGCTGTATAAGGCATATAAGACTAATGACTGCAAAGAGAATCGTAGCGTATGAGAACATGAGGGCAACCATTAAGAAGGATATCAGAGAGGCTAAAAGACAGTTGGAGAGGAATATAGCAGATAAGGCAAAGAAGACCCCAAGAGATTCTTTCAGTATTTTAGTAGTAAAAGAACAGTTAAGGAGGAGGTCAAGTTCATCAGGAATAGTAAAGGGGAATTAAAAGATACGGCCAATGAAATAGCAGATGCCCTAAACTTACATTTTTCTGAGGTGTTTACAAGTGAGCAAGTGGATAACCTCCCAGAGGTAAACAACTACTAAGGAGGTACTGAGGGATTTGGAAATTGTAGAGGGAGAAGTGCTGCTCAGATTAAATAAGATGAAATCAAACAAATCACCAGGCCCAGATAATATTTATCCTCGTGTTCTTAAGGAGGCTAGTGAGTACATATATAAACCCTTGACACATATTTTTAGGAAGTCACTGTGCACTGGAGAGATTCCAAAGGACTGGAAAATGGCAAATATCATCCCATTATATAAAAAGGGTGACAGGGCAGATCCAAGCAACTATAGGCCAGTAAGCTTAAAATTAATGGAAGGAATTATTAAGGATAAGATTGAGCAACACATGGCAAGGACAGGAGTTATTCTGAACAGTCAGCATGGGTTTTACTAACATGTTGGAATTCTATGAGGAGGCAACAAAAGGATACGATCAAAGTGGAGCTTATGATATTATTTATCTGGACTTTCAGAAAGCATTTGATAAGGTGCCACATGAGAGGTTGGGCATCAAGTTAAAAGAAGTGGGAATTCAGGGTGATGTTTTTAGATGGGTGCAGAATTGGCTCAGACACAGGAAGCAGAGGGTGATGGTGCGAGGAACCTCATCAGAACTGGCCGATGTTAAGAGTGGTGTTCCACAGGGGTCAGTGCTAGGGCCGCTGCTATTTTTAATATATATAAATGATTTAGATAGGAATATAAGTAACAAGCTGGTTAAGTTTGCAGATGATACCAAGATAGGTGGATTAGCAGATAATTTGGAATCCGTTATATCATTACAGAAGGACTTGGATAGCATACAGGCTTGGGCAGATTTGTGGCAGATGAAATTTAATGTCAGTAAATGTAAAGTATTACACATAGGAAGTAAAAATATTAGGTTTGAATACACAATGGGCGGTCGGAAAATCGAGAGTACACCTTATGAGAAGGATTTAGGAGTCATAGTGGACTCTAAGCTATCAACTTCCCAACAGTGTTCAGAAGCCATTAAGAAGGCTAACAGAATGTTAGGTTATATAGCAGATCTGTGGAGTACAAGTCCAAGGAGGTTATGCTCAACCTTTATAATGCACTGGTGAGGCCTCATCTTGAGTACTGTGTGCAGTTTTGGTCTCCAGGCTACAAAAAGGACATAGCAGCACTAGAAAAGGTCCAGAGAAGAGCGACTAGGCTGATTCCAGGTCTACAGGGGTTGAATTATGAGGAAAGATTTAAAGAGCTGAGCCTTTACAGTTTAAGCAAAAGAAGATTAAGAGGTGACATGATTGAAGTGTTTAAAATTATGAAGGGAATTAGTACAGTGGATCGAGACTTGTATTTTAAAATGAGTTCATCAAGAACACGGGGACACAGTTGGAAACTTGTTAAGGGTAAATTTCACACAAACATTAGGAAGTTTTTCTTTACACAAAGAACGATAGACACTTGGAATAAGCTACCAAGTAGTGTGGTAGACAGTAAGACGTTAGGGACTTTCAAAACTCGACTTGATGTTTTCTTGGAGGAAACAAGTGGATAGGACTGGCGAGCTTTGTTGGGCTGAATGGCCCGTTCTCGTCTAGTGTGTTCTAATGTGCATCTCAGGCATCTGTGGATCCCCTCAAGGGTTCTTTCAAAGTATTTAATAACTTGCCAGACCAAAGAGGGTGCAACCGCTAACACTGTCTTCTCCTACTCTCCCTGTCGCACACAATGAGGGCACCTGACTCTACCCCTGGAAGGAGGAATCATCTGCCAAAGAGATGTGCTTGCTAGATGGACCTTTCTTAAAGTGGATAAGCAGAGAATTTGGCTTTATTTGTTTTATATTAGCCCCAAATTCAGGGCAGCTTAATGCTATGATGGGCATTGTTTACTTATGTTGCCCTTTCTTTAAACAAGTTGACCTGCTTGGCGCCCCCAAATCTTTTTGTGGCAGTCTGTCATTCCCATACCCAGCAACGGCATATTTAGATCTCTGTGCTAACATGTAGCTGATATCCAATTGTGACACTGCAGCTGATGTTTTATAAAAATTGTATATTAATCCATCCATCCATCTACCTCAATCAATCTATCAATCAAATCTATCCATCCATCCATCTGCCTGCCTGTCTGTCTGTCTTAAAGGCCTCATTTCAAGTCTCACTTCATCTGTTGCTACAGCCTGGACCCTAGCATGGTGACAAGGCCATGAAACTATGACACATTTGTATTTTTTTCTTTGTATTATGAAAGCCTCAATGAGGCAATGGAATTCTGTTTGCCAAGTAAAAAATCTTACCCTTGTGTTAATGAGGAGGTCGAGATGAGCAAACCAGACACACGTTAGGCACTAAACAAAACCCTGCCACAGCTACATCAGAAGTAATTCTAAAATGTCTGAGGTGTTGTTCCATGGCAGTGGGCAGAGTGGTCAAAAAGTTGGTTTGGTGATTGGGGTTTGTACTTTTTTCAGATTGGAATTACTGTGCTTGTTGTTTTAATTATTTGGGGGTCTTTATCATCTACTGTCGTATCCCAATCCTTCGTTCTTTCATTTCTAATGTGACGTCTCACATGTTTGACTCCACTGTCAACCAAATGCTTCTTCAGGATAAATTGCTCTCCCAAGACGACACTTCTCTCTCACCAAGTGAAACACCTGACGTTTCTGTGTGAGCACTTAATAGATTATTCTGGATTTGATTTTACAATTTACTATTGAATTTTCTGTGTGAACATTAATGCTATGATTTGATTCTGGTGTTCCCTTACATTACTATTGCTTTCCATTGATTTGATTTGTGTAACGTGCAGTGATTTTATTCTCCCAAAGAGATCTTTTATTCCCTTCTAGCTCAACCACAAGGGGGAGATGTTTGGTCTCTGAGACAACATCAGTAGGAGAGAATGGGTGCTTGGATTGTTACTGAAGATGGCGCACCCTGAGGGAGCAAAGGTAGTTGAAAGCTGGCACCCCCTTCTCTCGACTTGAGTCCAAAATAGTGGAGTTTTAACAACGTCAGAAGGGGGGACGTGAGAGAATAATTTAGATGTAACATAATATAATTTAGTATTTTGGCTTGCAATGTGTACATTAAAATATAAGAGTTGGTTTCGGAGAAATACTGAGATGGTCAAGTAAAGAATGTAGCTGATGTAATATACAAAATGTACTGAAGGATGACTAAGAGATGACTAAGAAGTCAGCAGATGTCCTACACAATCAGAATGGACAGTAATTATATACACAGGAATTTCAAGAGTGGAAGCGCAAGTCAAAGTTATTAGAAGAACCAGAAAAATAATAAGATTGACTTTTATTTTATATGTCATTTGGGTACAAGCTGAAGAACCAACCGGAGTAAATGCATATATTGATTGACGCTGTTGTGTAAATTCATTTGCTTATAAAGCAGACCCCTAGCCTTATTTTTTTTTTTTTATTGTAATCATTCCATACAAATAAATCAATTTTTACAAAAACAAAAAAGGGATGAAAACAATTTAACCCCGACCTCTAAGAAAGAGAGCGTGTCCAACGGAGTAGATCTTAAAGCTTGTAAACATACCTAAATTGATTAGTTTACTGTAAAAGGGCAATAGAGATGAATGGAGAAGAAAAAGAAATGCGGAAAGAATTGCTTCCTCAGCGCTTTAAGAGCTTATTCTAAAATGTTATTGATTAGATCCTGCCAGGTTTTGAAGAAGTTCTGCACAGATCCTCAGAGTATTTGATTTTTTCCAGTTTCAAACAATATAAAACATCAGTTACCCACTGACTTAAAAGAGGAGAGTTAGGATTCTTCCAGTTTAGCAAAATAAGTCTGCGTGCCAATAGTGTAGTGAATGCAATCACAATTTGTTTGTCCTTCTCCACTTTAAATCCATCTGGAAGACCACCAAACACAGCTGTTAGTGGGTTAGGAGGGATTGTGACACCAAGGCCGTCTGAAAGGCACCTACAGATTTTTTTCCAAAATGATGTTAATTTGGTGCAGGCCCAAAACATGTGACCCAGTGAGGCTGGGACTTGACTGCAGCGTTCGTAGGTTGGATCTCGACCTGCGAACATTTTGGACAGTTTTAGTCGAGACAGATGTGCTCGATATAGAATTTGGAGTTGAATGATTGTATGCTTTGCGCATATGGAGCTCGAGACCCCTAGCCTTTAATATTTTGACCATTCCGACCAGGCTGCAATAGACTGCTTGTGAGAAATCTCCCTCTTCATGAAGTGACATTAAAAGACGTATAGAACGGCTCTTCTCCTGCCTGGTTTCTAATAGTAAGAGGTTCTAAATTTAAGATTTTATTAATATATAGTATCTAAATTGAATTTCTTCCACTAAAGTGACTAAAATAGAACCTTCAAACACAGTGTGCAAGTGATCGATCTTAAAACACTGGCAAAAACGGTGGCAAATCCAACAGCTTAAAGGCTTTATCTGAACTGTACTTGAGAAAAATAAAAAGTCAACTGTAATCTACAATTGTGCACAACGAAATAATTGAATGGGATTGTAGTGCAATCCCAAGTTTACCTGTTTCTTTTTTAAAGTAATATTTTCTATGTCTAGTTCCAAAATTGCTTCCCTTGCTCCAACATAGATCGTTTTCTTGTCTTCGTCTAGCAGAAAAGTTGAATAATTCAGAATATCTGGTTCTTTGAATACTAATAGATTTAGCTCTGTAAAAAAAAATAGTAAGTGAAAATAATTAGAGGAGTATTGGAAAATATATTACAAATTACCTGTTGAGGGCGGCATGGTGGCGCAGTGGGTAGCGCTGCTGCCTCGCAGTAAGGAGACCTGGGTTCGCTTCCGGGTCCTCCCTGCGTGGAGTTTGCATGTTCCCCCCGTGTCTGCGTGGGTTTCCTCCCACAGTCCAAAGACATGCAGGTTAGGTGCATTGGCGATCCTAAATTGTGCCTGGTGTGTGTGTGCGTGCCCTGCGGTCGGCTGGCGCCCTGCCCGGGGTTTGTTTCCTGCCTTGCGCCCTCCCTGTGTTGGCTGGGATTGGCTCCAGCAGACCCCCGTGACCCTGTTGTTAGGATATAGTGGATGGATGGATTACCTGCTGAGTAAATATTCATTTAAAATATAGACTAGGGAGATTAACCCTTTAGATATCCCTTACAGGATGTTCTCCAAATGTGTTTTCACCTGCTACGTCAAAAACGACTTTTAGGAAGTCACTGAGCACTGGAGAGATTCCAAAGGACTGGAAAATGGCAAATATCATCCCATTATATAAAAAGGGTGACAGGACAGATCCAAGCAACTATAGGCCAGTAAGCTTAAAATTAATGGAAGGAATTATTAAGGATAAGATTGAGCAACACATGGCAAGGACAGGAGTTATTCTGAACAGTCAGCATGGGGTCAGAAGGGGGAGGTCGTGTTTTACTAACATGTTGGAATTCTATGAGGTTGCAACAAAAGCATGAGATCAAAGTGGAGCTTATGATATTATTTATCTGGACTTTCAGAAAGCATTTGATAAGGTGCCACATGAGAGGTTGGGCATCAAGTTAAAAGAAGTGGGAGTTCAGGGTGATGTTTTTAGATGGGTGCAGAATTGGCTCAGACACAGGAAGCAGAGGGTGATGGTGTGAGGAACCTCATCAGAACTGGACGATGTTAAGAGTGGTGTTCCACAGGGGTCAGTGCTAGGGCCACTGCTATTTTTAATATATATAAATGATTAATATAAGTAACAAGCTGGTTAAGTTGGCAGATGATACCAAGATAAGTGGATTAGCAGATACTTTGGAATCCGTTATATCATTACAGAAGGACTTGGATAGCATACAGGCTTGGGCAGATTTGTGGCAGATGAAATTTAATGTCAGTAAATGTAAAGTATTACACATAGGAAGTAAAAATATTAGGTTTGAATACACAATGGGCGGTCGGAAAATCAAGAGTACACCTTATGGGAAGGATTTAGGAGTCATAGTGGACTCTAAGCTATCAACTTCCCAACAGCGTTCAGAAGCCATTAAGAAGGCTAACAGAATGTGAGGTTATATAGCAAGATCTGTGGAGTACAAGTCCAAGGAGGTTCTGCTCAACCTTTATAATGCACTGGTGAGGCCTCATCTTGAGTACTGTGTGCAGTTTTGGTCTCCAGGCTACAAAAAGGACATAGCAGCACTAGAAAAGGTCCAGAGAAGAGCGACTAGGCTGATTCCAGGTCTACAGGGGTTGAATTATGAGGAAAGATTAAAAGAGCTGAGCCTTTACAGTTTAAGCAAAAGAAGATTAAGAGGTGACATGATTGAAGTGTTTAAAATTATGAAGGGAATTAGTACAGTGGATCGAGACTTGTATTTTAAAATGAGCTCATCAAGAACACGGGGACACAGTTGGAAACTTGTTAAGGGTAAATTTCGCACAAACATTAGGAAGTTTTTCTTTACACAAAGAACGATAGACACTTGGAATAAGCTACCAAGTAGTGTGGTAGACAGTAAGACGTTAGGGACTTTCAAAACTCGACTTGATGTTTTCTTGGAGGAAACAAGTGGATAGGACTGGCGAGCTTTGTTGGGATGAATGGCCTGTTCTCGTCTAGAGTGTTCTAATGTTCTAATGTTCTAATACTTGTGAAAATAATTTAAAAAAACTTTGTAAGATTAATGGAACTGTTGAATTAATTTGGGTAAATAATGATAAACCTTGACTTAATAAATGGGAGCCTTGACTCTTTAGATAACACAGCTCTGTGGACGGATGTTTTCAACACTACAAAATAATTACATTTTGCAGTTTTAAATCAAGGAAAACAGGCTGTAAAATTCATCTTAGATCAAGTAAAATGTGTAAATATTGTGGCCTGCAGGGTGCGCCTTCAAACCCCAGACAAAGCTACCACAGGCACAGTCCTGGGATGAAATCCAGTGCATTTACTTACAACACCCTCTACCTTTTACAGGCTCGCTTCCCTTAGCGTCGCAGTGGCTCTAAGACTGCACAACACAGACAGCAATTCCCTTCACACTTCTTTTATTCCTTCGTCCCCCTCCACATCACCCAGGCGAGTGTTGTCCGCCTCCTCTGTTGACTCTTGACCACCAAGGCCAAGTGGATTCTGGGAATACTTCCGGTGCTCAATCTGTTGCTCCTGGGAAGCACTTCTGGGTTACACAGGACAACAGTTTTTCTTGTGCAGTCAATATATGACAACTCCCATAGAACCCGACAGGGCAGCTCTATGGGACTACAACTCCCATGCTGCTCTGCGGGCATCCATACTTGGGTTTGCCAGAAGGGATGCTTGCTGCTCAGTGTATGGGGAGACCCTCTGCCATAGCAGGCAGTCACCCACTGTCCTGTCCTTCCACCCTCCATAGCCCACCCAAGGCCTCACTCTGTGGCTGCTGACATACCAGCCCAGGTGTAGTTTGCTGCTGCTGTGTCCTTCCATGTCCACGTCCTGAAACGTAAGGAGAATATGGCCGCTCCCTCACCTTATCGTGGCCTCCTAGTTGGCACATTATTGATATATGCAGAGTTTAATTCAATTGTCTTTATTTACTTAGAATTTTTACAGGTTATTCAAATAAAATAATGTACTTTTCTTTCATAAAATATAACTTTTTTCATACAAGAAGCAGAAAAAGGGTTATTTATAATCTAGTGAAAAGCTTTTCTTACCGTCATGTTTCCAGGTAAACCTTGGAGGTCCATGGGTCAACACTTCCAGAAATAATCCCAAGAATATGCCACAAATGGATAAGGAGGCCATATTCAACCTGAGAAGAATTTATTTCAGACAAGTTATTTTGCTTAGATCTCAGAAGCTGGTTATAAAACCAAACACAAGCTTTTCTTTTCCTAGTGCGCCTTTCACCAATTGACAATATCGCCAGGTGAAGTCAACATTTGACTGATAACTGTTGGCGCTCTTCTCGACTTGTCAAAACATCCAAAGGTCCCTCTCTTATAGTCTCACCAGAAGCCACCCATATATGAGGCAATGCTTTCACCATCTCTATGGATGGCCACCTTTTCGCCTGTCGGTACCTCTAATTCTCATTTGTACTGTAGACTATCCTAAAATTGCATTGAACTCCTCTTTTATACATTAGACAGCTTCCACTAATGGGCCGGAGGGTTATCGATATGAAATGCACCAACATCCTTTTGACCACTTCTGCTTGCAGCTACCGCTGCTGCTGTGGTCTTGAACAAGTTTAATTAGGACCCCATGTGTCTTCCTTCTTTCTGAAAAACGCCATCCAGTGTATACTGAGCTTCCACCAGTTGTATGGCCTTGTTGGATTCTCACAATTTCTGTGAGGAACCCTCCATGAAGAGACCACACTTGATCAAGAAATCTCAATCTAGAGCTGAGTGTACAGATAAATTGGACTCTCGTACATGTAAAAAATATCATTCGGACTCCGGCCACAGAAGTTTACATAGGAACACAAGAAATCTGTCAAATGACAGGAGACCATTCCTTCCATCAGGCTCATCTGTTTAGCTAAATAGCTAAACTGTCCCAACGGCTCATCCAGATGCTTCATAAAGATTGTCCTAAATGCACATCCCCTTAATTACCACTGGTGTCCTCGAGCAGGCGACCACCATTTAGTTGAAAGTATTCTACTAAATCAAATGTATCAATGCTTCTGACACTTTTTAGCTACCAATTACAGTGGTGTGAAAAACTATTTGCCCCCTTCCTGATTTCTTATTCTTTTGCATGTTTGTCACACAAAATGTTTCTGATCATCAAACACATTTAACCATTAGTCAAATATAACACAAGTAAACACAAAATGCAGTTTTTAAATGATGGTTTTTATTATTTAGGGAGGATAAAAAATCCAAACCAACATGGCCCTGTGTGAAAAAGTAATTGCCCCCTGAACCTAATAACTGGTTGGGCCACCCTTAGCAGCAATAACTGCAATCAAGCGTTTGCGATAACTTGCAATGAGTCTTTTACAGCGCTCTGGAGGAATTTTGGCCCACTCATCTTTGCAGAATTGTTCTAATTCAGCTTTATTTGAGGGTTTTCTAGCATGAACCGCCTTTTTAAGGTCATGCCATAGCATCTCAATTGGATTCAGGTCAGGACTTTGACTAGGCCACTCCAAAGTCTTCATTTTGTTTTTCTTCAGCCATTCAGAGGTGGATTTGCTGGTGTGTTTTGGGTCATTGTCCTGTTGCAGCACCCAAGATCGCTTCAGCTTGAGTTGACGAACAGATGGCCGGACATTCTCCTTCAGGATTTTTTGGTAGACAGTAGAATTCATGGTTCCATCTATCACAGCAAGCCTTCCAGGTCCTGAAGCAGCAAAACAACTCCAGACCATCACACTACCACCACCATATTTTACTGTTGGTATGATGTTCTTTTCTGAAATGCTGTGTTCCTTTTACGCCAGATGTAACGGGACATTTGCCTTCCAAAAAGTTCAACTTTTTTCATCAGTCCACAAGGTATTTTCCCAAAAGTCTTGGCAATCATTGAGATGTTTATTAGCAAAATTGAGACGAGCCCTAATGTTCTTTTTGCTTAACAGTGGTTTGCGTCTTGGAAATCTGCCATGCAGGTCGTTTTTTCCCAGTCTCTTTCTTATGGTGCAGTCGTGAACACTGACCTTAATTGAGGCAAGTGAGGCCTGCAGTTCTTTAGACGTTGTCCTGGGGTCTTTTGTGACCTCTCGGATGAGTCGTCTCTGCGCTCATGGGGTAATTTTGGTCGGCCGACCACTCCTGGGAAGGTTCACCACTGTTCCATGTTTTTGCCATTTGTGGATAATGGCTCTCACTGTGGTTTGCTGGAGTCCCAAAGCTTTAGAAATGGCTTTATAACCTTTACCAGACTGATAGATCTCAATTACTTCTGTTCTCATTTGTTCCTGAATTTCTTTGGATCTTGGCATGATGTCTAGCTTTTGAGGTGCTTTTGGTCTACTTCTCTGTGTCAGGCAGCTCCTATTTAAGTGATTTCTTGATTGAAACAGGTGTGGCAGTAATCAGGCCTGGGGGTGGCTACGGAAATTGAACTCAGGTGTGATACACCACAGTTAGGTTATTTTTTAACAAAGGGGGCAATTACTTTTTCACACAGGGCCATGTAGGTTTGGATTTTTTTTCTCCCTAAATAATAAAAACCATCATTTACAAGCTGCATTTTGTGTTTACTTGTGTTATATTTGACTAATGGTTAAATGTGTTTGATGATCAGAAACATTTTGTGTGACAAACATGCAAAAGAATAAGAAATCAGGAAGGGGGCAAATAGTTTTTCACACCACTGTAGCTAACAATAAAGGTTAGCAAACTGCCAATACTGACAATTTGTTAATGTAAAATGCATTTTTAACTTTGCTATACAAACCAGTAACTATCAAGTTTCAAAAGATGCAACTAACAGCTCAAAAGAACAATTAAATGCACTGTAAAAAATGTCAGTAAATTTAAAATACTGTAAATGGTGAAAGTAAAAAAGGAAAAAAAGGAAAGTTACCTTATGTTGTACTGAAAAATTATCTGGATATCTTAAACAATACATTTCATTATTTTTTACAGCCAAGTTCTGTAAAATCAATATGTTTCTACCTTCAAAATATGCTTCGTACCGTTTACTGCTACATTACAGTTGCACTGAAAAAAACGACATTAATTTGACAGCGTAAAACTGTTCAAACAGCAAACGCAAACTACTGCACTGTAAAATATAAAACGGTAAAGCGCTGTTTAAGTTCAGTAACACCGAAGTTACGGTATTTGCATGAGGACACGCCCACTTTACCGTATTGTTCCTGGTGAGCCGTATACCTTTGAACAGGAGGGAAAAAGACTTCAAGTTAGCTGACTTATTTTTCCCTGCGTGCTAAAGGTATTTTGAGGTTATGGAAGCTGATGATTTATGGTGGGTTGTACTCGATAAGTGGGCACACCTGTAGGACGTCACACAGCACAAATGCCCCAGACAATGTGTCATAACTTTCTTAAACACTGAATTCGTTTCGATGTATATAATTAAATAATACATAAGTGCTATGGGTTGATGTTATATTACTGATGCAAACTGTGTATTGATGTTTGATATTGACAGGGCTGTTCTTAGGCATGGGCGAGCACGGCAGTCGCCCGGGGCCCCATCATTCAAGGTTTTTTTTTTAAGATTGACGCAAGCTACGCATCTGTACTACGAAGTTTAATGCTAAGGTTACTGCCCTTTCCCGGGGCAGGGACGCTACAACAGGGAACTGGGGACTTGGGGCGTTCGTTATGGCCAGGGCCCTGCGCAGGAGCAGGTGGAGCCCAGTTACGACACGCCCCCACAAAAGTCAATAAATCTCGTCGTCGGAGATCATTCCGTTCCAGACCACAATTGCATCGTGAGCTTCGGCGCGGACTTTTTCTTTGTTTTTCTGTCGCATATAACGCTTTCTTCCCTTTTTCGCCTTGGCATTGGCCTTATCACACTCCGCTCGCAACTGCGTCTTATTCACGTTAGCAGTTTCGCACGTACCATATTAATATGAAACGCGGTTATCCATCCGGTGCTGCTAACGAAGGAGAAAACGGCAGACGATGTAGCCTTTATTGAGACACAAAAAGGAGTTTCGATGAAATTTGTCGCGGCCGAGAAGGTGCATTCTCCTACTGATTCCTTTCAAATAAGACCAGCAGTAAGCAACGAGCAACATACCAGTTACTGTCGCTGCTGGGAAACGCAGCTTTTCTAAGCTAAAATCAAAAATTACCTCAGGACAACCATGTTACAAGAACGATTGAATGCTTTAGCATTAATGTCCACGGAGCGAGACGTTGTCCAATCGCTTGATTACTCGGCATTAATTAAAGATTTCGCAAGTGTTAAAGCGCGAAAAGTTGATTTCGTTTCTTCAGCTTTAGTTTTAATTTAGAAGAAAAAAAATGGAAAACGGTATAAAAAACACACTTTAATTGTGACAAAAAAATAAATAAAATGCTCAAAAATGTATAAAAATGTGCACCACTGCACTGCACATTTTGCAGAAGCTGGGCTTAGCTACATACCTCCACGCAGTGCCCAGTGAAAACAGGTCAAATGTACACGCATTAGGGCGCCCACAGTCTAATGATGCCCACGGCTCCCAACGTCCTAAGAACGGCCCTGATACTGACGGTATTTTCTAACGGTTTATCTATCAATTGACATATTTATTACAGTGCATGGATATCAGGTTATGTGGTTAAACGTTCATTTCCATTAGAATAGAATGCGTTGTAAAGAAAAAAGTTTTTTACTACAAAGTTATATCGTATCCATAAAAATATTGTCATCTTATTTACGGTAAAATTCTGGCAACCACAGCTGCTGATACTTTTACAGTAAGTTTAACATTTTTTTACAGTGTCAGAATCAAAAGAATACGACTTCAGTAGTAACACTTGTTCAAACCATGAAAAGATGACAGTCCATGACCGGTGATACGAATTGTATTTAGTGTTGAATGATATGCTGCACCTAACATGTCCTGAGGTCCCGTGAAATGTGTGTGCGTGTTTCCTGAAACAGGCTGCCATCCATCACTCCATTCCAGCTTGGTGCCTATTATCTCAGGCTCCTGTTTAAATGTGTACTGGAAGAACTGGGCTCAGAAGAATGATGGATTCAATGAAAACAGCGCCAAACACAACACAGTTGCTCTGACCCCTTCTAAGGCCCTTATCATGTAAAGCAAAATGCATTGTTTCGTCCAGAAAGCAAGCTGATCCAGAAGTGGCCGTTTAGCTAGCATCTGAGATAACTCAGCAATTACGCGTACACAAATTAGCTCTTCATTAAATGATCTTACTTTGTTGCATCATACTGTTACATCTATAT
The DNA here is from genome assembly GCF_016835505.1 of Polypterus senegalus. Taxonomy (NCBI): domain Eukaryota; kingdom Metazoa; phylum Chordata; class Cladistia; order Polypteriformes; family Polypteridae; genus Polypterus; species Polypterus senegalus. The sequence continues at coordinate 161,196,376 of NC_053160.1, forward strand.
AATATTGGCACATATATTTTAAAAGATGTCCCTATGCTTCTTCTTTCTTGTAAAACTGTTAACATTTGAAAAATACAATTGTCTATTCTCTGGAGCAAAAGCCAGCATAAGGAAATGTACACGTAATGTCTTGTCCTAGACGGGACGCTATGCCAGGTTATATGAGAGCAGAATCACACAAACACACGCACACACACAAACCTCAGGTCCACCTGACTATCCTCTTTGAAGTACTGGAGTAAATGCCAGGGGACAAGACAATCACTCGGAATTTTCAAATGATCACTTGGCCAAAAACAGCTTTACTGTGTGAGTGACTCAGTATGTGAGTGACGTCACTCCTCGAAACCCTCATTATCATTCAGTGTTGTCAACTTGGCGACTTTTTTTCAGCTTCCTTTGGCGACTTTATTTTTTTTAAAAAGAGCCTAACGATTAATCTAGCGACATTTTCAGTTAACATAAGCGACTTTTCTTTTAACGAGTCGCTTATAACAATTCATATGACAAACCGATTGCTCGGCAGTTCGACGGAGCGCATGACGTTAAAAAAAATGCCCGGAGTGTTCGATCGGAGTCACAAACGAGCTGCTCATGTGCGAGAGGCAGTGGCCACCGGCCAACCGGTACACGCAGCCGACAAAGGGTCCTTTAAACTTCATGAACGTGAATCGTTTAGCTATTTTTCAAATAATGTACTGAATCCTATTTGTGCTTATTTTGCGTTTAACAATGCGTTAAACGTCCCTTTCTTTAACGCACTATAAAGGGCATATTTAAAGAAAGGCTCTTGTATGATTTTGGTTAAAGATTTCCAATCCAAAGTTATCTTTGCAAAAGTATTGAACTGAATAGGAGTCAAACCCCGATTTCAAAGGACTTTATATATATACAGTATATGTTTATATATTGTGACGCGTGAGTCACTGTCTTGCACCCCAAAACACGAGGCTTGGCAGAACCAGCTTTATTCAACTTAAAACAGGACCAGCAGGGTTATATATATATACACCAGCAGGCCCCTCATGGACCCCGTGATCATCAGAGGTGACTGTGTGCAGAGGGTGCAGACCTATAAATACCTGGGAGTGCAGCTGGATGATAAATTGGACTGGACCGCCAATACTGATGCTCTGTGCAAGAGAGGACAGAGCCGACTACACTTCCTTAGAAGGCTGGCGTCCTTCAACATCTGCAATAAGATGCTGCAGATGTTCTAACAGAAGGTTGTGGCGCGCGCCCTCTTCTACGGGGTGGTGTGCTGGGGAGGCAGCATAAAGTAGAGGGACGCCTGACGCCTGGACAAACTGGTGAGGAAGGCAGGCTATATTGTAGGCACGGAGCTGGACAGGTTGACATCTGTGGCAGAGCAACAGGCACTGAGCAGGCTCCTGTCAATCATGGAGAATCCACTGCATCCACTGAACAAGATCATCTCCAGACAGAGGAGCAGCTTCACCAACAGACTGCTGTCACCATCCTGCTCCACTGACAGACTGAGGAGATCGTTTCCTCCCCCACACTATGCGACTCTTCAATTCCACCCGGGGGGGTAAACGTTAACATTATTCAAAGTTATTGTCTGCTTTTTCATGCATTTTTATTACTCTTTAATTTAGTATTGTTTTTATCAGTATGCTGCTGCTGGAGTATGTGAATTTCCCCTTGGGATTAATAAAGTATCTATCTATCTATCTATCTATCTATCTATCTATCTATCTATTAATCTAATCTAATCTAATCTAATCTAATGCAGCGGGAGGTACCACTCTCCTATATCAATACAATACAATACAATTTATTTTTGTATAGCCCAAAATCACACAGGAAGTGCCGCAATGGGCTTTAACAGGCCCTGCCTTTTGACAGCCCCCCAGCCTTGACTCTCTGAGAAGACAAGGAAAAACTCCCAATAAAAACCTTGTAGGGAAAAATGGAAGAAACCTCGGGAAAGGCAGTTCAAAGAGAGACCCCTATATCACAGACACCGCAAACGGACACAGTCAGGGCCGGGTCAGAGGCCACGTTAGATTGCTCCCTGCATTCATAATGTCCTTTGTGTCACTCATCGACGACAGGCGCGTATAGTGCAATCTCCATCGGCTCGTCGTTTTTTTTTTTCCGCGACGCTATGCTGCTAGTTCAGAAACCTCACAACATATATGGATCTGAATCGCAATTTGATTATTTGGGTTGTCACCTACCAGGTAACGCTTGTGGTTGGTCGGCCAGTATGTGTACATTTTATTCAAACAGCCAACTTTTTCATGTTCAGTGCTCACACTAATTACATTTTCACGCACAGATTACAGTCGCTACTCCATTCCATAACACACTTTAACAAAAGCATTCTTGTTGAAAACATTCTTTGTCCCATTTTTTTTGAATAGCTTACCAAGCAAACATGCACACAGATGGGGCCCCCTATGGGCAGACTATGGGCAGGGCGAGCTTGGGAAACCCAATTAAATACACGGCTCTGACCCAATGTGGGGGATACTACAAGGCGACCCTTAGTGGCCCGAAATGGGCCAATGGCTCAACAAGTCCCTCACTGGCCCATGGTCTGGTAATGCTGGCCAGTATAATCACTACCCCAGAGTTTCCCAGTTCATAATGTTGCCTTAGAGTTACTACAGTCGCACAGTAAGGAGGTCAGGGTTCATATCCAGGGCCTCTCTGTGTGCAGTTTGCATGTTTTTTTTCCCTGTCTCCATGTTGGTTTCCTCCCACAATCCAAAATCATGCAGGTTAGGTGGACTGGTGGTGCTAACTTGGTCCTTGCTGGGATAGGCTGGTGCCCTGCAACCTACCCTGGATGAGCAGGTATAGAAAATGGATCGGTGGACTTTTTCAGGTTCATGAACCAAATATTGGCTCCCTGTCTGTTTGCCTCCCTGGGACAATGTTTTGGGGCCAATGTTGCCCCCCATGTGTGAATCCCAATTGGGGCATTTTTGGCTGCCCACATATACTGGCCCAGTGTTAGTTTGTTTGCTGTGTATGTGGGCAGCCAATTAACAGCTAGGTTGGGATTTGCACACTGGGGCAACATTGTCCCCAAAACTCTGGTCCAGTGTGGGCAAACAGAAAGGGAACCTATATTTGGTCACGTATGTAAAATTAGCCCATTTCAGGCCACCAGAGGGACTTTGCTAAGTGTCCCCCTGTAGCAGCCCCCAATTTGGGCCAGTGTGGTATTTATTTGGGTGTTCTAAAGCCCACACTGCCCATGGTGTGCCCACAGAGGGCCACTGTGGATATATTTGCTGAATAGGGCCGATATGCTTGCCTACACTGGGCGGTTTGTTTGCTGGGATATCATCGTCTTTCCAAAATTTGGACCAACATCCATTTTTCAAAGGATGGCTGAAGACCAGCATTGATGAAGATTCAAAGACATGGTGTCTTTACTACAATACAGCCTTCTGTGCTAAACTGTGTAACATGAAGAAGAACATGTCCACTCAATAACACGTTCAAAAATCAAAGTCATGTAACTCTTCAAAGAAATCCACACCATCATTCATAAACACAATAAAAGGATTCTTCTGTATTGCTTAATATGTACTGAAACTGTCTTTTGACATTCCCCGATAAACAAATGTGTGCATACATTATATGAGAGGGGGTTTGAGCATTAAGTGTAGGGCACTGTTGCTGTTTCAGGGCCACGTGGGGGCACACACGTGGGGCACAGAGACTCTGGAATTCAAACAGCACTACACCACAACATGTAAAGTTGGCAATTAAACCAGAACAAGACAGAATAAAAGAAACATAAAGAGGCTTACAACAACCTGCTGTAGACAGAGAATTGTAGAAAGTTGCAGGATTGCTTGCTGACGAGCTGACATGCCGAAGTGTTATTTGCCTGGAGAATTATAAGCAATGCCGAGGGTTGTAAATTGTACCTTTTATTCAAAATCTGTCCCCTCCCACCACGTCCAGCCACGTGACGGGCCAGTGGCACCATAGACATAGAATTACTAGACGCCGCATGACCTGCCACATCGTACGTCAACATCACCGCCATATTGCGAGTGGCACTGCTGTGGAGTGAAGTAATGTGCTGCTTGGGATTGTGCAAACCGCTGTACGCTCCAAACCAGATCCCGGGGGATTACATTTCATAGGTAAGGCTGAACAATTGTTTTGGTTATATTTGGCCATTAGAAATATAATCTTAACTTTAGCTACGCCAGGCTAAGCTAGCAAAGCTATGCATTTATGTGCTCAAGTGAGCCTCCAAACAACATTTTAGCTAAACGTATTTAGTCAATAACTATGTAGATTGTTGTTAGCTGTTAACATATCTCAAACTGTGAAGGTTTCCCAAAGAAATCCACCTCAGGAAGCAGTGGGAGGAAACCCTTAGACGGCATTTTGAGAAGGCTGTCCTGTGATGTGTGCCATGCTAGTTTGGTAACAGATGCTGTACCGGCATCATATGATCAAAGCTACCACCTGTTCACATTAAAAAACAAAGGAGGTTTGATGATTCCTTCTGAGGGTCCAGTCAAGGTGGTCAAAGTAGCTAAGCATGTTATCCGACAGTCGACAGGGCAAGCTGTCGGTGTATATTTGATCAATCAGTTTGTTTGGGCTGAGACTGGTTCAGATGATGTGTTTTTTTCTCAAGGAGCACATTGAGGAAACACGGTTTGAAATTGACAACCATCATTTTATGCTCCTGTCTTTAGTTGTGTCTGTCTTCCACAAACTAAGGCTGCACCATATTGCCAGACTGAATACTCTCAAATTACAGGATCAGAGTGAGCGAGAGGAGTGTAAGTCTGGAGAGCTTTAAATGTTAAGAGCGGTATTTTGTATTGTAAGGGAGCCAGTGAAGTTGAGAGAGAATAGGTGTAATATGTTCAGTGGATTTAGAACAGCAGGTTATTATCCTGGCAGCAGAATTTTGAAGAAGATGTAAGCGATGGATAAGTTTTTGTGGGATGCCAGATAGAATAGCATTACAGTAATCTATATGTGAGGTGACTGGTGCATTAACCAATACTTCAGTACTGTGTTGCATAAGAACAGGACGAAGTCTAGAAATGTTTCGAAGATGGAAGAAGGCAGTCCGAGAAATGTTACTTATATGGGAGGAATTATTTAATATTATTATTATTTAATAATTGCCATTATTAGTGTATAAATGGATAGAAATAATTGCATTCAAACGATTCGCCAAAACCTGTAGTATGTAAACGATACTGTTTTAAACTTTATTGTCTTTTTCATCAGAAAACCCGGTTTACACGTCTACCTGTATTAGTTTAAATGGCACTTTTGCCACTCGCAATATGGCGGACGCGCTCACGTATCGTGTCGACTGCGCAACACAGTGAACGCGGCGTCTATCTATATACAGTATGTCTATGAGTGACACGCCTCACATTGACCAATGACTCAGCGTCACATTACAATGGCCCGCCTTTCTCGACAGACCATTGGCTCGCCTTCCTTGGTCCGCCCCTCTGGCTGATCGTGCAACTTGGAGAACAACGAAAAGAAACTTTTACATATTGACAGCGTGATTTTCATATCTATTTGATTGCTTTATTTCCTAGTCATTTTTTCAGAGTTTAAACGATATAAAAGAATTGTGATAAATGCTTTCTTTTGAAAATATACTAAGTTATACGTTTTTTCAGTCGGGATGTGTTTTTATTCTCTTTGGCCAGTAAATTGAAATACAAATTTAGTTTCGCAGACCGATTCCAGGGCATGATATCCTTAACTGTCGCAACCTGACTGAAGGAGTCACTGAAGCATATAGAAGAAAAAAAAAGTTAGATATGCAGTTCATTAGAGCGACAATGGTACAGGTAATCCTGTTTATGCATTTCCAATGATGTAAATAAATCTCACATTATAGTAATTAAACACAATTATGGAGGGTGGGAGCATGCACCGATTTAGCCTGTTGCTTTACCCACGACAAGACGAACCACCTCAGGAGTTGGCATATAATTATCTTAATATATGTTTGTGGAGGGCATGGGCTTGGGGGCCGGTAATCTGTTAAATCTCACATAAATATGGGGAGAAAAATACAAATAAAAAAATAACGTGGCTGGGATTTGAACCTGGGAGTCTGTAAGTGTGAGGCATCAGTGCTGTCCACCATCACGCTGTAATCGACAGCAGTCAATGATCTTTTTATTCCTTGTTTACACATATGTTACAATACATTTGAACTGGTAAACCGGTGATGTACTAAATGGGCACTTTAATGCTTATGTCAAATAGAATCTCATTTGTTATGTTTTATTGTTGTTATTTGCCGATGCTGTCAATGCCATCTATCCATTCATTTTCCAAATCTTGAAAGTGTATTTTTTCTGAAAATATCATTCTAATGACACAATACTATTGTGAAATAATATACTAATGATTGCAAACTAGCATTTATTGAGTGGCAGGAAGAAGCTTCTTCTGTTGTCTCTAAATAACATTCTGCTTTTAACTTAATTTGTGTTTTCTCCTTAGTGCAGATTATTTGTAATATTATATCTAATAAGATGTACAACGACCAACATCTAGCCCACAAACGCTCAGAAATTTACAAATGTAATATTTTTAACACAAATTTTTGTTCTGGTAAAAGCTACTCGTGATATGTGCTGAATCAAAACCCACTGCACCAAATGAGGGATCACAGCATTGAAATGGGCAGCCCAGCAGGTTCCATTATTGTTCTACTCCGTCTCATGCTTGCAACATTATAGGGTGGTCCAGATCTAATTATGCAATTTTCATTACGCTATAACTTATTAAGTTTATTACATAGAAAATCACCTGAAAAATCCCGGACCATCGAGAAGTGTGCGAACTGACGACATGAAGAATTGTCTTCGCGCAGAGCTGGAATCGTCCCCGCATAAGTCATCCAGACGATCTCGATCTGCATAATTAGATCTGGACCACCCTGTATTAAAACCCTCAAAGATGCACAAGCCCACACATTGCACCTGACTTTCCAAGGTGTTGCTTGGAAAAAACATCCATCCATCCAGTATCCAATCCGCTATATCCTAACTACAGGGTCACGGCGGTCTGCTGGAGCCAATCCCAGCCAACACAGGGCGCAAGGCAGGAAACAAATCGACCCACACACCAAGTACATACTAGGGACAATTTAGGATGGCCAATGCACCTAACCTGCATGTCTTTGGACTGTGGGAGGAAACCCACGCAGACACGAAGAGAACATGCAGACTCCACGCAGGGAGGACCCGGGAAGCGAACCCACGTCTCCTTACTGTGAGGCAGCAGCGCTACCCACTGTGCCACCGTGCCACCCATTGGAAAAAACATTTAAGATGTAACACTTGTATTGAAGACAGTTTGTGAGGTGCAAGCACATATTCTTGCCTGTACGCACTGCCTAGTGAGCATCGCCGCCCTGCTGGCAGTCGCCAGGTGCAGCGCCATAAGGTTATGCCCAGCCCAGCATGTTACTGGCGTGTCACCTGGTGCTGGCCTTTCCACATTATTGCTGTGCAGTGCATTCATTTTACACCCTAATTCCTTTTCACTAAAGAAACGTGCATATTCATATTAGTCCATAGTCCATTTTTTGCTGTTCTGAAGTCTCCTACCACCAGCTGTCTTCCACACCCCCAACATGCTGCAAAATTTGAACCCAATTCCCTTTTCAGGATGCAGGTGAAAAAAATAAAAGCAGAAACTTATCAGGAGAGCATTGATCTGGACACACGAAACAGTACAGTAGACTGCCATGACCCTCTTTATTTTCTTTTACGTATGTTTAGAGTTCGATTTAATTGCAAACGTTTACATATTGTGGTGTAATGCTGTTTGAATTCAGGAGAAAAAAAAGTTTCTGTGTTATAACGGCTGTCATAATGAATGAACCCCGGATATTGTAACGGGTGTCCTGTGCCATTACTATGGAGTGTGTGACCTGTAACCAGTAGTGCAAGGCAAGCCGGTGAGTGTGCGACACTGTCCTGTGATGCTGTCCCGTCAGCGCATGAAGCAGTTTTATTTATGTAGCAACCCTTCATACACTCAGACAGGGCCGGATTAAGGTGGGTGCTATTGAACTGCAGCATTAGGCCCATTCCTCTAACAGGCTCAGATGAAAACAGACGAGAATTTTCTGAACAGTTTTCCTTTGCTATATTAACCTCAAAATAATTCTTAGGATGAAATTTGGAGTCCGACTTTCGGACGCCTAGAAACAGTATTACTCATTATACAGTTACTATTGTTCTTCGCGCTGTGACGTAACTATAACGTCCATCCATCCATCCATTTTCCAACCCGCTGAATCCGAATACAGGGTCACGGGGGTCCGCTGGAGGCAATCCCAGCCAACACAGGGCACAAGGCAGGAACCAATCCTGGGCAGGGTGCCAACCCACCGCAGTAACTATAACGTCGTTGTGTTTGTTAACCGAAGATTTCAAGTTAATGCTATCAATTTTAGGTTAAACAGTTTACTTAGTAATTTTGCTGCGTTTTTTTGCAATATCTTGGAGATTCTTGCCACTTTATTATTGTTCAGTAAGTTACAGTGACCAGACGTCCCGGTTTACCCGGGACAGTCTCTATTTTTGGATCACCCGTCTCGGCGTCCCCAAAAGATCAGGAAATGTCCCGGCCTGTGGCGTTTTCCGACAAAATGTGTACTTTTCCCTAGAGGCCTAGACCCCATTCAGTCTTTCTGATTCCAAATCATACTTTCTACCCATCATGACGTCAGACGGTTAGTCGACCTTCTTCTGAGTCTGATGCCTACCTACTGGTGGCCATTGTTTGCAGTATGGAAACGCACGGAAGGTGAGAAGGCGGAAGCGGACGCATCGTGGGATGGTATCGGCCGTGCATGCCTTGTGATACGACACGTTTTGGTTATGCTACGCTCTGAGCCAGGAATTATCTTATGATTCCTGCTCTGAGCCTGATATAAGAGCTGATGCCTGATTCAGTCATTCACTCGTCAATACGGCGTTCGAGGTGAGCCGTTTTCACTGAAGTTAAAGCTTAAACTTAAGAGTTAAACTTGCCAATTTATTTTGTAGGACAAAATTGAAAGTGCTGACAAAGTTTATTTTTTTTAACTTTAATTTTAGCTCTTTATTCTTTAAGTAAGTACTGCTGTACACACTTTACTGTATAGTCTCACGTCTGCAGACTGTACTCTGTAAATTTCGTCATAGCTGTGAATCTGATAATATGAATTTATATATTAATAGTGAATGAATATTTGACACAAGTCACAACAACATTTGCGGATGCTTGCCTGTTCCTTACACTTACAGCTGTATTTTACTTTGTTTTCCTGTAGTTTAGAGTGCAGAGTGACATCGCTTCTTCCTTTTGTCTCTTTAGAATTTGGTTTGCTGTTTCTTCTTTTGAAGTCGGGACGTGCACTAGCAGTAGCGCATGTACGTGGGATGCAATATTGTGAATGAAGCACGTCTATCCTGCAAGTGTAACTGACCTAATAATGTACACTAATGAGTTTATTTGCTCTTCAGGAAAGCGTGTCTTTCAGTCAATTTTCACGAACTGTTTCTGGCAAGATCTAGCCTGTAATTTCAGGATAAATAGCATACAATGGTATAGAACCCTACTTTGAAAATGGGTATATGTTTGTGGTTTAATAATATGAGTGTTTCAAATGGAAGAAACTCGTACAAAATAAGATGCAGGAAACACGAAAATAGGCATTTCCATTATTAAAGTCTATCTGGCTTCTGGGGGGCTCCACCCCCCTGGCCCTCCGCCTGGTGTCCCAGGTTGCCCCCAGAAAAATCTGGTCACTGTAAGTAAGTGCCACGTAGTACATTTTTCACCTTGAAAGTTAGTTGTACAGTACAGTAAAAATCGATGGCTATTTAAATGGTTATCGGTATAGCTAAAACTAAAAGCCGGCCCGCGGGCCCGGCGTGGATGTTTAGAATTTTTAAATTCCTCGACAGGATTCTGGTCTATTATGAAATTGAAATCGTGGACAAATTTTTACCCTCAAGAGCCTGAACTGAGTCACTTTGACTCAATGTCTCTGCAGATTCATTTTTTTCTTACTCTGTTTTGTAAGAGAATTGAGAAATTTTGTGTATTTCATTGTTAGGTTTCCTGCATAAAGTGCACTTGTCAGACAATTGCTATTGAATGTTGATGTTACATAGTTTGATGTTAATCTCGAGTTGTTACGATACTACGTCGTTATTATTATTCATGTTCAATAAAGGCTGGCTGGTTGCGTCGCAAGCAATTAAGGCACCTTGGTCGGTCTGAGTGCGCATGTGCGGTGAGTGTCGCACGCACATGCACCAATGGCGAGAAAAAATAAACCTTTTTGCGCTGCAGCATCAGGCCCAATTTCGTCATAATCTGGCCCTGCACTCAGAGACACTTTACAATTCAATAAAGACTTTGACAAGACAGTAGAAATTACATAGATGAAAATGAATAAAAAAACTCATTGAAAAGATGCGTTTTTAACAGGAGTTTGAAATGAATAATAGATTTTTCCTCGCAAAGGCTGAGGAAATTTTAGGGGCTATCACGCTGAAAGCTCTGCCACCCACAGTTACTAACCTGTATTTAGGTACAATGAGTAGGTTAGCGTCCGATGATCGTAATGCACAAGCAGGAGTGTAAGGAAGCAGAAGCTCAGACAGATAATCAGGGGCTAAACCATGAAGAAGAATTTTATATTTGATTCTTGAAGAAACTGGTAACCAATGCAAATCTTAAAGGGCAGGAGTGATGTGAGCAGATTTTTGAGTGTGTATAAGTAAACGAGCAGCAGAATTCTGAACATACCGTAATCTATTGATATATTTAATCGGGAGGCCATAACACAATGCATTGCAGTAGTCCAGATGGGTAGTGATGAAAGCATGAATGAGTGTTTAAGCATCTTTAACACTGTTGGGCAGGACGCCGTTCTTTTTTCTACAATCGATTCTGGACGCCCTCGCTCTGATATTTTTTGTGGTTCCAAAGAACGAACGTTGGCTTTATGTGTGTTGTAATCGTGCCCACTGTAAAAATCCTGCACTCCCGAGGTTAACTCCGAACATGTGAAGACGGCCAATAAAACACAGACTGAGGAGCGTCGGCGCACTGACAGGGGGTGCAATCCATTGGTGCTGCGCCGTCAACGAGCTGGCATGGGTTCAGTTCGTGGCGTCGACAGATAGCGCTACTTTTCAATGTGTTTCTGGCAAGTTAAACCCGTAGCTCTAATTGCAAAGCAGGGCTCCTCTTTAGTAATCTTCGCAATGAGCTATTTGACAAGGCCATCAAGCTCAGGATTCATAGTCCACTCATCACATATTAGTCACGAGAAGGTATGCCAGCCTTATCCTTATCCCGCGGCCCAGAACCCATCCCGTGACCAAATCGACCGAATAATTAGGAACAGGACAAAAATAGACTCTTCAGTTAATGTTCATCAGTCGCGCCTTCTTCTAAAAGTTACGTGCCACCAAATCGATAGCCCTGCGATTAATCCTCTGCTGCGCCAATATGAATACGAAGATGGAGGATGATGAGGGCGGAGCTGGCCAATACGTCTACTGAGTCCACGAGATGGCTAAGGACTTAACTTCTGCCTTTCCTCACCAGCAATGCCTGATAGTTTTATGTCATCAGTGCATCAAGGGATTGATAAAAAAATGAGCCCAAACATGCTAATTTCGGAACAACGTTTAAAGTGCTTGTCAGGCTAAAAAATTGCACTGTAAATCATGAGGGTGCCAGCTCACGATCACCGCTGCCATGCTGTGTAACCTTGAGTGAGTTAATGCAGTTGTAGAAATCCATCCATCCTCTTCCGCTTATCCGAGGTCGGGTCGCGAGGGCAGCAGCTTAAGCAGAGAGGCCCAGACTTCCCTCTCCCCGGCCACTTCTTCCAGCTCTTCTGGGAGAATCCCAAGGCATTCCCAGGCCAGCCGAGACGTAGTCCCTCCAGCGTGTCCTGGGTCTTCCCGGGCCTCCTCCCAATTGGACGTGCCCGGAACACCTCACCAGGGAGGCGTCCAGGAGGCATCCTGATCAGATGCCCGAGCCACCTCATCCGACTCCTCTCAATGCGGAGGAGCAGCGGCTCTACTCTGAGCCCCTCCTGGATGACTGAGCTTCTCATCTTTAAGGGAAAACCCAGACACCCAGCGGAGGAAACTCATTTCAGCCGCTTGTATTCGCGATCTCATTCTTTCGGTCACTACCCATAGCTCATGACCATAGGTGAGTGTAGAATTGTAGATCGACTGGTAAATTGAGAGCTTTGCCTTACGGCTCAGAGGAAACAAATGTATTCTGCTTCTGAAAAAGTCTCATTTAGAAAAAGTTAAATCAATCGTAATTAACAAAAATGAAGAAAGGTACACCTTTCTTGACTGGCCTCCTTTGCTTCTGCCAGTCAAACGCCTGCCCACAACCCACCTCTGAAATGGCAGGAAGCAGGCCTTTAAGCCCCACATGGGGTCATCTCGAAATCAATCGCCCAACTACTTTTGGAGTTGGTTGGCCCCAGACATCTCTGAACCCCAAATCACATATGAAAGGTCTCAGCAGGTAGCTATGTAATAAACTTCAGGGGTCCACATACCCAATTACTTAATTATGATGCCACTGGCTTCTTTTCTTTCTCTTAGCTTCATGCCCCATAGTGTTTCTTCTGACAAATATGTTAGTCTGGGGGGTGTCTGTCTTCTTCCACTAGTGTATCACCATAGATTAATGTCATCACGAGTCCCTCTCCTTCTTAAGACCCTCCCAGGTGCTGTCCCTGTCCCTTTTTTGCCTTTTCTGTTTTTTTAGCAGACCACCCTTCCCAGTACATATATATGTATACTGTATTTACACCAACAATAACGCCAAGGAGACCAAAATGCCACACAATTGTGTATTAATTGTTTATTTGAGCACAAAAGTAGTGGACAAACAAAAAGAAATGAGGGAAGTGATTAAGCATCCATTTTCATAACCTGCTTATCCAGGGCAGGGTCTTGTGGGATGTCAAGCCTACCCCAGTGTGACCCGGACACAGACAGGCAGACGCGACTTTGCTGCACAACACGCCTTTTATTTGTAACTGGGGAGCGTTTCACTCTGCTCCCCGCAGCACAGGACATAAGCACCAGCACACAATACTCAGTCCCTTCTAACTGTTTCTTTATTTCTGAGCTGCTGCCTCCTCTCCTCTCCTTCCTCCCGAAGTAGTGGCTGCTGGCTCCTTTTATAACGCAGGTGCTTGATGTCCTATTTCCGGCAGCACTTCTGTGTGAGGCAGTGGACTCAGCAGAAGCTACAGCACCCCCTGGCAGCGCCCACAGATCCCAATAGGGCTGCACCAAACTCCCAACTCCCATGAAGCCCTGAGGGAGTCCTAGGCACCGCTGCCATCTAGTGTTCCAGGGACCAGGCTTGCTCCCCAGGTCCATACAAGCGAGAGGCGTCTCGGCCGCCCACCACAACAGCAATCTTAGGGTGCTAGGAAGGAACACCACCTGGGCAGAGCACCAGCCCATCGCAGGGTGAACACACAGACCTAACCTGCATGACTTTAAACTGTGAGAGGAAAGCAGAGCACTCAGAGACACGGGGAGAACATACAACGTCTAAACGGGACACAGACCCCGGTCTTCTCTCTCCAAGGCAAGCAGTGCACCAACCGTGCCACCATACTGTGTATGGAAATGATTCATCAGGAACCAAACATTGGCTTTTGCCATCGAATGATACTGGCTGTGGTTTGAAAGTTAAAGAGATCGGGTGGATCGCGAGGTCCTTTTACAAGGACTTAAAATTCTTAGCTGCTCCGCCATCAACCTATGCAGAAATCTCCATGTTATGTAAAATCGTTGGCAGTGTAATTTGATTATTACAGCAGGTTGGACTGCCTCAACATACCCAGGCTGACAGATCTTTTCTATTTTTTATGACCCCTGCCACTTTCTTCAGTTGACTGTTATTATCTGCCCTCGTTCCCTTTCTGTAGCCTTGTATATCAAACTTGCTATTGTAAAATTCTGTCACCTGTTCCTTACTTCGATTTTATTGTCACATTAAAGTTGATTTAATAAAAAAAAAAAAAAGAAGCAGAGACCAAAGTCAAGCGGAGTCGTGATTTTTACTAAAAAGTAAATAAATACGCAAAGTATTAAGAGCAGCAAATGCTACAGCAGAGAACCAGAGCACGTCAGTCACCGACAATGAGCCCCAGCAGTGTCGTGAGTTTGAATCTTGTTACCGCCGCTTTATTCATCTTCTTTTATTATGTTTTACAGATGTTGCTTGCAGTCCTCCTAAAGACACAAAATTGCATTATTAGGCGTCAGCCAATATTTATAATAAATACATCAATCAACTCATAAAAATGGTGGAGCGGCTTCAGCAGCGGACTCAAAGGCACCAGTCCAGACCCTGACTGACTCATGGCGTGATTCTTGGTCAAGTCACTCGACCCGCCTGTGCTCTGCTCTAAAACTGTCAGGTCTATGGCAAACCAAGCTAACATTTGGGTCGATCTGAACGTGAATTTCACACACAGTATCTTAAATTTCAGCTCACACTCGTTTCTAGATTTCTCCAAATCTCCTCATTGACATTTGAAGATTCCACTTTGAGATACGCTACTGGTCAAAAGGTTTAGAACACCTCAGTTTTTATGGAAATGAACACAGTTTAAGGTCTTAATGTTTTGTAAAATCAAGTCATAGAACCGATAAACAATGGTAAGTAAAGAATATAATAAGTCGAGGAATCATTAAGTGTACAAAAGTTTATTTGAATTTCAGATTCATCAAAGCAGCCCCCCTTTTGCCGATATACGGTAACAGCCAAATTAACCCTTTTGATTCAGAATGCCTGTCACTTTGTGCAAGTCAACAGCTCTGAACCTCAGACCATCACACTTCCTCCTCCATGTTTGACAATTGGTGTCGCACACTGAGGAACCATCACATCACCAACTCAACAGGTACAAACACCCACCCTGTGTGACGGATGAACTGAAGATTTCAAATTTTGATTCCTAAGCCCCTAAGATTTTCTCCCAGTCTGCAGTAGTCCACAGCCGGCATTTCAAGGCCCTGTTTTGTATTTTAAGGTATGGCTTTCTTACTGCCACTCGCCCTGTCAGACCTGCAGCACAAAGGCTCCTCTTCACAGTAGAAACTGAGACTTGCTTTTTACCACCTGCACTGTTAAGCTGTGAGGTGCCTGTGATCACCCCCAGCTGGTGACACTCTAAAACTTGTCTCCTGATTGGCTTGTGACTTTGGGTCTGTCAGATCTCGTCCTATCAGAGTTCGTTCCAGTTTCCTGTTGCCTTTGGACTGTGTAGGACACCAGTGTACTCACTGACACTGTGATTTTGTTTTTTTGCAGTATCTTAACATGAAAGGCCTACACGCCTAAGGGTAATAATGTTGTCTAACTGCATTTGTTAACTGCTGTGTTCTTGCCATTTTGCAGTGTAATACTGTCCAAGTAGTACTTCAGATGGTGTAGTAACACAGACTGTTCCAACTCTGCTTTTATGGAAGATAAAAATGTATAGCATAAATAGCATATTAACATAAATAGCCATAAAAGTAATTAACAGCTTCTGAAACATTTGATGTAGCATAAATTAGAATGTCAAGCCAATAAAATATGTCAATCGTTAAAATAAAATATATTGCATTATTATCATATTGCATTATTTTTAAGCTTGAAGTAAAATTACCAATATTGGACAATGAAGGATAGAATAGAAAGAGAATGACACACAGAAACTATCGAGGACAGAAGAAGGGGGAACACGTACACTGTTGTTCGAAGGTTAGGAAGCTGAGGAACGATACCAATGACGTAATACAGACAAATGGTCCCGGTAGGCACGTCAGAAGCCAGCTGGAATAGTGAGTCAACAGAAACAGCAAAAGGCATTGCTACTAAAAAGGTCAAGATGACGTAATGTATGGAAAATAAAAACAGTGTATTCATGTATTAGCATAAATGAATATAGAAATTTATTAGCATTAACCTTAGTGCAGAAATTAATGTAAGTCAGGCATGCTAAGCAAATGATTAAATGAAGGTACATGCCATATTTCTTTTTAATTAAAGCTTAGCTTCAGGCACCAAATAAAAAATAGCTTGAAGGCCAAGGGAAAGGAAATGATAAGAGAATACCCAAAAATGGAAGAAGGGAACACCTTGGTAAATATTTTGTTTGTCTTTACCTGTAAGTCAGATAAAGCAAATGTAGTATTAGTGTTTCGGAAGAAATGCTTTATTTCATTGATGAGAACAGCAATGCTTTCATGTCTTAACTAACCAATGTCCCCAGTCTTTAGGACTGACTCAGGATGAGGGATTTAGAGGTTGGAGCCTCAGAGACAACCTCATAGAAGGCCATAAAACTACCGGTCGTAGCTGGCACGCTCCAGCTAAGCAAATCGTATCCATTACTTGAGGGCAGGTGTGAAAAGGCCATGTGGGCATCCATTGTTCTGAAGTATGGCTGTTTGGGATTGGTTTGGAATCAGAGGCTATTCTGTACTATGACGCCCCATCGGTCTAAGGATTTGGACAGGAATTGTATATAGTTGGTCGCTTTACCCCTCTCTCCTATCTGTCCTCTCTTTTGCTCTCACACTCACACTATGATTATGAAGAGAACTTGGCAGCCATAGTCAGACAAGCATGTGGCCTGTCCTGAACAAAGTGGACTAGAAATGATGACCAGAGCTATTTGAGTAACTACAGGTCTGGGTGCGGCCTGAAGCTACACCTATAGCATTATCAGGTTGTATGGATGCCAATATTCACATGTACTTTTCTTCATTATTTTTATCAACAATACATTATTAAAGTGTGTAACTTAACTCCTGCTTGTCCTTTTACTCTAATTGCCTGAGGTTATAACTGTAGAAGGGAAGGTGGGGAGAAGTTATACAGTACAATACCTTATAAACAGTGCTAGGTCTATGGGATTTGAGGCATTCTGACAAAGTCTACACAATAAATAATACAAAAGGGAAAAGCAGAGTCACAGAGGCCTAAACCAAGACAAAACAAGCAGAAACAAAGTTGCCAAGTAAAGAGGGAAATGAAAACCCAAAGCTGACCTTTACACAGGAAGCAGCAGTTACTGGGCCACAAGTGTTATGACACAGAAATCAAGGTGGGCAGGCAGCAGCACTAATCACTGTGCCACCTTTTCACTCTTAAAGAAATTTTCCCATTTAAATTCTTCATTGAAGAGCTTACTATTTGTCGTGTCTCTTACTTAGCAAAGCAGCTCTGTTTGAGAAGACGACGCTGAGGGGCTTTGCAGCCATTGCATGCTTATTGTTTTTTGATTGGTTGGCTGGCGTTGGCACATCTGGCAGAGCCCAGCACTCAGTAACATTAGACCTTTGAAGAAGCCCAAACACATAATGTTTCTTGCTCGAGAGAAACAAAAGGGGCTTCCAAGGGTATTTATTTTTATTATTTTCCCTTGTTTTATGGGTTTTGTGTTTGCACAAAATTTGTTTCAATAGGAAAATTTATGCAATAGCTAGGAGGCCCTGTGCTTTGTGAGTAGGACCCTCCATATTGTAAGCATCCCACCAGCTTGCACATTCCATAGGCTAAATGCTTAATTGGCCAAAGCGATAATCTAATGACAGATTTAATATTGCACTTTGAGAGGGAAGGCATCAATGGAGACATGGTCAGGCCCTGAAGACCATCCCTGTAGCCATCAGCACAGGACTGTTGTGGGTGAAACTGTGCCGACCCTCAAAGAAGACTTTGTCAGAGTTGGAGAGCAAAACCAAATCCTGCCAAGAGATTATCATCTGCAGGCATCCTGGCATCAGCAAGAGACTGACAGTTGAAGTTGTCCAGCCACCATTCTGTGACCAGATTCAGTCCTTGTTTCTGAATCCTCCAGGCAAGTCGTGCTGCTGGAGCTAACAGGCTTGTGGGACGACCGCTTGGACAAAGCCTTCAAGAGAAAGCTCTCCAGGTACGTGGAACTTGACAGCATATCTGTCAGCGGTCGGGATGGAGAGCTAGGGGTCTCCCACTGGAGGTCGATGGCAGGGGGTTTGCGGCTCATTCTCTGGTCAGAGCCTTTAGTAGTTTGGGCATCAAAGGAGAGATATAAAGGACAGCCATCCGCAGCACCATCAAAGCAGCAGGGAGAGCCTCAAGATGGCTGTGACTCAGGAGTCAGAGTAGCCAGCCGTCTGGACACACGCTGGTGTCACCTGGAGGCAAGTGTATGATGTTGAAAGACCTGAAACACCCAATGATCCCAGGAACACCACTGATGAAGTGTCCACACTGAGGTGTGTATTCATAGGACAGCATGGCACATGGATTGGGCACATGTTCAAATGATGGAGCTCTTCCCTCCACACTGCATGGTGGAGTAGCATTGTGTCCATGTGGAGTCATTGTGATTTTTTTCTTTTGCTATTTGAGCTTAAAGGTAATGTCACTGTGTGCGACTGGCTAAGATGTCTGTGGTGAATGAGCGAGCAAACCACTTGAGGAGATGGGCAAAGTATGAATATATTCTGTGCACATATATAACGGAGGTTAAGTAGCCTACCATTTACAGCCATCCAGTGTTGTTACTTTTTTGGTTATTTTAGGTTGTGAGGCCCAAAAAAACCCACAAATATTTTGTTAAGATTCAGTGAGAAGTCAAACAAAATGATACCTTTTATTAGCTAACTACAAATATTACAATATGCAAACTTTCAAGGGAACTCAGGCCTCTTTTTCAGGCTTTTTAGTTAGCCAATAAAATGTGTCATTTTGCTTGGCTTCTCACTACCTTCATAATGGCTAGCACGGTACAACACCCTAGTGTTAAGATTAATTTAATTTAGAAACAGTGCCATTGCAGAACCGAGAGTTAGCCAACACCGGCACTCCCGCCACGTACATGGTACGTGCTCCTAAAGGAAAAGAGCCTACAATCGCAATGCAGAGGGCTACCTGAAACATCTACAGAGAGGAAATTATTAGGACCACTACAGTTAAACTGGGTAGGATCTCATCTACTCTCAAAACAGCCTCAGTTCTTCATGGCATGGATTCCACAAGATGTTGTACACATTCCTTAAGAGATTCTGGTCCATGCCGACATGATTGCACCGTACGATTTCTGCAGATCCGTCATCTGCACATTCATGCTGTGAATCTCCAGTTCTTCCACATCCCACAGGTGTTTCATTGGAATCAGATCTGGGGCCTCATGTATAAACAGTGCGTACGCACAAAAATCTTGCGTCAGAACGTTTCCACGTTCAAATCGCGATGTATAAAACATGCACATGTCCACGGTAGCTCATACCCTGTCGTACGCAAATTCTGCGCTCAGTTTTGCAGACTGGCGGCACCCAGCGTCAAAGCAGTGCTACTGTTCCTGTGTGGTTACCCTTTATTTCTTAGAACCACATTCATGACTCGGCTTTATTGATAGACAGAAACTATATTGTTTATTAATTTAATGCATCGAATTGTAATTAACCTGTAACAATATAATGGTCCACAGAATGGTCAAACTATTCTAAATACCATAGCTGCTTTAGCGTTGTTACTCTCACTGCACCTTCTCCTTCTTTCAGCTGCTCCCGTTAGGATTTGCCACAGCGGATTATCTTTTTCCATATTACTCTCACTGCACCATTCGGAGTATTTATATCACTGTATCCGAGTGGGGAATCACAGCAGCAGCTGATCGGAAAGAGAAAATATCAGCATCAAGCACACACTGCCTCAGCCATTCACTATTTGAACTGCTCTCAACCAACAAATGTTTCAGAGTCTTTCCTATACGGACCTCGCGGTTCAGAAACAGTTTTATCCCAAGAACTTTAAACACAATCAGTCCATCAAGTGCTCCTTGTAGAACTGTTTGTATTTATAAGTACAATTACCTCATTGTAAACTTGCATTACTGTTATAATAATGTACAACCTGCACCACTTCATAAAGCGCGTATTTACATATGATGACGATATCATTTTTAAGATGAAATGCAGCAAAATATGTTGATTATATTATACAGATAACAGTTTAACTTCATTTAAATAATCTGTTTTGTTAATAATTAAACATGTGAGGACACAGTGCCGCAGCGCTAGCTTGTTCACGGATTGTTCCTACCTCGTGCTGTATTATTGCTGGGCTGGCGCAACACTGGAAGGATAGATGCATAGAATAATTAAATATGTACTATGAAGATATTTCAATGTTCCTTAAAAGTTCTGAAGAATCGCCGTTGTAAGCTTACAGATGGCTTAACGTCTATTACAGAGCTGATTGTGTGGTGATTGGGTATTTGGGGAAAGAAAAGGAAGGAGAGGAATTGGAGGTTAGTATAGAACACGCCATTGTGTTCCCATCTTTAATAACATGCTTTAACTCCTATCATCATGAAAAAGATATCACGTATACATCTCAGTATTTTAAATTATTCAAAGAGCTGTAATATTACGAATGTAATGGACTCCTTGTCCTGTCGGAGAAAGAGAAAGCGCGGAAGCATGTAGTGATTCACACACAGAGCACATAGAAGATCAAATACAAAACAAAGCATTTAACATACTACTAGTAAATTACATGATTTTAAGATGAAGTTTATGATGTTCTACTTCAATGACAGAATAAACTATTTGATTAAAGTGGAAATTTCGAGATTAAAGTTGAAATTTCGTGCTTTTTTTCCCGCACTGTGTGCCTATTTTATGACACTCAGACAGTGGGCTACGACTCACCTTTTCACGGCGACTTTGATATATGTGACTTCTTTTTTATTTCGGGCACTGTGCGACTTTGTGAACTTGAGCTTTCGAGTTTCACCGACATGCTATGTCACTCGATCAACTTCCTTTTGTTGATTATACCACGGTTTATTTGAACAAATAGTACGTTTTTCCTTTGCCTCCACTTGGTATTCGCTGAAATTCTTATCTTTTCCCATTGTCTTTTCACAGAAGGCTGAGCTAAAGGGCGATTTATATTGATTTGCATATTCAAAAGTAAGGAGGTGCGTGCAGGAGCGGCACTTTTTACGCTGACCGGGATTTATGGAGCGGAAGAACATGGAAGTTGGAGTACGCACAGATTCCTGCATCTGGATTTTTCTGTGCGTACGCACAATCCCGCTTTTGTGCTTACACCATGTTATAGTGTGAGTTCTACGCACGGCATTATACGAGGCCCCTGGTGACTGGGAAGACCAGTGAAGGAAACTGAACTCATGTGTCATGTTCCTGAAAGCAACTTGAGGTGACTTTTGTGACACGGTACGTTATCATGCTGGAAGTAGCCATTAGAAGATGGGCGGCCATCAGCAAAAAAACTCCGGTAAACCATGACATTCATTTGTATTAATGGGCCCCAAGTGTGCCAAGAAAACATTCCTCACAGAATTCCACCAGTACCAGCACCAGTCTGAACTGCTAACTCAAGGCAAGTTGGGTGCATGGATTCAAGCTGTTGGCACCAGACTCTGATCCTAACACCCATATGCCTCAGCAGAACTTGAGATTCATCAGACCAGGCCTCATTTTTTTTAGTCTTCAGCTGTCCAGTTTGGGTGAGCCTGTGCTCACTGCAGGCTCATCTTTCTGTTCTTGTCTGACAGGAGTGGAACCCGACGTGATCTCCAGTTGGTGTAATGTACCCACATCAAGGTTCAACATCTTGTGTATTCCGAGATACTTACATACAGAGCGGTTATCAGGATTACCGTAGCCTTTCAGTCAGCTTGGAGCATTCTGGCCATTCTCCTCGGACCTCCATCATCATCAAGGTGTTTCCAACCACAGAACTGCCACTCACTGGCTATTTTTTGTTTATCATACCATTCTGAGTAAACGCTAGAGATGGTTGTGTGTGAAAATCCCAAGAGATCAGCAGTTACAGAAATCATCAAGTCAGCCTATCTGGCACCAACAATCATGTCATGTTCAAAATCAGTGGTCACCAGGCTTTCATTGTAACCCTTTTCTTAATTAGTGACCTAATTAACTTCTTTTGAATTCATTTTAATTGATTTGCTCTTGAAGACTCTGACCTCTTAACTGTTTCTTATTTCTTAATTGGTAGCCAAACAATAATGAGATACAAAATGAGCCAAAACAACTGGTGTCCATCATACAATATCTGAAAATAAAGAAAGGTTAAGGTCTCAGGAATGAGGATCTGCTCAGGTCCACAAAATATTTTACCAGTGCTCTTAGAAAAGAGAAAAATCAATAATTTTGGAAATGTCTGCTATTGTACAATGACAGCAGCAATAAGCCATGGAATTAAAGAATGGGTTTAATTAACGATAAGACTCAGCACCTAATTAAGCAATGGGTTGGAATGAAATTGGTTGGCGTTTGAGGCCCTGACTTAGCTAGCTGGTCTTCTGTTGGCTCACTCACTTCACATTTCATTCTGTTTGGGTGCCAATTAAGGAAAGTAATGAAACAGTTGTATCTGCAGGACTTTGTGCTGAGTCATGATTGGCCGATTAGATAATTGCATGAATAAGCAGGTGTACAGGTGCCCAGCCAGTTTATATTTGCTGATTATTGACAGTAATGCTGCCACATCATTGTATGGGTAAATAAATATTCTTTGGGGAAAAAATGTCACAGTAGATTATTCACTCCTACCCATGCTTTTTCCCAGCTCTGCATCATTTTCTGGTGACTGTCGAGAGCTCCTTTCCACTGGTGGTACTCATTCTCCCAGCTGCTCTCCAAAGCTGCATCTGCAGGGAAACAACTCGGTTATTCAGAATTGTTGTCCTGCACGATGAAACATTACATATGCCTCATGTCCAGACATAGACATGTTTTTTACTTGACTCTTGATTTCTGCATTTCGATTCCAAAGCATTCACACCTTATAATAGCAAACAAACATTAACCAATGAATGAATGTGCATGGAGCTCACACAATCTCAAATCAACAGATCAGCTCTGATCCTAAATAAAGATCCTGTTACAAAGTGAGCCGAGTACTCCATCCAAACATAAGACGACTCAGATGATGCCAGCCACTTACTGTAAGCTTACACAGTTTCAGCCCAGTGGTCCCATTTACCTCTGAGGTGGATGCTGACTTTTGAGGTAGCATTGCCTGCACTTGACGTGGCTGAGCAGTTGTACTCAGAGTCCGATGTCACGGTGTCCTTTATCCAGCTCAGCATCTGTACTGCTCCACCAGGCCACCGATATTTTTGCTCTGTTACCGTGCTTTCTAATTTTTGTCCATTCTTCTCCCACTTAATGGAAAGATCACTTGGGCCTTCAAAAAAAAAAAAAAAAAAACCCGCAGAAATCAGAACATCTCAGTTACTTTTGATTCAGATACACTTTGTTGATTCTTTTTCCTTCTAACCACTTAGATGATGAGAAAGTTTTTTGGTCGTCACTTCAAGAATGAGCTCCTGCTCTTCGTGGATGGATGAGTGGCTTTTGTCACACGAAATAAAGGCAAGCTGGTAAAGCTCACCTTGAATATCTGCCGACTGATGGACAAATCACCTGTTTTTCTAGGCTTTTAGTGGCACAGCATGACTGCAGATTTAACAGGGTTGCAGAAATCCCTTTGGTCAGCCCAGTACTTCATCTGATTGCAAAAGTGTAAGTGGGAGTTGAACTGACAACTCTGCAGAGGCTCCCTCAGACAAAAAAGCACCCAGATGGACATTCATTTAGGCTTCTGACTGCACGCTGAACCTGTTCGGATGTGATGGATGAAATAACACGTCTGTTTCTGTAACTGATGAAATAACACGTCTGTTTCTGTAACTGGACATCATCTTGATCCAGTCATGTGAGGATACACTTTCCTTCAAAAGGTGACCACACTTCTCTAGTCTCACTCTCTGAATCCTAAAAGCTGCTGATCTGCTCTCTCTGTAGGGAAGCAAAAAACAGAAAACACACTCTCTTGTGGGATGCTAAAGGCTGACAATGCAAAATTTCTTTACTCTCCATAGTGCCTTGGAACTGGACACCACAAATTAGCTCCAAGATCTACTCTGACAAGCCAGGCTCTGTGTCAGTGGATGAGCTCAGTCTGAGAAGCAGCCATTACTTCAAAAAGGGCACTTCAGCATTTACACTGTTGTGCCACAAAGAGCAGAGGGCAAAGTGAAGAGCCGAACAGCAAGCTGAGAAAGACAGCATCACACCACACCATGGACAAAGGACAATGCAGCAAAGAGAAAGAGTGAACTCCAACACAAGAAAAGTCCTCCACTTGAACCCGGAGCATCAGACACCATCATCCTTAAAGACTTGGTATCGTCAAATTGTTTATCTGTACCATGATAAATGAGAGCTGTAAACAGACTCTTCTGTGTTATATGTTTATCTGTCTCGTCCGTCTTGTGTCCTGCCTTCTAAATTGACATATTTATACAGTTCTAATATTTCTATAATCCTTGTTTTTTAAACAATAAATTGTACTGCTTGGTTTATTAAAACGAGTGAACTTCAGTTACCATTAGTTACTCAATGGACACTGCCTCCTATAGGGAAAGGTAAGGAAAAACACAGTGGGAGCCTTGCTAAATTATGTAATAAACTAGCTGTGCCACCCATCTAAAATGGGTTGAAATCTAAATATTCAACCTAGACCTCAACATTAATGTTTCTCGTGCACCATCTTTTGAAATTTACTTTGAAATGCACGTAGTAATAAAATGCACTGCATTTGTCAGTCCAACGGATGGTGCACCACAAACATTTGTAGGAGTGCATTTTATTACTAGAAATGTTTGCAGTCCACCATCTGCGATTGTGTTTTGTAATTCATGTAGCAATAAAGTGTATCACATTTGTCATTCCAACAGATGGTGCCTCACAAACATTTTTAGTAATAAAATGCATTCATACAAATGTTTGATGACAGGGACATAGAAACCAGATGAACACACAGACAGATACTAATCCTTTTATTAAGGTTGGATTACTGGCATTGCTAAAGGCAAAACTTATTATTTAAATGAGTGATCAATTTATCTTTTCCTACACTAAATGGTGACAATGGTGATATGTTTCATCATGTTTTCCAATTACTCAGCTGGTGGTCTAATAGTTAGAATTACCACTTCTCAGCACTGGGCTCCTAGCAAGGCGCTAAAATGCAGGGGTCTCTAACTCCGGTCTTGGTGTGCTACTGTGGCAGATTTTTATTCTATTTCCTTAATTAGTGATCAGTTATTGCTGTTAATTGATTTCTTTTCCCTTCACGTCAATTGTGTTTTTTTTCAAAAGACGCAGTCATCCAATTTCCTTATTTTTTTTACTTAAATGGGAGCCAAACAGACATGAGATGTGAAGTGAGCCAACAGATGACCTGCTAATTCCACCCAATATCTTAATTAGAAGCTGATTCTTCTTGTTAATTAAACCCGTTATTTAATTCCATTGACTGCTGGTGCTCTCATTCTGCCACCGCAGACATTTCCAGAGCTGTTTATCTTCTTTTTTTTTTTTTTGGGCACCTTCAAAATGTTTTGTGGACCTGTAAATCAACATTACTGTGACCATCACCTTTCTTTATTTGCAGATACTGTAGGGTGGGCTCAGGTTGCTGGTCTTTTGTTGGCTCATATTCTCTCTCATTATTATTTGGTTGCTATTTAGGGGAAAATGAAACAGAGTTATAAATAGCAAGTCAGTTAAAATTAAATACACTAATTAGCAGCAAAATCTGGTCACTAATTAAGGAAAGTGTTAGAATGAAAACTTGCAGCCATAGTAGCTCTCCAGGAACAGAGTTGGAGACCCTGGGTAAGATTTTTCCTCAAGAGTCGTCTTTAAGGGACTCTGTGTGTTATACCACCACAGAATCACCAAAACTGCTGATCTCGAATCCTTTTAATTTCCTTCCTTATTTTATTGGTAGATATAGGAAAGCAACATGGTTTGGAGATAATAAACAGAGAACGAGAAACTTGCAAAGAAATTTGACCAGGTCCATGCAGTTTAAGATAACGTGAAGCATTAATTTATGTCAAAATACGCAATATAGGAGTTATTAAACTAGTTAATACTACTAATCGTAAAATAATAGCATCGTAGGACGGCAGAAAAAAAAAAAAAAAGATTTCAGGATGAAGATATAGCTTCCTGGGAACAGGGTGGGTAAAAAGATATTAACATGGAAAATGGAAAACATTAATGACTAAGACAGCTAAAGACCTCCTGTATAATGACTTGCATAGAATTTACACTAAAACATGGAGTACGGACCAAAGGGGAAATGTGCGTACGCACAAAGAAATCCAGATGCATAAATCTGTGCCTACGCCAAGTTCCAAACACTTCCCAATGAACGTGAAGTTTAACGCATATGGATGCGCCTACAGCCCCACCCCGACTCCTCACAGAATTTTGAATAATTTAATATGCAAATCAATATAAATATTGCCTTCCGTTCAGTGTTTGGTTAAAAAACAACGTAAAAGGCATGTAAAAAAAAGAAGCATTTCAGCGAATGCGAAGTCGAGGCAAGGAAAAACGTACTATTTGTTGGCTTAAGCAGTGGTATAAGCAACAAAAGTGTGGTGAAGACGCCTGAAAGTTGCATCACGCCCAAAAGAAAAAAAAGAAGTGGTCAGATATCATGGTCGACATGAAAAGGCAATCACAGCCCACCCCCTCTGTTTATGACAATATTACAAAAACTGACACCCGTGCGATGCTCAGACAGTGATGATGCTGCTGTTCCGAGTACGTCTTTGGGTGCTGGCTGAGCACACACCTCTGCCTCGAAAACCACTGGGAGGCCATCTGGCTGTGTGCTGACGGATGCTATTTAGGAGTTACAAAATGAAATAGTGGATGCTGTAAGAGATGTGGCCAATGAACTAAAGAATATAAGGAATGTACTATGTGATATTGACCACAAATTAAATTAATTGGTTAAAAAATAAATGCTGTATCTGATTACCTGTTTTTACATTCAGCTAATGATATTCAAAGTTGTAATGCTATGAGATTTGGCTGATCATTTGGTGGCTCATCATACCACATCTCTTCAGCTATGGGCAAGCCACGATTATGTGGAACATTATGTAGCACGCTTGCACACTGCAACACATGTTCTGTGCATTATAGAGCAGCACATGAATAGAGTGAAAATGCTTTCTATTTACATAAGCAAATTAATCCTCTGAAGGTGCCTTTACAGTGTAGAGTCAGCCCCACAACGGATCGATTCTCCAAGTTTAGGTTTTATACATCTCAAAGTGGGCGTGGAAACAGGTGTATGCACCATTTATACATGAGGCCCCTGGACGTGGTACAAGAAATGGTTCACATAAACTGCAATGTCCTCTCAAAAACTAAGACAACACGATATGAGGGAGTGTATTCTGTGTTAAGGTTTACTGGTGTAAAAGCAGGAAGGGTGAATGATTCAGTAGCAGTCACCAGGACAAAAAGGTCACCAAGTTGGAAGCTGCTAGCTCCCAGGATCAGGTCAAGGTGTGTGCTCCATAAGAAAATTCTGACATCGGTCAGAAATATATGTGCCTCAGCTTTCTCCAGATGTTTCTGGAAAATATGATGAACAAAGGCAGAAAGGTGATAGGAAGGATTGAGATCTAATTTAAAGAACCAGGAACTACTTCATACAATCCTTTTTTTAAATGTTCTTTTGTTCTTGTGTTTAGGGTTTTCTACAAGTTTTCTTCACCATATGACGTCACTATGGGTTTGCTAGGGTTGACGTGCACCCCGCAACATCACTGAACTTGACTGTATAAAGGTCACTTAGTAAATCGTCTGAATTTATGGAGTCAAAATTAATTGCTGATGGCGTGATTCTTAATGAGCATTCCACGCAAACGACTTTAGATTTGTTTATGTGGATTTTGATTTTTGGGTGTTGTTTTGGCTTGGGTGAAAGATCTATTTGTCTTCCAAGTACTGAATTTGCTATGAAATTGATTGTCTTTATCTTAGGGTCCTTTCTAATTAAGTCACTGTCACTCATCAAGACAGTACACTAGTTAGCATGAGGCAATGGAACGACCGAAAGGTATTGAGGACAGAAAGACAGGGACAACAACAGGGAATGTTTCATAGAACTCTATTAAAAAAAACAGAAGATCGACGGCTCTCGTTTTCCTAATAAACATATTAGTCAGATCTCCTGCAGCTCTTGAGGCCAAAATGCAGAAAGTGTCATTGACTACATAATCAATACCACATAACTGAGTTATGCAGTGAAGGACATAAAGGTGATATAAGGTGCTGAACTCGCCAAAGATCATATGTTACTCATTACTGACAGATCATTTAGAACAGAATGGTGGCAGAATATAAAGAGATATGAAAAGGTTAGGATTTGGTCGCACCTACTGTTGAGGATGGACACCAAAGGCAATGCTCTTCTGCCAGCTGTTTGTACTTCAGTAACCCTGTTGGGAAAATATGGAGCACCATGTCGAGAAAACAAAAAGGAGGAGAAAAACCTCAAAGAGAAATAGATAGATAGATAGATAGATAGAGATAGAAGGCCTAAGCTACAGGGAAACACTGAAATCGAAGTCATTATGGCCTATCATGGTTTGAGGGAGAGGAGACAGAAATTGGCCTTGAACAGCCGCTATGGACAGCCCATGGTCAGCATGTGGTGGAGGATCCGGCCTGTCCCTTCATGAGTGTGGAAGCGAGGCCAGGAGTGAAAGTTAATCAAACATAAGCTGCAAAGCCAAACCAGAAGGTTATTTGAAAAACATGAAGTATTTAAACATCATCTATTGGTTTTACTGCGTTTTATTGATTTTATCGCAATTACGAGTATACATTGGTTGGGTCAAGGCATAGCAGTGTGGGTGACTGCCAAATTTCTGTAGGCATTAGGGAGTAAGAAGGGATGCCTTCAATTGGTAGCAGTGCAGTGAAAGGTCATCTCCTTTGGTCAGTGGCACTGGTGTTGATGCTCTAGCCTGAAGACAAGTGTCTGCTCATGCCAACCTAGCAAGTCTCTATGCTTGTGGTAGCTGTCCACATGCAGATAAAGCTGCACATGTGGGTATAGCAGAAAACTTTTCTGTAAAATATTTAGTCTATTACGTGCTTTAGTTACACTGCCTTTTGTCTCACTTCTCAAAGTAAGATGAGCTCATTCAAGTATGAGGTCACTCCAGGTAGCCCCTGCCGTTCAGATGAAGTATGGGGTCTGTCTCTATGTAAGCCAGGGCAGGATGATCGAATGTCCTATATATGGACTTATTTATATTTGATTAACATGTTATCAGCTGTACGTATTCTGTACGTATTCTCTTGTATATTCATACACTATTGCTAGTGATGGGGTGCACTGAAGGCGTCTTTTATTTCTTATATATTGCTGAAGTCTGAGGAACTTTTATTAAGGGAGTGTCGAAGAAGAACCAGGATGAAATTTTTATTTTTCCCTACCATGGGGCAATGGCATTTAGCGGCTAGAAGATGCCTGGGGCAAACTCCTTGAATGTATGCCCCTTAAGGTGAGATGCTGTCAAAGTGCATGGTAAAGAAGGCATATGAATATGATAAAACAAAGGTATATTAAATAAGAAATGAACAATTTATTCAAATTAAATATTTATTTAAAGTTTAAGTTTGCTTCCCCAAATTAGATCTCCTCTCTGAAAGCAATTGTACTACTTCATTTTTACATCATCTGTGAGGAATTCTTTTTCAATGCTGATTAAAGCCAGGTTGTTCAGACACTCTTGTGACACGGAATATCTCAGACGAGTTTTTATTAATTTCAATTTTGAAAATGATTTTTCACAACTTGCAATTGAAAATGTGATGGTAAGCAGTAATCTGTATGCAATGCAAATCGTGGGAAAGACATCCCTTCCAAACTCTACTAACCACTGGAGAGCATGCTTAGGATCAGGGGGAACTGTATTCCCCCGGCGCAAGGGTTTTGGCGTCCTTCTGAAAGAATTTACACTAGATTATAGAATTTTTTTAGTAAGAATTTGTTATTTGTAGCCATAATTAAAAACAGTCAAATATTTTAGTGGATAGTCGTCACCATTTATAACAATGCCTGACTGTAGTGTGCTTATAAAGCTTGCATGTGAAAGTTCAAGAACCTCGACCGAACTCCGGAACATGCAAGAATTATAGCATAACCCAGATTTACTCTGGCTACACAGACTACATATTTCTCCGACTTACCTTACTGAACTAGCTAGAAAAAGAACACAAGAAATGAAATAAGTGAGGTAAACTCAGTCTCAGAAAAACATTTCACTGGACAAATGACCCTTAACACGTTCACTGCACATACGGGACTGAGGGAGGGAGAGGGAGCATTCCTAATAAAATCATGTAGATACTAAGGAGGAACGTAAAAATCCAAAACCAATTTTTAATTATAAAACCAGCACAAACAGTACTTGGAGTCACTGGACTGAGTTTAAACACCACAATTTTATGCATTTTCGGATTAAAGCCTCAGTAAAATTTGTTACCAAAATTTCAAAATCCAGTAATGTCTATTCCAAGGATGGTGTAAAATACAAAGTTTCATAACCATTTGTTTCTGGTTGTTGTGGGATTTGGAGAGTTAAACATTTGAAGTGCTGGCTAGTATAGTAAACTTGGTTCACATATTGACTTTCTAACTCTGGTCTATTCACAAATAAATGACATGGCAACATTAATCTGAAATAAATAAATTAAAAGCCACACTTAAATGCACACAGTGGTGAATCTGTGAGTTGGTAAATAATTGTATGTCTTTTTGCAGCAAACCAAAATATAACCTGTTCCACATTTTAACAGCTTAATTGTAGATTTATGGAAAGCAAACGCTAAAAATTTTTAAACTGGAAAGAAACATTTTTATAAACCTTCCTTAAAACCACAAGGCCCTTGGATTTGTGGTCACTGCTATTATGTACTCACATTTATGCATGGATTCATACGCAACGAATAGAGGCGCCAAGCTGGTTGAAATTGTCGGTGTTCACCTAAAACACTGTGCAGTGCATAAGTTATTAACTGTTATTTTTTCAAAATATTACTTTGTTGATTTTTATAATCTGTTAAGTAATGGATTGCAAATCGTTTAAAGTATTAAGCTGACACAAATTGTAATTTTAACCAGGTTTTTATAACTAACAGTTGAGAAAGCTCTAATAAGCTAACACTGCAGAGAAATAAATGCAGCAGCATCTGTTTGTGCAAGTACTGTACAGCATTGACTTTTACTGTAAGCTGTAACAGGCGATGTCTATTAGTTTTCTTTTCTGTGCTTATAAAATGCCGATTTTCACTAAAAGTCAAAAGTATTAGGAAGAAGAAAAGTTACTAGACATCCCCCTACTATAATTCGCTTCACCACTTGTTTTCTTGTGATTATTTTTCTTTCTGAGAAACTGCAAATGATAAGGGGTGTATGATGTATGTGTTAACTTAGGAAAAAAAATAGACCTGCCAAATTCAATGGACACATACACCTTGGTCAGGTCAGCTGCAGTGTGTCTCAACAATAAATCTTGCTAAAGGGTGATCAATGATTAAAGTGTCTTTGATTTATTCTTCACATAGGTCATTTCATAAAGGCCTCCACAGTTTGGTGTGAGAAGTGTGATTCAAAACTGCTAATCTCAGAAATGGTCTCGAAATGATTTTGGGAAAGTAAAAACACACCAGTGTAAAAAGGTATGGTCGGGGAAAAAGAAATGTTTTCTTAAAATTTCCATCTTTCCCTTCTTATAATAATAATTATTATTTGCATTTATATGCCGCTTTTCTCACTACTCAAAGCGCTCAGCAATTGCAGGTTAAGGGCCTTGCTTAGCACAATATATACCATTAAAATAAACAGCCTTCTCTAATTCCAGCCAAGTACTGTTAGCAATGAAAATACTTTTTTGAGACATGTACACAAAATCATACATTATTTAGCACACCAAGTGGGCTCAATGTAATCATGACAGTTCAGCCCTAGAAAATGGGCCCAAATTCAGAAAATAATGAAAGCCAAAAACTTTAAGTTATATAGTGTCCTGTAGCACATCATACATGAACTATTCAGCAGAGCTCAGAAAGCTGTTGAGACAACATATACCCAGCAAAGAGAGCCTGTGAATCATAAAGTGAGAATAAACTTTGAAAGTTCACTTACCAGTCGCTTGACAGAAGAGGTGGAATGCTCTGTGACCATACACACTCTGCATTTGTTCACTCAATAAAGGTGGTAACAATCGGGCTACTGAACTTTCTGCATTAGACCAAAGCTCAGCAGTGAAATGTGTGGATGAAAGAAAGTGACCAGTCCCAGCAGAAGAGAAGGATGAAAAATCAGGAGAAAAGAAAGGGAAAGGAAAGTCTATGAGAAACAAAGATGTATACACCTAATTGTGCTCTGAAGACAACAAAAGTGCTGCCGTGCTAGAATGTACACAGAGAACAAAACAAGTCCCAGTTATAGGACTGATATGAATGATTGAATAAAGAAGGAAAGGATTAAATTCACAAAAAGAATATGGTTGGGGTCTGCAGGAAAGGAGACTAATTTGGTCTTAAAACATTTCAAGAAAGAGTGCCTGTTGTTTACAGATGTTGTATCATATCATAATGCAGCCAGCTTTAATTCAAAAGACAGAAATTGTACTTTCATAGGAAATTAATATTTTCTTAAAATATTTGCTCAGCACCTAAGAAGAAACATAAATTCAATATTCTCTTTAACATTCATTCCATTGTTAATCATCAGGAATTATATATTTATGCATTTTACTTTTATTTAAGATTTTCTGTACATACCTTATAGAAAAATAAGATCAATACAATCACATTACTAATACTATAAAAGTATGCTTTCTTAATGTTAGTAGTATACCTTGTAATTTACTCCCGGCTTTTATAATAATAAAATTATGTGGTATGACCCCGGCTTTATAGCTGTGTGTAGAGAAGTCTAACTCCAGTACTTTAAAAAGTTCTCCTGAAGTTGCCACTAATCCAGGGCAGATGTTCCTCCATGTTATTGTGTACAGAGACTATCAAAATAACCACAGAAATGATAACATCCATTCCAAAAATGCTCTTCCTTCCGACGCAGCCATTTGCCAAGGTTTGTTATACTGCTTGGGGAAAACTAGTTCCAGGTACTTTATTTGGCCATACTCAGTGTTCACAGGCTGCCAATGTCTTCAAGATGCTTTTGGCTCAGTATCAGCAATGTTGCCTGGAACATCCTCAAATCATCTTTTATGAATTTGTGGTTTCAGACCCAACATAATTAAAGTATAAAATGTCCAGTACAATGTGCATTTTCAAAGTGGCTGCAAACCTTAAGCACTATGCTTAAAGTTGTGGAGAAAAAACACAGTTCATCCCTGAGAATATTTAATAAAAAAAAAAAAAGATATTTCACACTCAACCCACATGAAACACAGCACTACATACATTAAGATGCACAACAACAAAGCTAACAGATTACAAATATTAACATCAGATATTGTGTACTCCAATTTGGATAACATTAACATACTTACCAATTTGATAAACTAATTTTCCAATCTGGAATTTAAACTGATACAATAACAATCAATATTGCGGACTCTAATGCAGGTTGTAGAAGCCACAGGTTATGAAATGCACTGTAATTTACAAATTTCTTGCTGTTAATTATGGTGCTTATACATAGTCTCCACATCATTTCCCAACCTGCATATACTCTGGTGTTATAACATAATACAAGTAAAAACAGACTCAAAAATGTAAAAATTAGTTGAAAATGTGATATAATGTATACAAATGGTCCACAATAGTGTGCACACCCTGTAAATATGAATACAATAAATTAGGTCTGATTTAACTACCTTCAAAATCTCATGGCAGGATAAGTGTAGTCCTCTTTTAGTTGCTGTTTACCGCAAAACAATCTTGTTTCTAGCAGTGTGTCTCTAAAGGTCAAAAGACCACCTGCCTGTAATGTGTAATGAAATGGATCCAGAGATTCATTATGTTAATCTATAGGTCTTCATTCAATCTGGATAACTCAACAAGACCACCAAATGCAGAGGCCACTCAAACTCCAATGGTAATGGAGCTGCCTGCAGGCACTCATGTCAAGTTTAGTCAATGGGAGAATCTCTTTAACATTTAGAAAACTCCACGTCATCATATTTGAAAAAGTTGTGGAAAGATATTTGTGTGGCCAATGAGACACTGTTGAAACATTCTGACACGAATACAAAATATTACATTTGATAAAAAGCTAATACAAAATGTCATTGCCACAATAAATTCTTTCTTTAAGCAGGGAACTGGGCCCCAGAGCAAATACAGTATATTGCAATCTTTAAGAAAACCGAATGTTCTTTTCAGATGATCACAATGACATTACACTCAAAGGAAAAGAGTGACTGAGTAAGATTTTGTTTGCCCTAAATCTAAATTTGTCAAATGACTTGAAGGATGAGGTTCATCAACATTCCTTAAGTGAGTTTACTCCACTCAAACATCATTGTCCAAGCACTGTCAAATATACGTGTTACCGTAGCAAGCGTAAGGGGCAAGGAATAATTTTGTGGGCATGCCAGAACAGAATTAAGGTTGCAGTTCAAGCAAAAGTTTCTTATAAAATGTAAAATCACTGGGGTGTGCACAGTTACTTAAAACATTTTTTTATGGTTTCCTGAAAATTTTGTTAAATATGACAGTTATTCAGACTCTCATTTTATATGTAATGACTTAAGAATCCCCATCAAAAATATGCAAGTTTTGAAAGGATGCGTAGACTTTCCACAGAGACTAAATAGCTGATTAAAACATGATTTAGTAGAAAAAAAAAACAAAAAAAAAAAACATGCTTTAGACAACTTCTCCATTGCCCCAAGATGAAATTTACAAATGTTATCTGAAGCAAAAGAGAATGCAACAAATATGAATGAAGGAAAAAAAGGTCAAATACAGCTTCAACAAGCAGGCAAGCAAAGCGTTCATCAGCAAGGAGCATCAGCATCAGCATATTCAATGGGCTGAGATTCACAAATTACATCAAATGGCTTCTCTACACTTAAGCCAGATTCTTCAGAGTCTTCAGTTGCAGGGATTTTGCCATTGACATACTCGGGCTCAGTTTCATAGCCTGTGTCACGCAAACCCTTCTGCTGGTGCCCATTTGGGCTTTGTGTTTCAGTAAGCTCAGCTTTCTCCACCATTGGCTCCATCAAACCTGCTTCACAGGCCATGTACTCAGGCTGTGGTTGTTTTTTAGTTCCCAAAATGATAGATCTCAATTTTAGGCAAGGGAGTGGAAGGTATTGCATGTGGCAATTATATACAAATAAAATCAGGAACAAAAAGAAGAAGAGCAAGAAAAGATACAGGAGGGCATTGTTATTATTGAACTTTATAGGCTGAGCTGAAGGATCTTTGACATCAAGGTTAGAAATCTCTGAGCTGGCAGTAGAAAGCATCGAATGTGGTTCTGCTGTGGCACTTGAAGATAGGGTTAGTGTAAATTCAGTTTGAACAGGTAATGTGGTGGAAGTAGTAAAGCTCTGAACTGCTGTAGTTAGTGTGAGCTCTGCTGTACTGGCATTACCTTCAGTTTTGATCTCAAGATTAGGAGTGGTAGATGTAGGAAGGACTGGTTCTCTCGGTAAACTTAAAATATATGCCGCCACCAACTGTTTAAAGTCACTGTTTTGAACTTGTTCCACTGAAAAACAACTATAGTTGCCCTGGTCATGCTCCGAGATATTAAAAATCAGTAGATCACTGTCTCCAACAATTTCATATTTGGGTGGATCAGGAGTCAGAGGTATGTCATTCTTCTTCCAAACTACATTGGCAAGGTTGGAATTCAGCTGACACAGTAGTCGGATGGCTGTGCCATGTTGTACAATAATAGTCTGGTACTTGACATCGTAGTTTACTGTAAAATGAAACAAATAAGAATCAATTGTATGGTAACTGCTACATCTGCAAGTAAGAACAGGCACAATTTATGCTGTGTAGACAACGCATACACATGTACAAGTTATAATTTATGAAATTGTTCAGCTTAAAATAAGCTGTAATTAAAAAATAATTTATTTACAAAGACTGGCACTTCCTATACTTTACTTACTGCTATATGGTGTCATCTTGAAATTATTTCTAAGGAAAACATCAGTGTACAGTGTGTACTCAGACAAGATCAACATTCTGTGCTTATTCAATTTGCAATAGGTTTTAATTTACAATCCACAAATATCCAGTTTATACCAAAGGAAACGTGATTTAAAAGTACCAAATACCTGATGGGCAGACACTGGCATCTCCATTTAACATCTGAAGCAGACCCCTATGAAAAAAAAAACAGTAATGTGTTCAATCACTTTTAAATGAGTTGGATAAACATTTACATATCATGGTGAGTCACGGCAAGTTCAGGTACAGTGCCATTTGTTTATTGCACAGGACCAGCTTAAACATCTTATTTCAGAAGCCATTTTAATCCTGGATGGTTTTCACCTGATATGAACAGATGGGGTGAAAAAGGCAGAAGTGGGTCTGGAAATGAATAAATGAGAAATGGTGAAAGAAATGAGCCCATTACAATTAAAACTAAAATGTATTATGCACATGCAAATACTGACTGAATTCTTCCAGGCTACTGCCTCGCCTCGGGAGATAAGTTATGTCACCCTGACCACAGTTTATTAAAAAAAAGATACATAAATGACTCACTTTGTTGCCAACAATCTAATAATGAGTCATTCTGACCCTAGAATGCTTGTGACTTCAACCCGGGGAATATCACAAGGATGATTAGCATGTTCTATTTCTGGTCACAACAAGCTGGTCCTGTGCTATTCAAATGTTAATGCCTTAAATCTGTGACACAACTGGGGAGGTGTCACCATATTACTGCCACTTACAAGCCTATTGACAGCAGCAGTACTCTTATTATCCCAGCCAGAAGTTCTTATGTCTGTTTTGATTTCTTTTTTTTTATATTTGTAATAGGGGGCTCTGCCCCCTGCTCGCTTTGCTCGAACCCCCCCAGGTTTGGTCCAGTGGAAATACAATTTATTTATTTTGTTTTCATGGGAATTGTTACATATGTATTATGTTCACTTTTTATTTTAAAACTTCCATAAAAATTTCTTTAAACACTTTTGTTCTTTTGAGTTCCAACATAGTGAATCTTTTAAATGAGGTCCGTGAAACATGTGCTTAATGACTTTGTACCATAATTCAGGACAGGTTTCTCTGTTTGGAATGTCAGCAAAGACAAACCGATCTACATCATCAGCAGTTAATAATGCAGTTTGCAAAGTAACCAATAAATGCATGTGTGGCAAACCCCATGTTTGAAATTCAATGGTATAAATGTATGCTGTGATTTGCCTGAACACCACTTCCAGTTCATTCAATAAAAATAAGAGTTTCTGATAAAACAATTTACTTACGAAAGTGGGGAACATCCAGAGCCGATGGTATTGTTCTCAAGAATCTGTGGATTTATGGCCATTGTGGATTGCACATCATTGTAATAAATAAATCTTGCCGACCGATAGTTCTGGATATTGCCATTGTATCATGATCTAACTGTTGCAAAACTCATGGACTACCTTTATATGATGACGGTAATATTACTGCGTTACATATTTTGAATTTGTCTGAACTATTGATATTTGAATTTTGAACATGATCAATGAGCCCTTGCATATGTTCCGTTATAAGTTTAGCTTGATTCAATTTAATAAAGAAGAGACGATTAGCTTCGACTTCTACATATGCATTAATAATGTATTGTTGCGATAGGTGTTGAGATGATACAAGTGAGTTAAATACATGGGAACGTATCGCTAATTTGGACCTGAAATACTGTGTAGGTGTTATACGTTTTTCTGAATGCATTTGTTTCATACTGTACAACCATCCTGTTTCGCTATGTGGGAAAAGCAAAGGAAAGAGTAAAAGGATCTGAATGTGGCAATATATTTGACAGAAATGACGAAGCGTGTTTTGCCTTTGGATATACGTGAATATCTACTCTGTCTCTGATATCTTAGTCTTCCAAAATTATTATTGCTGACAATTCGACACATGTTGGTTTATTATAAATGCGACTGTGATCTTTCAGATTCAGAAAGAAATCCAAGACAATTTCTTTATTCGTGTTCTCTAGATAAATGTTGTGTAAAGTGCAATACTTTTGGACGTATGGATTTGTATCCATTATTGGCTGTATAATTTTTAGTACGTCGGATTGTTTAACTCTTTTGATTCTATGTTGCAGCGCTTCTCCCTGATCATAAATATACAGCTGACCAAATTGTGGCTTTTTCGAAATTAAACTTGTCATAGCTTTAATTGTTTGTGGAACCACAGATTTTCATAGCGCAGGGGTTCTCAATCACGGTCCTGGAGGGCCGCAATGGCTGCAGGTTTTTGCTCCAACCCAGTTGCTTAATAAGAAGCACTTACTGCTTAAGTAACGCTTCTGCTTCATTTCAGTTGTCTTGCTCGTTACGATTTTGAACCCTTATTGCTTATTTTAGTCTAAAACAGCTATATTCTTGGTTTTTAATTGTTCCTAATTAGCAATAACATGCAAATGACAAAAGAAACCAGCATTTCTCCATTTAGTTTGTTACCATTGACACCTGTGTGTATTTATCATGCACTATTGGGTTTAATTAAATACTTGGAAGGAAAGTGAAGAGAAAAAAGTGAAGGACTGAGAATAACACCTCCATTTTAGCCTTCAAATCATTTGGATTATATACTTATAAAGGGGAGGAAAATCTAGGATATGAGAATGACCTGACATAGTAGAATTAAAGCACTAACAAGCCATGAAGTTAAATTATTGGGAAGAATTGCTTTCTAATTAAGCAACCAGGTTAGAACAAAAACCTACAGCCACTGTGGCCCTCTAGGACTGTGATTGAGGACTCCTGCCTTAACCCGAAGGAAGGGAGAGACTGAAGTACCACCAATGTTAAGTGAAAAAAACAACTAGATATCGATAAAGTAGAATTGGAGCCAATGAGGAGAAACTCTGTCTTCTGGCTACTGAGTTGGTGGAAATTAGAAGAAAACCAAGATTTTATTTCAAGTACACAGTCATCAAGGCAAGAAGGAGGAAGGACAGAATTGGGCTTTGTAGACATACAGAGCTGAGTATTGTCTGCATAGCAATGGAAATTAATTTCAGATATTTTAAAAATGCCAGCTGAAGGGAGTAGATACTGTATATTAAAAACAGTAAGGCAGGGGTCCGCAATCCCAGTCATTGGGAAGTAGCAGTACTTTTCCCTGATGGTAACACAAATTCGACGATCTACAAGTCTCCGACTTAAACGTTAAAGCCTTACAATATTTACATACTTCCGACATATCACCTATGTCCATATATTCGATCAGTGTTTGCTGTTCCGTTATTTCACTGAGTAATAATTTCCGTTTATTAGCGGAAATGTGATATGTACTGTCTTTTTTTGAC
The DNA here is from genome assembly GCF_016835505.1 of Polypterus senegalus. Classification (NCBI taxonomy): domain Eukaryota; kingdom Metazoa; phylum Chordata; class Cladistia; order Polypteriformes; family Polypteridae; genus Polypterus; species Polypterus senegalus. The sequence continues at coordinate 161,235,856 of NC_053160.1, forward strand.
ACTTTCGAATTTTAGTACTGTCACATTTTTGAACTTGCTCTGTGTATATATGGCAGCAACGTTGTCTTTTGAATTTCACTGCTGTCATAATGTGTAGCCCATTCAGCATGTGTATGGCACCAACGTTTTTGAACATCTTTATGAAGTTCTACTGTGTCTTGTACTCTTTGTCTTTTATTTCTGAATCCGAATCAACCTGCAAGGTTTCCAAGTCCACTTTTTCTGGGCCGATTATTACTCCCTTAGTTTGCGATGCTGCTCTTTCTTCTTCACTTTTTAGATGACTGTGATCTTGATTGAAAATGGTTGTAAGTAGGGAAGGGCAACAATGGAGAGGTTACATGACCGTGATCTTATTTGACAAGTCACCGTCTCATAGGAACATGCTTCCAATGGATGTCAGTATGATGTGCCTTGACCGTGTCGCGGGAAGAGAAAGTGTCTCTGCCTCTCTGAAGTGTCTCTCTTCAAAATCACGTCTTGTTGCAGGATTTTCTTTTATAATAGAGAGAAATGTTAAAGAGAACTAGGATTTCTTGCAAGAGACTAGGGCTAATTTTGCTGCAGTTGTTTTCAAGGCAATTAACCCCGGCAGGATAAAAGTGATGGGAAGACAAGGTTAGTTCAGAAGGAATAATATATGAAGCAGAAGGGGAATTTTAAATGACTGAACAGAATATAAGCTGATAACTATGGCAGACCAAATACACAACATAAGTTGTGCAAGGGAAGGGAAAAGGTATAGCTGATGTTAAAATTTGAATTAAAAATGTTGATTTTTTGGTGGAGATAGAAATGTTATTGAAGTGGTTATATATATATATATATATATACACACACATATATATATACACACACACACACACACACACACACTAGACATTAAGCCCGTTACAATAACGGGCGCTAGAACAGTATTGCATAAACATTATTAGGAACAATCTATATTAAATGGCAAGGGACCTTCACCTCATTCTGTTTGTTGTCTTAATTTTTTTGTTAAAAATATTTTTGCAAGAAGCCTAAAGTAAAATATTAAAAATAAAATAGAAACGTATATGACAATACAGTAAGTATAATTAATATTGCCTTAGTGTAAAACTTAATAACAATCTGTAATACACAATATCTGAAGAAGATATTTAGGAAAATGTTTATATTTTTTTACCTCAGGAAATTTTTCAATAAAATTTCATTATAGACAACATTTTTTGTAAACACTCTTGTTCAGGACCATCTACAACGTTGACAACATCATCTGTAAAACTTCTAACTCTTGATAATGCAACATATAACTGACCGTGGCTGAATACTGGTTCTGGCAAGTAAATGGCAACTTTTTCTAAGGTTTGCCCTTGAGCTTTATTAATTGTTATGGCAAAGGCTAATGTAACTGGAAATTGTCGCCTTCTTATGGTAAAGGGTAAATTAGTAGAGGATTGATCCAAATCAATACGGGGAATATTCTGACGCTATTTTCTTTTTTACAATCGATCTATTTGCTCGTATTTTTCTTTGTCTTTCAGCCTTTCTTTTGTTGATGTTTACTTGCTGAGCTGACCGTTCTTCCAGGAGATGTTGCTTATATACGATTTGAGTGTCTGTGTCTTTTGTCCTACTTGACGTGTCCTTTTTTTGGGTGGCATGTTGTTAGTAGATAGTTAGTTAGTAAACATGCACGGGGCAGTATGTGTGACGTCTCCCCAGCAATGGATTTTATGTTCCCAGCCGCGACTACCCAATCAGCACTCTCCCCAGCAATGCTGTCCTTTATTTGTTTATCATGCGTGGCCGCGGCTACGCCATTCACTGTGTGCTCAGCTTCCAGTGTGTGTGCGTCCACGATGCCGGTCGTGTGTGTTGCACAGAGCCTTCACCAAAAGACACACACACACGGACACCTGGACGCACACAGGGGTTTTATTAAAGAGGATACATATATATACACATATATGTATATATATATATATATATATATACACATATATACACATATTATATACATATATACATATATATACACATATGTATATACATATATATATATATACACATATGTATATGTATATGTATATATATATATATATATATATATATATATATATATATATATATATATATATAGATAAATTGTGGAACGAGCCCCGGACAACGTTTGGTCACCCAACACAAACATGTTTATTATTGCTAATATTTACAAGGGTGCACAACCCAGTGCCTCCAGCACCAATCCCCCAAAGTCCAGGCTTCTCTCTCCAGTGCCTGCTTCCTTCAGGCCGCCTCCACTCTTCTCCAACAAGACTTCGTCCACTCCTCGCCCGACACCAGTCATCGAATGAGGGGAGGCGGCCCCTTTTATACAAGTCTGGATGGGCTCCAGGTGCTTCCCGACACTCCTCCGCGGACACTCCTCCGGGTGTCCCCAGTCTTCTTCCCTCCCAGCACTTCCTGGTGTGGCAGAAGTACTGAGGTCCAGGGCTCTCCAGGCACTGGGGCGCCCCCTGGCGGTGACCATGGGCCCTTACAGGGTTGAGCTTCTAAGAATTAAGAATTAAGGCCAGAAAGTTCTCTCTTGGAGTTTGCTAAAAGACACCTGAAGGACTCTGAGATGGTGAGAAATAAGATTCTCTGGTCTGATGAGACCAAGATAGAACTTTTTGGCCTTAATTCTAAGAGGTATGTGTGGAGACAACCAGGCACTGCTCATCACTTGTCCAATACAGTCCCCACAGTGAAGCATGGCGGTGGCAGCATCATGCTGTGGGGGTGTTTTTCAGCTGCAGGGACAGGATGACTGGTTGTGATCGAGGGAAAGATGAATGCGGCCAGGTACAGGGATATTCTGGACAAAAACCTTCTCCAGAGTGCTAAGGACCTCAGACTGGGCCGAAGGTTTACCTTCCAACAAGATAATGACCCTAAGCACACAGCTAAAATAACGAGGGAGTGGCTTCACAACAACTCTGACTGTTCTTGAATGGCCCAGCCAGAGCCCTGACTTAAACCCAATTGAGCATCTCTGGAGAGACCTAAAAATGGCTGTCCACCAACGTTTACCATCCAACCTGACAGAACTGGAGAGGATCTGCAAGGAGGAATGGCAGAGGATCCCCAAATCCAGGTTGTTGAAAACTTGTTGCATCTTTCCCAAGAAGACTCATGGCTGTATTAGCTCAAAAGGGTGCTTCTACTAAATACTGAGCAAAGGGTCTGAAAACTTAGGACCATGTGATATTTCAGTTTTTCTTTTTTAATAAATCTGCAACAATTTCAAAAATTCTTTTTTTTTGTCTGTCAATATGGGGTGCTGTGTGTACATTTATGAGGGAAAAAAATTAATTTAAATGATTTTAGCAAATGGCTGCAATATAACAAAGAGTGAAAAATTGAAGGGGGTCTGAATACTTTCTGTACCCACTGTATAAACAGAGCACCAATAACTGCCTCATGCTTCAGTCATTTTCCCAGTCATTCTTTTCTTGTGGATATATTTGCACAGAAAAGAAGTTCTTTCTATGTGGTTTCTCCAAGTATAGTTCACTTCCAATGGTGTAAAAACTTAACTTGACTGAACACAAGTGAGACACGTGCTCAAGAAGATATTTGTTTTAATCCCTGTTGAAAATGCACCTGGAAAGCGGACACTCTGCAAGATGGCAAAACATAATATGTGGAGAACTGTCTCAGTGGAGAGTGAGAAGGATAGCTGCTATTTGAGCCACAAAAAAATTGCATATTTTATGGAATAATTTTTAACACCTAACTAAAACATTTGCACTGGTCAGCACTGCTGTGGCACAAATCCAGGCTACTGAGTTCCAATCCTGTGCCAGGTGTCTTTTGTGGAACTTACACATGGGTACACTGTCCATACATTCTGAAAGATGTATTCTGCTTTGGACTGGCAACCTGTCTAGAGTGGTTTCCCTCCTAGTGCCCAGTGCCCTTGGGATAAAGTCCAGCCACATGTCACACTTAATTGGATTAAGATGGTTAGAGTATGTATGTATGTATAAATGTACTTTGATTATTTAAATATAAGGAATGAACCATTGCAAGGCACATACCTACAGGAAGTTCTGACAAAAAAGGAGCTGGTTTATATTATACCTCTCAGTTGTCATTTTTATTTTCATTTTTAAAATATGGGCTGTGCAGTCCCAGCTATGTGCCATCTACCCTTCAGAAATTAATATCTCTCTATTATATAAAAAATCCTGGGATGAGACGAGACGTCATTTTGTCAGGGAGACACTTTCAAGTCCCGTGAGACGAGACTTTGTGCCAAGAGATTTAACCATGCCCGGGGCCGAAAATAAATGACGAAGAGTAGATGACAAAGCAGAACATTGTAAAGATGTTCAAAAACGTTGGCGCGATACTCATGCAGAGCAGTTTAGAGATAATGAAAGTACTAAAATTCGAAAGTCTCAAAAAAATGATAGTAAAGATCGCATTAGCGCAAACAAACAGAAATTATTACTTGGTGAAATAACGGAAAAGTGGAAAGAGATTAAATATATTGTTGGATTTAAACTTTAAGTCGGAGACTTTTAGATCATCTAATTCGTGTTGCCATCAGGGAAAAGTAGTGTTTCAACCCAATGAAGAGGCGTACCCATTAGAATTAAAAGATTTGTTGTTTGGTGAAAGTGAAATCCACATTCGAGTGCGGCAGAGACGCGAAGTGACTGGCGTGTAGCACAGGATGGGGGGTTGGCGAGTGAAGCAAGCAGGGGCTGAAGCCCCCTAGTCTTCCTTAAGAAAGGGCTAAAGGAACGACAGGTGCCTGGGCTTAGAAAGCCACTCAAATGTACAAATCCCAACAGAGATTCCTACACATTACTTTACAGTAATATACACAAGAAGGTCAATGTCCATAGTTGGGTCAATTGATTAAAAGACATATGCATTTACTATAATGGAGCTATAACAAATATATAATAAATAAATCTGTGCAACATGAACACATATGGGAAAACATACATTTGGCTGATTGATATGTAACATTAAAAAATTATGTACTCTATTAAAACACAACTATTTTCATACAGTATGTTATGTTATAGAAGTACAGCATTAACAGTGTTCAAAAACGAAGTGCTACACAATACAGTTATGCATTTGTGAAAATAAAAAAATAAATAAATCTCATGTACTGAAAATTAACTTTTTTTAGGAAGAGTATACTTTGAAAATCAGCAGGCAGAAGCAAAAATACAATGTTAAAACTGCTGAGACAGGATTGAGGCCAAAGTACTTGAACTAGAAGTGAAGGCTAACTGACTCAAAATGGTGATACAAAGCTAAAATTTAAATTAATAAATAAAAACGATATTTACAAAAAATAGCACAGTGGTTCAAAGTATGGTGAACACATGTAGTGTACTGCTGATCCAATACAAATTTATAAATTTTTGAATGTCATAGACATTGGGCTTTTCTGGTAGAAATATTAACTCCACACCGTCAGGTCAGGTCAGGGAGCATGCACTGGTACAGCATGTTGCCACACCCACACCATGACGAATCAGCTCAGGATCCAGGTTGGCAACCCCCCCAGGCACACACGCAGTCCAGTCTCAAGAAATGACCATTTACAGTATCTTCTGCATACAGGTGTTACGTCCCCTTTATCTGGTCCAACTGCTCGGTCATGAACAATTAGGATCCTGTGAGCTGGATCACCCTAGAGGAATTATGCCACACGGCCATAGTGCCATAACTGACACTTTGGAACACCACTTGCAACCTCTCGTTCGACAATAAAATCAAACCAGCAGTACACCAAGTATTCTCTGTAGAAACAAGGTACCAAAGGAGTCTAGTTTTCATTTCAGATCACAAGATAGCAACCATGTCTCACAAGGATATAAAAACACCAAGCTCCAAGACTGTAAAGATTTGGACCTTCATTTTCTGGCAAATAAACTGGGAGCGCCACACACCCCTTTCCAGCAACCTCATGACCTCCCCCATGCTCTCCCAATCCATCTACTGACTTTATAGGAAGAGTCATAGACAAAGTCCCTCTGGTGACACCATTACAACATAAAAAAACAAAACAAAATGCAAGTTCAGCAATACATTGACATTATGTACTTAAAGCAAAATCAAATTACTAATAAATTTAATATTTTAGATACCTATACTTCAGTGCAGTGATTTTGACTTCCAGGAAATTTTACAGTAACTTTAGAGTTTCAAGGCATCACATTCAGTCCTTAAAACACAAATCCTGCAAAAAGCTATGTAGAGAACAGAACAAATGTACCTTTTACTTCTGCTGGTTACTTGATTGACACAGATGTTATCTTCTGAACTCCAAGCACAGTATGGATCCCTTGCTAAAATGCAATTTACACAAGATTTATACTTTTCACAGAAAGCTGTAGGTGACTGGATAACCCTTCCATCTGAGCCTGCATACAGGAACCTTCTCTGAAAATGTGAAAAGCACATTGTTAAAGAACATAAAACATATAAGGTGGTTTAACATAGTAACCGAGTTTATCAGTAAGTGAATAATACCCAATATATAACAGAATTTATGCCCAATATATTCAGTTCTTTCACTTTTTCACTAAGTTTATTTTCAACAAATGCAATAACAAATTAAAAGAAAATTACATGCAATACATATACCTGTGATTACTAATGAACCAGTAAAAGCACACAGTGTATGTTATAGATATTAATATATAAGCCAGATAAATTTAATTCTTTCTTTACAATCATGTAAAAATGCCAGTGAATTGTACAATGACTAGTGCAAGAACTTAGTCTTTATTTATAGCAACATCTACTATTGGAACGATAACATCTACTATTGGTATGATAACTATCGTAACACATGTGGAACAGATTAGGTAAAAACATTCCTTAGAGTATAACACAGAAACACTCCTCCATTCATTTTCTTAAACTGATTATTTTATTTTGGGATTTTGTGAAGCCACAGCTCATCTAGTAGCATCCAGCACAAGGCAAGAAACAACCCTGGACTTGACTCAAGTCAGCCACAGGACACATTCATGCCAGTACATATAAACTCTCACCTATTCTTGGCCAGTTTAAAGTTTCCAATAAACCTAACTTGCACATTTCTACAATGCTGAAGGAAACCAGACTTACTATTGGAAGCCTACGTAGAGAAGGACAGAATGCTCAAACTCCACAAACACAGCGGCAGGGCCAAAATGACTTAAAATATAATTAAATTATAAGCCAGTAGTAGTTTAAAAACCTTTAAACAACTATTTAAAATGCACTAATATTGCTTTCCATGCAATGCTTAGAAACATTAAATTAAAAAATTGAAAGGTGTTCTACAAGAGCATACATTCTCAAGATATAGCTAATTTGTATATATCAAATACGATGATAAACTCTTTCGTTCTCTAGCTATACTGAGCCCCTTAACTACCATTTAAACCTGGACTTTTATACCTTACACTACAACAGCATATAGGGTGGTCCAGGTCTAATTATGCAACTTTCATTACACTATAACTTATTAATTTTATTACATAGAAGATCACCCGAAAAATCCCGGACCATCGATAAGTGTGCGAACTGACGACATGAAGAATCTTCTTTGCACCAAACTGGAATCGTCCCCGCATAAATCAAAGTTATCCAGACAATCTGGATCTGCATAATTAGATCAGGACCACCATGTTTTTAGTTAAGTCAGAATTTTAACAAAACATTTAATGATTTGCCAAATGGTGTTCCTAAGCAGTGTTCCCTGCACTATTTAAACCAAACCAAGCTTATTACATTGTTTGGCTATCCAATATCTACTGTACATTTATATAACAAAGCTATCTGGAGAAGAACTGCCAATAAAAAGCTAATCACAGTTTATAGGGTAAAGGCCTTCCATTCTGCTACAAAGCTGACCTGAATATAGAACTGTTAGAAGAAAAGAGAAAAATACATAAAATATATAAAGGTTTTAAACCCACTTAATCCATTTTAGAACTGAAGGAAGCACAAGGTTAGAACCAGTTCTGGATGGCGTTCCAGTCCATCATAGGGTATATTCAGGCTCATTCTTAACTGACACTCACAAAGTACCAAGTACTAAAAAGCCTACCAAGCATTACTTAACAGATGATGGAGAAAAGCTCATGTAGCCACAGGAAGAAATTGCCAACTTGACTCATAAAACAGCCTGGGATAGGATTTAACCCCAGCCTGCTGGATAATTATTGAATGTTTTTCAGACATGCAAGTTAGAATTTGACTATATTTGAGTCAATAATTTGAAATGTACACTTGGATCAGTGAGTTGAAGTCTGTGACTAAATACCATACAAAAGAAACATTTTATACTTTAACTTGGTACTCTACTAAATAATAAAATGCTAAGGTCTGTGCGCGTGTGTCCCTTGTCCCTTAGAGCAATCTGATTGGTCAATGTGGCTTAGGTGACACAATCAAAAGAGGAAATGTGAGTGTGAGACACATGAGGAGGAGTAAAGCACAGGGGGCATGTTCAGAGCCACCTTCAAGCTTTGAAGTTTAAAGATGAGAAGTATAAAAGTGGACAAGAGGTGAGCAAGGTGCTTAGAACTGACAGACTTTATAGGACTGCCCTCAAAAAAGGGAGCACCGGTTAATAGAGGTTCAGACACACAGATACAGAGGAAGGGCACTGAAGGTTCATGTAGTACAAGAGATACAAATATTTTAAATTTATTCTATTACCTGTTTCCATGGCTAATTATTATATATAACTTAAGGTACATTGCTTTGGATGCTTTTATAATGAAGTAAGAAATGTTCTGTTTTAGATTTAAATAATAATGTAACGTTTACATAATAAACACACACAATACACAGGTAAACCTATCCATTATTAATTAATTAAAAATGTATCTTACCTGCCCAGAGGATAAAAGCAATGTCTTAATTGGTTCTGGATGGGGTAACAGTTGAATTTCTTCAATTATATGAACCTCATTAGCAATAATGACTGTTTTGTGTAAAATTCCTTTATCTGTGTAGAAAAAATATAAATGTAGTAACTTTCTATATACTCCAAAATTTTCTTTACAAAGTTGCATTGTTGGACTAGGTTTAATATCGTGTTGTATGCGATTATACATTTTAATTACATGGAAACATCTATTTATTTGATTTGGTGGTAGAAGAAGTGAGTCAGGCAAAAGTGGAAAAAAAAAAGATTCATGTCAGTCCATCCAATCACAGTACACAAACTATACTGCAAAACTGTGAATCTGAAGAGGTGCCTTCAACTTTATAGTCTAAAGGCTACCATCTTTTCCCCAAACTGAATAGCTGGCTCTATGGTACACACTGTACAATGACAAAGACATCAAGTTAGCTACAAAAGAAGTGCTTAAACAATGAACACAAAATATTTTATTTGAGTGGTATATAAAATCTCTCTAAACATTACAAGAACATTAATGTTCATTTAGATTAGATTATGTTGAAGAATAACACGTTTGGCAAGTATACACGTACCCCTCATGTACAGAAAATAAAAAGTAAAGAACACTATGTATCGCATCTATCTACTAATCAAAATGGTGGAAAAGTGTAAAATATATAAGCAAAGATCTTAAAGCGTTCAAAGAGTCAAAATAACACAATCATTTTATGAAAGACTTTTGATGTCAATGTGCTAACATCATATTTTTGGCTTTTGAAAGGAGGATTACTAGCACGACAGTTTTGTCATGGAACCCAATGTTTAAATATTAACTAAAAGATGGCAGAGAGCAATTGTGAATAAACTGAATGTAAAAAAGTTGAAACAAGAAAATAAAGTATGGCATTTACAAGTAATCAGTATACAATTAGAAACATTAATTATGTGAGACAAAATACCATAAATGATATTATTACAAGGACACAACATTTAACATTGTGCAAAACACAAATAATACTGCATTACTGTCGTATCATGAACTCAGTATCAAGATAATAATACATTGTGGGGTCCAGGGCAATGCTCATGGCTACTGTCTTAAAATCTGAGTAAGAACTATTCATACCTGTGCTTGTGAATATAATATCATAGGTATTGTTGTCTAGTGCTTGGATCTGATCAACAACAATTTGTGTGTAGTTTACATCTTTCATAACAAGCTGAGGCTGGTGTCCTGTTGGCAATATTGCGTCGTCCATCAGTGGATGATCCTTGACAAATTGTAAAGTTTTGTCTGGCAGATGTAAAGAACTTGTGACATTCTGCTGTCTTTCTTTGTTAGTTATACACTACAATGGAATGAAGAAAGGCATGAAACATTATTAAAAATACAATTAATAAGCATTAGAATCTGTATAAAAAGTGTCTTTCTCTATGTAATATGTCAAGTGACATTTTGGACTTTTAGTACTTATTATTTTAATCAAAATGACGACAGAAGTTGAAAACACTAACCCCCCCAGGACGAGGACTTGGAGGTACACCATTGTATCTAACCCATTTTGTCTGAGAGTGCTCAACGATGGCTTTTTCCATGTACTTCCCTTTAGCGAAAACCTCATCCACGGTAGATATCTTGTAAGCACAAACTGCAGAAAATCCAATATTACCCCTGGAAAACATAAACCACCAGGATTTATTGAAATTAAAATTTGCTTAGTTCTATTATTCTAGCAGGAAAACATTTACATTTCTTAGTTTTAAGTTTAACCTACTGTAGCAAACAGATTATGTACCTGGAGTATATCTAGTGAAGCCATCTTTAAGTCCCATTACTTGGTGAACACAAAAATGCTACATTTTAGTTATAAGTACTTATATGGAGTAAACATTACATTATTTTATTATTTATTAAGTAATAAACCATTTTTACATCAAGGCATTTTCCTTTAACTTTTTAAATGCTTAATAAATCAACTTCATGACAATATAAACTTTATCAATTAATTCATTTTTATTTTAGACATACATGCTTTATTCTAATTTATAAATGCTTATTATAGGCATGAAGGGAAAAATCCCTACGGGAAGCAAAAAAAAAATTGATAAAAGCACCATGTAACATTTTCTTTTTCTTTAACTTGTAATTCAAACACTTTCACCACTAGGGGGCATTTGTGATGTAAATTAAAATGAAGGCGGTGACTGAAGAAAAACAAAAGTGCATATGTCCACATTAGGGAATACAGTCCTTTTACATTTGCCTTAAATGGACTGAACATTGGCAGAAATAACTCAGTGGTGGTAATGTAGAACATACTGACTTTTTGGGCAAAAAAAAAAAAAAAACCAAAACTTTCACCAAATGCATATGTAGAGTTAAATGGATGCTAAACTGGGAAGATTGACCAGTAGACTGCTTGTTTATTAAATGTTCTTCTTGTAACTGGCTGGTAGTATTCATGATGCTCCTCTGATTTCATTTTGAATTATCTATTTTTCTAAAAAAACATTCACTTCTGGAAAAATCACTGCTACATAGATGTGGAGTCTAAACTTGAAAAATACATTCTTGAACAGTTAATCACTCACTAAATTGAAATAAAACTTCACAATTACTTGGTTGGCTTCCATGTAGCCCTTACTGTAGTTTTGCTAGTTTATTTTTGTATGCAAGGTGCTTCAGTATGAGGCTGAATTCACCCCAGCCTTGTATTTACCTACTAGATAAAGCGGTTTCGTCAAACAGAAGTAACTGATATACTGCTAATCTTTTTTTATTCTATTTGTATGAGATGTACTAATATATCTAAATGAAAATAAACTAGCAGCACTAAAAGCTATCCAGAAAAAAAGGAACCATTTACATGGGTATTAGCATAGTCTTAAAAGGACTATGTGATTTCAGAGGTTTACCCCAAAGTATTCAGTATCAGTTTCACGCTGATAAAAAAACAAAAACAATAAAAAACAAGTAATTCATGGCAAACTTACAGGATCTTAAAACACAGCACTGATCATATACTGAAATGCCTGTTCTGGACAATATTTATATTATTATTGCAAATAGCCAGAGCAGTGTAAGATGTTCCAATGGAAAGCCACCACAACATTATAATATCCTAACCATTACGCTGTGTGAAATAAATAATATAACAGTTGACTTATGATGGCTTGCCAGTGACACTGGCTGAAAATTGCCAATAAACTGTGTATTTATACAAAAAGCATGCTTTTCTCTTGAAATGTTGTGCCCATGTCATGTTTTCCCAACAGAAGAGATGCTGCAGGTTGTTTTGACTCCTTGTGTACTTTACAGCTAATGGGTACTTGATATAATCTACCTTGACAATTTAACACTTGGGGTACACAGCTTGGCTTATGAAAATAGTCTACGCTATTAAATTGGAGTCAACTTAATTTTTATTTTCCAAAGGCATTTACTTTGTCTTGTGAATAGATTATGTATTGTAATGTCAGAAATTACCTTTTGCTGCAGAAACAGAATTAAGGTTCTGGCCTGCGTTTTTTGTAATACTGTAATATGTATATTTTTAAAGTTCCTTAAAGTTTTTGAGTGTTCAACCCTTAAATACCTTATGTCAAGTGTGACTATGTCCTATTTAATAACAAGGGTCAAATACCTTTACATGTTCACTTTCAGCAGCTAAAATGTATATATTTTTTATTATTATTAAAGCAATTAAAGTGAACCACCTTGGATACCACTTACCATTGAGAAGTAAAAAGACCATAAATGACTGTATTCTCCCATTCTGAAGTTTTTAAAATAAAAACATCACGAATGATATTAAACACAAAGTTTAACTGTGGCATTGAGCACACAAGTTTGGCTTTCAAGAAAGATGTCCACTTCTTCTGCAAGGTCCTTTGTCCTCCCAAGTCTCCCTAAGTAAAAAAAACAAAAAAACAAAAATACGTGTGTGTGTGTATATATATATATATATATATATATATATATATATATATATATATATATATATATACACACATACACACACAGTATATATAAATAAATGAGAAAAATCACTAAAATTATATCATTATGCATATGAGAGAGGCATAAAAAAATACCAAAAAATGATATACTGTATGTAGTAGGAGAAAAAAAAAAAACACGAAAGCAAACTTTTGTTTTAAATAATCACAAGAAATACAAATTTGTCAGTGGTGTAACAATTTCTACAGGTGCCACAACTTTGATGATTACTTAAAACAGAATGCTCACCTACAAAAAAACTTATGCATATACAAATCTGTACATTCACACTTTCTACTGGTCATCATTTTAGAACATTCCCCTCTGTCTGTATAAAAATCAGTGTTTCAACAAGCTATGTTGCTACATCCTCTGAAATATTATTAAAATGGCACTGTAGGAAGTAGTATACTGCCATCATAATGGTGAGAAAAAATTCAATTAACAAAGGAATACAGACAGATCGATATAACCTTTAAAAGCAGAGACTTTTCCTTAACAGAAATTGCAAGCAAAAAAAAGCCATGGTGTCAGTGATGAGCATCTCATGTCACTTTTAACTATAACAAGAAGACTTTGTGCTGCAGGTTTTACAAGTAGAGTGGCAGTAAGTCAGCCAATGCTAAAATGGTCAAACGTTTTAGAACACCTGCATTTTTACAGGTTTTATTGAAATTTAGACAGTTTAACGGCTCGATGTACTTGCGTATTTTGACCACTATGCTTGAGGCTATTGTCTTCTGAGGCACCTCTCACACAAGCTGCTTAGAACTTGTCTTTTGATTCTGTTGGATCTGCCAGAAGTATTCTTGTCAGTGTTTCCTACCCTTTCCAAGTTGCTTTGATGGTGTAAGAAACTGTAATTATTGACACCTTGGCTTTCTTTGCAATTCCTGTAAAGGAATGACCTACACTTTTAAGGGTTATAATGGCCTGTCTGTCATCTCAACATTATGATTGCAGAATACAGTTCAATATTGTTCAGGTAATGCTTCAGAGGGCATTGAAAAATAGTTTGCTCCAAGACTACTTTTATAAAAATTGTTGCAGAAAGCTGCAATTTGTTAACAAATTACTTGTTCCCTGAAAAAGGTTTTTTTGTTGAACTCTGAAAATGATTTACTTTTTTGCCACTTTTCTTTGTACCAATCCAGGTTATTCACTGGACTTGAACTACTAAAATTTGAATAAAACTGGAAAGATAAGGTGTGTTCAAAGTATTAGTTTCTTCATATACATGCACACACCCTCACTAGAAAGGTCTAGAAAATTAATACATTGCCCATTCCTGAAAAAGTAACTAATTTAAAGAATAAAATTTGTACTTTCAACAACAGACTTTAAGAAAATCTGTATCTCAAAAATATTCTATATTAACTCAAAATTCTAAAATATCAGACAAGAAAGTGAACTCACCTTACAGACCCGAGCTATCCGTGGAATGGACAACTTAACAAAGAATTCATATTCAACAGAAACTTCAGTAAAGAAAAAGTAGACTTTATCATCATCACCATCAGCACTGTCTTTGCTTTCTCTGATCACATCTGCATGCACAAAGCTAGGTTCTGCACAAGAAAGGAATAACACATTAGTATAATGACAATAAAAAAAACAAAAAATATTTCTTAATTTTGTGAACAAGAAATATATTAGCCATTATATTTTTTGCTGGGAGATCAAATGGCAAAAAAGAACAACAGAATTCTAAGTATCAGCTTAAATGACTCATGGAGTCAATCCACTACCACTTTACTTAAGTCTGAAGGAACATACAAAGGCAAGATAAAGTAATTTAAAAGTTGAAAGTTAAGGGTGGTTTTAAAAATGATGGTAAGTGGTTTACATATATTAATATGAATTTAAGCCTCCCTTTCTACATTATATCCCAAGTCAATAGTTTGCCTCTTTTTCTAACGGAAGAATGTTACTTGAAACCCATTATTATAATAACACTTTTAAAAAGTTTAAAGTGAAACAAATTTATCCACTAATAACTTTTTAAATGTGTTTAAAAGTGTTTATAAGATTTTTTGTCATATATACCATATAGAATTTTCCTGGTCTGTAATGTGAAAACCAGAATATTCTGTGGAATCTTAGTACCTGCCAAAGTTTTGATATTGAGGGTTGACAACAATATCAAAACAACAACAAAACACTAATACTAGCCCGTTGGTTAAGGCAAATCAAAAGACTAGTATGTGAATCACGCTAAGGTCCCGCAATTCTGTTGAATGGCATATCAGTCTTTGGCACAGAATTAAAATCATGAAATGTATGCAACTTCAAGTACTTGATGTAGTAAAACTTATATTTGCAACACAGCACATTAAAAATGTCTTTCTATTTTAAAGTATTTTACAGCTCTGAGTAACTCAGGAGTTACAAAACAATGTTAAATTAACTTTCCTGATAAAAAAATAATATAAATTATTGAGATTCTTGTTCACTTTAAAACAAAGGAATTATATCCTTTATTCCCTAATTAATTATTGTTCATTTTATATAGCGACTTTAACAAAGAAATGTATTACACAATGCTGTACAATGCAACAGCTTATGTAAATAAAGCAAACAAGCAATAAATAAAAAAGGACATAATATCAAATGATGATGTGCTCATTACTATGTCACATTCTAATAAAGTTTAATCATTTTCCACAACAGCATAGCCTTTAGGTGTTTATATTCTAACACAGGGCTTTTCATTTATATCCTGGAGAGCTGCAGTGACTACAGGTTTTAACCTCACCCAATTTCTTAATTAGAACCCATTTACAGTGGTGTGAAAAACTATTTGCCCCCTTCCTGATTTCTTATTCTTTTGCATGTTTGTCACACAAAATGTTTCTGATCATCAAACACATTTAACCATTAGTCAAATATAACACAAGTAAACACAAAATGCAGTTTTTAAATGATGGTTTTTATTATTTAGAGAGAAGAAAAATCCAAACCTACATGGCCCTGTGTGAAAAGTAATTGCCCCCTTGTTAAAAAATAACCTAACTGTGGTGTGTCACACCTGAGTTCAATTTCCGTAGACACCCCCAGGCCTGATTACTGCCACACCTGTTTCAATCAAGAAATCACTTAAATGGGAGCTGCCTGACACAGAGAAGTAGACCAAAAGCACCTCAAAAGCTAGACATCATGCCAAGATCCAAAGAAATTCAGGAACAAATGAGAACAGAAGTAATTGAGATCTATCAGTCTGGTAAAGGTTATAAAGCCATTTCTAAAGCTTTGGGACTCCAGCGAACCACAGTGAGAGCCATTATCCACAAATGGCAAAAACATGGAACAGTGCTGAACCTCTCCAGGAGTGGCCGGCCGACCAAAATTACCCCAAGAGCGCAGAGACGACTCATCCGAGAGGTCACAAAAGACCCCAGGACAACGTCTAAAGAACTGCAGGCCTCACTTGCCTCAATTAAGGTGAGTTTTCACGACTCCACCATAAGAAAGACACTGGGCAAAAATGGCCTGCATGGCAGATTTCCAAGACGCAAACCACTGTTAAGCAAAAAGAACATTAGGGCTCGTCTCAATTTTGCTAAGAAACATCTCAATGATTGCCAAGACTTTTGGGAAAATACCTTGTGGACTGATGAGACAAAAGTTGAACTTTTTGGAAGGCAAATGTCCCGTTACATCTGGCATAAAAGGAACACAGCATTTCAGAAAAAGAACATCATACCAACAGTAAAATATGGTGGTGGTAGTGTGATGGTCTGGGGTTGTTTTGCTGCTTCAGGACCTGGAAGGCTTGCTGTGATAGATGGAACCATGAATTCTACTGTCTACCAAAAAATCCTGAAGGAGAATGTCCGCCATCTGTTCGTCAACTCAAGCTGAAGCGATCTTGGGTGCTGCAACAGGACAATGACCCAAAACACACCAGCAAATCCACCTCTGAATGGCTGAAGAAAAATAAAATGAAGACTTTGGAGTGGCCTAGTCAAAGTCCTGACCTGAATCCAATTGAGATGCTATGGCATGACCTTAAAAAGGCGGTTCATGCTAAAAAACCCTCAAATAAAGCTGAATTACAACAATTCTGCAAAGATGAGTGGGCCAAAATTCCTCCAGAGCGCTGTAAAAGACTCATTGCAAGTTATCGCAAACGCTTGATTGCAGTTATTGCTGCTAAGGGTGGCCCAACCAGTTATTAGGTTCAGGGGGCAATTACTTTTTCACACAGGGCCATGTAGGTTGGGATTTTTTTTTCTCCCTAAATAATAAAAACCACCATTTACAAACTGCATTTTGTGTTTACTTGTGTTATATTTGACTAATGGTTAAATGTGTTTGATGATCAGAAACATTTTGTGTGACAAACATGCAAAAGAATAAGAAATCAGTAAGGGGGCAAATAGTTTTTCACACCACTGTACTTACTACTAAAGCAAAAAGTGTTTTGGGCACAGTTTTAGTTAACTTGCTTGTTACGATTAATTTCCTATTGTAGTTTTAATCAGCTGCATTTAGGTTTTAATTGTTGCCTGCTTTCAACCAATCAGTTAATGAGGTTGTGCAAAAAAGGAACCGCTAGCTCTCCAGCTAGAAAGCATCCAACTCAACCTGTGTGCATGCATTATGAAGTATCTTTGTTAATACAGTGTTCTGTCATAGACAAGAGAGAGGGGAAGGACCATTAAATATATGGATAATGTTCTCAGAAAACAAAAAATCTACAATGTGATAAAGATTTGCCCTGAATGAATGAAAGCACTAACAAGCCATATCATTAACTACCAAGTTTAGTTATCTGCTAGGCCTGGCTTTAAATTACAGAACTGATTGGAATGAAACCCTACAGCCACTGTGGCCCTCCAAGGACTCCTGTTCAGACACCTTTGTATAGAAAAGTGACTGCCTTTTTATGATTATTAATGACCTAAGACAATATGTATAGGGAATTCATAAAAATTCTGCAGTTTGAAAATAGCCTTGGAGAAAATAAATATTAATAATTTCTCCACCGAAATGTTACTTTGCAATTTTCATGTGTATTAGATGTACAAGATGACTAAGACTGGGAAATAGGCTAAAAAACTATAGGACTGTAAAAGTTTAACACAAGCAGATAAGGCACAAAAGACATATGAAGTTAGAATGTCCGTCTGCTGAAAAATACAGAGGTACACAATCCATCAACTTATTCATGTACATTTGCTCATTGTAAAGTAAAAAGCACTGTACTTGTGTCTAGTTTAATTAGAATAATGACCTACTGTGTGAATACTTTATTAATGTGATACATAACAAAATAATCATGCATGGAAAACAAATAAAATAACATTAGTAATTTTCTATTTAATATGTAGCAGCTGAAAAGACAAGAGAAAGAAAACAAACCTTGATATGTGGATTTGTATTGATATGACTGAAATAATGGACAGAAAATGCAGGGAGATGACAAGTGGGCAGCATATTATACTGTCACAGCAATGCACATAGTTCAAATATTAAGCTATTATAATTGTTGAGGTTGTCCTACTTCTCATTAAAAAAAGAAAATCCAAAATGGTAAGAATCTCACGATTCAAAAGAATAATAAAGGCATTATTTTTAAAGGAGGCAAAAAGTAGTTTGACACAGAACAAAACATACAAATCACAATATTTACAAATGAAAATCTAGTCACGTTGGAAAAATTCAATATGAACTTGTTTCAAAAGGGTCAGTGATCTTCAACCTGAAGTTAAAGCATTGTATCAATTCCACATCTGTAGTACCATACCCACATTTCTACTAACCACCTTTTTTGAAAGCATGTAGTTTGAAATATTTTAAATAAAAGTTGGTATTGATGTTAGTTAATTCAAATTGTAATATTTATATCTGAAAGTTTATTCAATGGTACCTCTATGCCTTGTAAAATCTGTCATGGCTACATAGGTGAAAAATTTGATACCGTCAATTTTTTCTACATGTAAACTACTAAAATTCATAAAGCAAAAGGTTGTAATATATTCTTTTACAACTACTAACTGAAATAAACCTCAATTACCTTGTTAAACTGACAAAAATTCTAACGTCAACAACCTACATTAGAAATTTGGGAATAAACTGGGTAAAAACTCCACCTGAATAAGCAATAAAAACGAAGTTTCTAATTAAATAAAAAAGGGTTAATAACATGCATTTATGTCCTATGGCACAGACATGCCACATCGAATTTTCACCTAACAGTTACAAGAGAAGCCTCTGGCTTCTAGCAACATTAAAAAATAAACAAATTGCTCTAAAATGATTGTATATAGAGATAAATTATTAAGTACTGTCGCTTTAAGCCATATAATCTGATATCAATGTAACTCCCAATTTAATTAAACAAAGCAACAAATTAGATAAACTGCAAAGCTCAAAAAGGTAGATTACTGGCAATTTAACAAAAGTACTATGTATGCATTATCCCTAAGTAAGACATAAACTAAAAGTTTTAACTATGTGTGACCTTTAAGGAAATCACGTTAAAAAAAATAAATTCTTAAATAAAAAGCAGTAGATTTTCTTTATATTAACTAGGACAATAAAATTCATTAAGGACTTAAAATTCAATTAAAAGGAAACATTTAGAAGAATCATAATGCATGAATATACAGTATGAGTTAACTGTGTTCCTAACAATTACATATGAAAATTCTGAAATCACTTCAGGGCTTTTCTCCTAAATCAAAGTGTTTTAGATAACAATCCTTCAGGTAGATTATTATTATTATTTTTTTTTTTTACCATTAAGCCAAGATATGGAATATTCTGTCCTCAGTGAAGCCTGTGTTGAGCTCCTGTAGATAATGGGCTCACTTCCTAAGAAATTGTATACAGTTCCAGAGTAAAGGTCACCATCTACAATTAGAAGAGAAAAAAAATATATCACAGAAAGGCACCAAATGTATCTAAAAATATCTAACATGACAAAACAAATGATTGCACTTCTGAGATAAAACATTGACATTAAAAGCCTTTATTAATAAAATATACAGGTATGTAGAAAGGCAGTTCACCAAAGGAAGTTATATTTTAATTCAAAAAGGAGTATCTCAGCAACTAAACAAGCAGATACTTGCCAACCATTACAGATGTGAAGCTTTGGGCTGGATCAAATGAACACTTTCCTCGTCCATCTTCAGTTCTATTTTCCAATTTGAAATCTTGAATTGACTATGATTTTCAAAAATAAAGGGAAGAAACCCTTGTTATTTTGTGAAACAGGAAAACACAGGTATACAAAAAAAAAAAAAAAATACTAACCAGATAATCGCATGATGGCTGAAATGCATGTGTCCCACAGACAAATAGATGACTAGTATTCTGCATCTGAAGGACCCGTATGTAATTAAGGCATTCAGTCTGAAATTAAATACCAAAAGCAGATACTCTAAGAATGCTTTCAAATGTGAGTAAAGCTGTTTGAGAAAATGTTTCATCAAAATGACAATAACATTGTTACAATAAATAGAATACAAAAGAAAAGATGTTTTCAAACTTGCAGAACTGCTTCCCATCTCCTTTTTAAGCCACAGGCACCAGAAAACAGAACACTTGATCATTTTAGACAAGATAGTTTCAATGTATTTTAATAAGCATGCTGACAATGGATATACAAAAACAGAAATCTTGTTTCCTCTCAGTTCCATGGTATATGTAGCTACATCTATGATGAAGATGCAGTTTAATATTTTGCCCTAAGAAAGATTCATGTGTTGAATGTAGCTGACAACATATTTGTTCCTGAGCACCTGCTGATGTTTTGTAAAATAAATTTACACACATAAACCAGACTTTTTGTCAAAAATCAGAAAAACCTTATGTATCTGTGTCCTAATTGTTAGAATAAAGAAAGAAAATAATTAGACTGACCGCTCCACCAATAGCAGAGGTATTTAGCAGTAACAAGAAATGATCCATCCAGGCAACCCACTTAATGTAGTTATGGGTAAGCAGGGATGAAGTCTATTCCAAAAGCAATTGATGTGGGCAGAAACCAACCCAGAATGGTGTAGCAGGCCATTACAAGGTACACTCATGCACCCTCATATAAGTACTAATACAGGGATTTTAACTCTATGAATTACAGCTTTCTAGCATACAGTGCATAAAATTCGCAACAACAAGATGATGGGACATTACTTTTTTTCCTTTTTAAAATGCAAACTGCTATGAATGTACCCCATTATGGTTTAGTTCTATTCTTCCTTACAAATGGCAAAACCTGTTGTTCTATTATTTAAAATTTCAGAGTATAAGGAGGAACTTGAAGGCCTTTCGCACAGGTGAATTTTAGATACCACACATGCAACAAATGATGTAATAAGAGGGAAAAACAGGAAAAAGTAATGCCATTGCCAGTATCTTTTTTACATAACCTTGGGCCCTGCTAGTCTTTACATGTTTTACAAACGAAATAACTGAATGTATTAAATGTATTGTAATGATGACTGAGTAGTTAATTATTGTTATTCATTCAGTCGCTGTTTTTATCCTAAACAAATTACAAATAAGTACATACACAAAGGTTGGCATAATAAATGCAAGAAAGACAAATATGAGGAGGAAACATGTATGCAGCTAATAAAGGGTAATTGTACTATGCAATTTACAGCATTCAAACAAATCTTGAAAAACAGAACAAATGCAAGGAGAAACACCACAAACAAACAGAGTGACAACACAAATCCATGTAAAGAAAACATACTGTGCAATTTATAGCATCACATTATGTGCAGTTTATAAGAAAAAAACTTTAAATGTGGCACCAGTCCATTTACCAGTATCAATTATTACAGGTGGCAATTAAACTGGACATATCTTGATTTGGATGCTTCTGGCTCAGAATGGAAAACATTGTAATGAGAACACAGACGTGTGAGACAAAGACAGAAACCACATAGAGCGAGTTGTTTAAGATCTCAGACAAACAGACATATTTATTGTTTTAGTTCACAACAGAACGGGCAAATTACTGCACCATACTATGCCTATGCATGTTTTTTGTTGTTAAGTGCCACAGGAAACTCCCATTAAAACAACAAATCCTGGAACACACGTTGCATGTCCACTCCAAGCACACTGGCCAACACAGTATCCACAAGCTCTTTAAAAGCAGTGAGGATATCATTACAAGGCAGAAAACTTAAAGGTTATACTGTTTAGACCTTTTCAAGGGATTCTTTGGTTAAAGCACAAAAAAATCTTGAGCCTGAATCTTTTGACCAGGGGTTATTACACAAAGTACAATAACTGAAACAGCATGAACATTAATTTGTCCAAAATTCCTGTATTACACTTTAGTGTAAACAATAAACATATTTCAATATTAAGTACATTTCAAGTGCTCCCTTTTGCCATGTTAAATGAATATGTAATTCATGCAATAACTGAAATGACGAAGAAACCAACATTTCCATGTAAAATTTGCTATCAATAAATAATTTTAAAGTTCTCCTTTTTTCTTCACATTTATGAAAATAAATAAAGGAAAAGGCAACAGCCTAAATAAAGAAAAGAATGTAAACACAAAGTGTGAAAAGTGCCACAGAATTTTAACATTGACTGGACAGTGCTATAGCCTTACAACTAAAGATGCCCTGCTCCATGATTGTCAGAGTTTAGCTAAAACTCTGCTCCATACTCTACCATTTCACCTGGATTTTTAAATGTGGCATAGACCTTTCTCACCAGATTTCTGCTGTTCCTGAAAGTCGGCCAATGACATCATAACTTAGGCTGGCACCACACTACAGGACTTCAAACAACTACTGTACTAGTTGGAAAGCATGTGTCATTTAATGCCTGGAGTTCCTGAATCTCTTTACCTCTGAGGATGTCAAATTCTACAACTAACAAAGGTGATTAATATCATGATACCTCACAACTTTTCACCTTGGTTCCAAGTATCGTACTGCACCCTGAAAGTGCGGTGATGTTCTTATTTTGTTTGCTAGTCAACAAGAAGCACAATACGTTGCAATCTCAGACCACTGTTTCTCTCTTCCATGCCAAACAGACATTTGTGGTGGAGCTAACGTTCTTCATTTTTCTCCTCCTTTTACACAGGCCAAAACACTGCTAGAATTTCCAAGCAACCACCTTTGCTCTTCATCATTTATAGTTATTGTATGCATTGTATTTCTAGCCGAGTGCTCACTGGTGGTTAATTCTTGGAGGCACAAGTTTTTTTCACTGTGACTAGAAATTCACTGCAATAAAACCATTTTGATATGATCATAGCACTGGACACTATCCACTATCTACGGCCATGTGGTGTGTTTCCCCCGAGGGTGATCCAGCTCGTAAGATCCTCATTGTTGAGGACCCGAGTGGCTGGACCAGGCCAAGGGGTCGACCACGCAACACCTGGCTGCGGCAGATAGAGGGTCATTTCTGGAGGGTGGGACTGGACTGCGCGTCTGCCTGGGGGGTTGCCAACTGGGATCCCGAGTTGTTTTGTCATGTACTGGGTGCAGCAATGCATTGTACCAGTGCATGCTCCCCAACTTGACTTGACTTGATAGCAAGCTGCAGGGAGCTATGATTGAGTTGCTAGTGGTATAATACTATGCAGCCAATGGTAATGGGCATGGGCTGTCAACATCTACACCGAGAACTCCTTAATATCAAATAAAAGAAGGTTACAACTTAAATCAGAAAAGTTGTAGAGTGTAACCATGTTTAAAGGACTGTTTGTGCTAAGGCAGACAATTTTACATACTTTAACAGTGGCTTGAGAATTCTGCTGATATTAAAAGTTTAAATTGTGACAAATCACTTTCCAAATATTAGAGCATTGTTCATGTGTTTTCATAAAAGTTAGTTGTGGTTGATTTTTTCTTCAAGCTGCACATTTTTCATGCCTTTTTGTACTATTCCTGCTTTATATCAAAGAGGCTAATGTAATATCTGATAGTCTAAAAGTAAATGACTATCCTGAGGAAAGTGAATCCCTTTTGCAATATGCCTTGCACCACCACCATCTACTCAAAGCACCGTGATGCTCCAACAGTGATGTATTAAAAGCCAGAAGTCTGCATGACCATCATCATCAAGTCTGTCCGTCAGAACCCTAAATACAAAGAGGACTATTTCATTTATGTTAGGTAGAATGCCCAGAGGGGACTGGGCGGTCTCGTGGCCTGGAACCCCTGCAGATTTTATTTTTTTCTCCAGCCGTCTGGAGTTTTTTTGTTGTTTTTTCTGTCCCTCCTGGCCATTGGACCTTTCTCTTTTTCTATGTTAACTAATATTGCCTTATTTTAATTTCTTATTTTGTCTTTTATTTTTCTTCATTATGTTAAGCATTTTGAACTACTTTTTTGTATGAAAATGTGCTATATAAATAAATATTGTTGTTGCCGCCATTCTCCTGCAACCTTGAACTCGATATGCAGGACAGAAAATGGACAGATTTTTATTTTGTATAATGATGAAATACTGAGAATATTAAAGATGTCAGACAGTCAATTATCAATTACCTCTTTAGATTTTCCCTTTACTTCACACTCCTTTCGTTTACCTTCAGGTACTTTCCACAATACCTGTAAAACATTATATAAGAAAAACTGTTGAATAAATTACAAGACAATGCACAAGGAAATGTTGGTTAAATAAATAGTACATCATTTAAAATATATAACAGGTTGTTATGTTTGCTTATTACAACGATACAACAGGTAAAGTTTCCACCTCACTACTTCAGCACCAATCTAATTCTTTATTTAAGTGATTCCTATGTTGGATTTACATGTTCTGTTCATTCATGAATGGTGTTTTTAAATGGAAGATACATCTGAACTGGCCTAGTGTGTGTGAGTAATTCATTCTAACATTCCAAGCAAATTTCCTACCATGATTTGGGGTTGCTATGATAGGCACCAACTCTCAATGACAGCATACTAGATATGCAAATGTGTGAAAATGGATGGAGAGTTGGAATTTAAATGTATTCATCTCCAGATAGTTCAGACTCAAGTTTTGAATTTAAGAAAACAACCTCAGTTTAGACTGGCCTGTCAAAAGCACTAAGTTCCAGAAGTGTTGTTTTGTCATAAATTTTGCTCCAATGATACTTTGAATTCCTCCAGACTATCTTGGTCATATTTTTCTTTGACTTATGGTGAACTAATAAAATCTGACATTTACCAAAGGAAGAGAAGACTTAAGCTTTAGATCAGAGCAAAATGTTTAATGTTTTATATTCTAGCAGCCATGCAAACACTAACATTGTTTAGGCTTGTCTAATCACCTGATTACAGTTATCCTCTAAAACTGGAGTTTTGTGAATGTTGGCCAATTTTCTTTTTAGCATACAATGGAAATATGGAATTTGCCATATGAGATTACTTTACTAACAGAACTTGTTAAAGAATAGGTGAAAGTCTGATATTTCTAAACATGTTAATCCATCAATCTTAAAAGGGGTACTCTCTGTTACACTAAAGAGTAAGATGGTCTTAAACACTTCCAGCTTCAAGCTTGACTATCAAAACAAATACAGCAAAACCATGTGATGGAACTATATTTAATTTGCTTTCATAAGCATAAATACTAAACTACATATTACTGAATTAAAACTATTAAATATAGACCCTGGGCACTACTATACTCTTCTGTACCAGGGTAATCTGGTTATATATTATTCCCATTGTGCTTAAAATTAATGTCTCAGATCACAAAATTACACATTGGTACATATACAGCATTATTAGAGTAACATTTGCTGAATAATTGTTGCATTTAATGTGGTTGTGTGTGTGATGAGATAGACCATTGTTTAATGTGGCATTTTGCCTGGTAACTGTTGCTTTCTGGATTGTCTTTTGCTCTTCTGCAATCAAGAAATTGGTTAAAATTTCTGAAAACAGAATTAAAGAAGGCACACTGACAAGCGAAAGTGATTATTCTTTTAAAAGAATTTTAGAAGCTGCATTTCGTATCCCATATTATTTAACAAATGCATGTAACTGCAATTAATAATAAGTAACCATTTTGCACTTGTATACTTTATGCTGTTTTTCCAGGAAACAACGTCACTCTTTATAACCCAGAAGTATTAAAAACAACCAAAAGCGTTCTTGAAATCAATTTAAACTTGCTCATTTATTATATTTGCATTCTACTACTAAAACATATGAGGTCAACAAGCCAACAAACAAACCAACAAGCTTACACAATATGAATTTAACACTGTTGCACACAATATGTCAGGTTTACCTGTTTATTTCTGACAGCAATATTTTCCAAGTTTAGCTCAAAGATTGCTTCTCTTGCTCCCACATACAATATTTTCTTTTCTTCATTTAGCAACAAAGTTGAATAATTAAAAACTCCTGGTTCAATAAACTCTTTCAAACTAACCTCTGTAAATATAGAAAATAGTGACATTGTGACTACTGCAAAATAAACAGAGCTGGTTAATTTATTTAGCAGATTCCTGTTAAATGAAGAGGAGAAAAAAATTATCCCACACAAAAGTCACAAGCTTATTACTTCATGGTGTTGGATATACTCTTTACAATGAAATTCCATTAAATGCAAAGATTTTTTTGTGGATGGAACAACCAGGCAACAAGTGGAAAAAACTGGCTCTGGTCCTATCTTAACCTTTCTACAGTAACCTTTTAATAATCTCTTTTTGAAATCTTTACTTAAGTTAATCTAATATCTGTTAGATGCTTTTTTCACTTTAAAAATCTGGAGGAAACTACATCATTTTTTCTGCCCCTTTTATCAAGTACTTGTGTAGTGAGGCCTGTTTAGTTCCTAGTCAAAAGAGAGTGTGCGAATTGTAACTTATTTATAGTACTCTGTGCCTGTTAAACATTTGGGTTCCTGATTTGCTTTCAGTCTGCAAAAATATAGCAACATGCCTGTTTGGTGGTGTGCCTTCAAACACTCAGAAGTGCATTTGCTGACTGGGGTGACTGTGTCTTTTTTCTTGTTAAAAAAAAAACACAAAACACTTAAGTCTACAACCATTATGGAATGCCCTTGGTTAAGTAATTGTTTTTGCATTTAAGGTACTGCCTTTCCATCACAATTCATTTTATTTTACATTATAATTTATGTAGGACAACATAATGCATTTGGCAGGTGTGATAGAAACATGCAAACAAACAATAAACAGGTTTTACTTTATATAACAACTTTCCAGTCAGGTACTGGGTGCACAGATGTTCAGTATTGTAGGTTTAAATTCCAGTTTCTTAGTTCTCAGGCTACACTGCCAAGGAAAGCAAATAGGTGAAAGGGCCTTCTTAATTTCATATGAATATATAGTTAAAACTAGGCAAACAGTGCAATGTTCAAGTCAGTTCTTTTGCTTGTGTGTATATATATATATATATATATATATATATATATATATATATATATATATATATATATATATACACTGCTAGAATTTCCAAGCAACCACCTTTGCTCTTCATCATTTATAGTTATTGTATGCATTGTATTTCTAGCCGAGTGCTCACTGGTGGTTAATTCTTGGAGGCACAAGTTTTTATCACTGTGACTAGAAATTCACAGTTACATATATATATATGTGAATTGTGATGCCACATTGGCCTGGTATACCAGACTTTATGTGTATAAGTGCTCCCTGTGGTCCAATTTGGTTGTCCTGCTTTGGATCTGTGGCTGCTGGTACAGATTTAATTTTCTCTCAGAGCATACTTCATGGCACAGAGCATGTTAGTTATGATGCAGTTTCTCAATGCAGATGTAATTTCTCTTCATGGAATGTTTTGATATGTAAGGGTTTTCAGGGCACTCTCTCCTCCAAGGCAATATTAAGCAACATTAAAAAAATGTATCTGACTGTTATGTCTACTGTATTATTATTATTTTAAATATACAGATGTAAAACTACAGGTGTATTTAGTGATTCCGATTTATTCTTTTGCATTATTCTAAAATTAGATTAAGCAGTTTCAGAAGATGGATAGTTGAACAATGGATTTTCATTTTATAAAAAGGTCAAAGTTAACTTTGAAATTCTTTGTAACATCCTTAAATTGTAGTGTCACTGTCTGAAAACTGCTCAGGCCCCAACTCCTCATTCCCTATCTCAGCCTCATGCACAGAAGCTGGCCACAAACCTGAAGCCTTTAAGTCAGAAGGCACCAGTTGACTCTGCTGAGCTAATGGGAACTCCCCATTCGATTTGTTAATGCATTACCAATTTGATAAAATGTATTCTTTTATAAAACAATTTGAAAAAATGTGTTTTCAATAAAACACCACTGTTTCAGTTAGTAACCCTTCCTAAAAGCAATGCATTAAAGTTTACAAAGTGACTTGAGAGCAGTTACAAATAGACCTTTTACTCTATAGCCATTTAAAACGTTTTAATGTAGTACAGTAATATGCTGAAAACATCCAAGATGAAATAAGTCATTCCACTGTAATATCCTTGAGCATATTGATTTAGATGGAGTAACATCAGTGGTAAATGTAATAAAAATATGTTTACAAAATATGCATTTTTGTTTTTTTAAAATAGCCGGTTGCTGGTTTTAATTTTGATGAACAACAGTATCCCTACATACAATTTCCAATAATTCCATTACTATTGGTTTTCAAAAATGATAATCTCTTTTACAAGCAAACCACTTCTTGAGAAAATATCCAAGGGGAAAAATCGGTGCAAAAAATAACACTCAGAAGGTTATTCTTGGACTTTTTCTTGACTCTAATGATTATTTACACATGTAAATATGTTGTCATCCGTTTATTTTGTCCCTTAAATCTTTTACAGTTTACTAAAAAGACCTTTAAATATAAAAATGCAACTCTCAGGCTTACTGATTCAGACTCTTTTGAAATTAATCTTTTAGTATAACAATGGTAGGATATGTTTTAGTGATGTAGAGGTGCTGAAAGAATTTTGTTAGCTTCACTATTTAAGAAGGAAGCCATGGTGAAAACAATTTCCTGCTTTTCACACCCCAGTGCTTTAGTCAATCAACTTAAATTTCCTCCAAAGATCTGTTTATCCATTTTTAAAACTGCTTACACTTAGTTCAAATGCCAAAAACAAAAAAACATTTTCAGAATGAACAGAGAACTAATCTGTCACACTTTTCGATTCATGACATATTTTTAAAATTCAGACCATTAAAGCTTCAACAATTTAACAGATTATACAAAATTGTACATGTCCTTTTGTATTAAACAATGAAAGCAAAACAGCTTTTACCATGATTTTTCCATGAAGACCTTGGAACTCCATAAGGTCCATTTGTAGAAACTTCAAGAAATAATCCCAAGAATATGCCAAAAATGGTTAGGGCCATATTGGATTCTGGTATCTGAGAAACAGTTAAGTTTCCTCTGCATTTGGAGGAGAAAAGAAAAAAACAAATGCCACTAAGACAGGATTTCTTTATGATGGTGTAGCTCTGCACAAGTTAAGACTGGCCTCTGTG
This sequence comes from Polypterus senegalus, assembly GCF_016835505.1. NCBI lineage: Eukaryota > Metazoa > Chordata > Cladistia > Polypteriformes > Polypteridae > Polypterus > Polypterus senegalus. Next base: position 161,265,200 of record NC_053160.1, read on the forward strand.
GTTAGTAATCATCATCTGGCATTGGCAGGTGTCTACAGTTCACATGTCACCACTTCCTCTTTACTGTCTGCAAGGGAAAAATATATATATATTACCAACATGTCTGCGTGTTTAAATCTTAAAGGGCAACGACAAAATTAAATAATTTCTGTAAGAGTGCTTGTTAAGAGAAGGAAACAGGTACAAAACATATGTCACACACAAGCTTTCACAGCACATAAAACAACTGATAAATTTTATTGGTACAGCTCAAAAGGCATCCCCAACATTGCAAGTTAAAAGATGCATTGATACAAAATCATAATTGAAGCAAAACCTGCCAGATTTTGTTCTTAAATAAATAAAATATAAAAGGTGTTAATTGTTTTCAATGCTGCAAAGGACCCAAAATACGGGTGTAATTTAAGCAATACTCATGTTTAACCTGATACCAAATGTTTTTTCCCCATTTTACTTTTACATTTTTCAGCATTAACACAATCTAGACCTTACTGCATTCAAACTTGCCAGTGGTGAACTATTACAAATTATAAAAATTATGCCTATCAGTGGAGTCATTAATGCATAATGGAAACTGGCTTTTTTTTTTACATCATTTACAGCAGCCTTGTGTAGTACTTTTACATCACATATAGTACAGTACTAGGAAAAAAGTCACAATGTGCTGCACTGTGATTTTATACCCCGTAATCAATGTGCAATTACACAATGTGTTGCAGTTTCTGTCTTAAGAATCATCATAACATAAAGAGTAGGCTACAGCTGTGAAAGGTAAATTACAGGTGAAGAATACAGTGGTCAGAGCAGGCAACCATAAAGTAAAGGCTATGAAAATAAGAATGAACAAGCAGACATTTAGCTTGCTGATTGGGGATCCACATTTACAGTAAATACTGTTCATTATTCTGGGTGAAACTAGGGAATGCTCTGCTGCTTATTTTGTTTAACCATCTGACATATGGAAAAATATACTGTAAGTAGTATGAAAAGTCAAACTGCACTTCAAGCAATTGCTTAAAAATTAAATAAGACAGAAGCTACTATTACCATTACTTTAATTTTAACTGATACTCGATTTTAACAATATCTGACTGGAACGTGTATTTTTTAATGAATAAAATCCACCAAATTTATATGACAATACTTGATATTGACATTTAGTTTTAAAAACACGAGAAATGTGGCGATCTAACATCAATCAGGGAAAACAGCTCTGATGTAAAATAAGTGAAAAAAAAAATCAACTTTCTAATAGAAAATATATTCATAAGAGATTAAATGATTATACTTAAGTTGCACAACTATTGGTCAAAACTATTTGCAGCTTTCTATTTTGTTAAATGGTACATTATATAGTACTAGAATAAAATTTTGTCTATTTTATATTTAAATGGAATATAGTGACATCAAGCACTTCAAGTTTCTAACACTAATACATGGATTGTCAACTGGGAAGTCTCCAGCCCACTAGGGGCCTCAGCAAACTATAAAAAAATATATATTTTTTAAAAAACAGCAGCAAAACTCTCAAATCTCTAAAAAGGGCTATCAAATTTATCTTTTTAAAGTGGACCACTTCATCAATACACTAAACATGTCGCATCTGGGGTGATTTAAATCATCTTTCTCATAGACTCCTTACAGTTCATTTCATATATAAATTGTATCTAAACAGAATATTTGGAGAAACACATTTGCACCTGGCTTTAAATGCACCCTCAGTGTCCACTTATGCTTACATGTGCCTTGCACTTTAATAAAATATTAATAAATTCATTAATGTACACACTATTTGAACTATAACTGACAGTATTTATTTAATTAATGAAAGCCTAATTCCAGATCATAACTATTTAGTGAAAAACATTTGTCTACATAAAACACTAAAGAACTGAAAGAACAATCAGGTATTGAAAAGCAGTGAAACTTCTGCAGACATAAAAGATCATTTGTAGATAAGGAGTGAGAAGCCTTGTGGCTAGGCAGATGAATAAGTCATAAACCACACAGTAGCAAGTTTAGTTCCCACCACTGACTATCAACTTAACTCTGAGAAAATCGCATATTTTAGTTTTAAAAAATATCTATTTCTGAAAATGTAGCACTTTATAAACTTCTAGTTGTTATATGTAAACTTAGTACATTTAAATGTCTGGATATTTTGTTTTGAATTTTACATATACTGTATTACATTTTTCTGGTACTTTCATTTAAAAAAAAAAAAAAAAACACACTCACACACATTTGTCTGTTTAATAAAAGAGAATATGAAGTTTGTAAAACAAGCACTGCTCAAGACGTGAGCTAGCTCCACACAACTGTCTGGCTCTGTCAGGTCAGAACCAAACTGAACTAATGTGAGATTATATATATATATATATATATATATATATATATATATATATATATATATATATATATATATATATATATATATATATATAAATGATAGAGAAAAAGCTGCTCAATTAAAAAATGGTTATAATAATTAATAATGTTTAAAAATGTTTACCATTGTGTAATACAGGATGTGAATTGTGCACCTAATGAATCAGAACTCTTATTACAAAGAAAATGATGCAGATTCAATCAAAAAACTTTAATACACAACAATAAGTAAAGAAAGACTGATTCAAAGCCCAAGGTTCGAACTGGCACAAAACGAATGATTATAGGTGTGTGTATGCACTGGCACCATGCCCAGGGCTGGTTCCATCCTGTGTCTTTTGCTGCCAGTATATAAGCTCCAATTTAATGCATTGACTTTTCCCATAGCTTTCTATTCCATTGTATTAACTGAAAAAATACATGCAACCCTGTAGCTACAACCCACATAAAGTCGAAAATCTCAAGTGGGATGTACCATGTCTCTGATCTGTACAATAGACACTTTATAAGTTACCTGGAAAGAGTTAGTTTCTAAGAACTACGTTGATTACCCCTCCTTGGTACACAGACAGTTACATAATCCATTCCTGCATTGTTCTGTGCAATCCAATTCAAAAGTGGTCAATTACAACCTTTAATGCTTGTATTACCTGGAATCGTTATTCAGTTTATCAGTGTCACAACTAATACTGTCCAAGTTCAACTGAGAATAAAGGGATGTCAGCTCAAAATGTCCTAACATTCTTTATCCACCATCAAGGCGTTTATCCTCTGCAAAAACATACAGGGCATAATGAAGTGTGACTGTGCAGAATCTCACATGTATTGATATGAGGAATATATAAAATACTGGATAATATTTATTTACTTTGACATGCATGTTACAAAAAAATCACACAAACATGTACTGATAAAAATTAAACCTACAAGTTGTGATGGGAACCAGTCATTGTGCATAATGAAATGAAAGAATTAATCAAATAATGACTTCCATAATTTCAAAGCTTATTGCTAACACTATTTATTGTGACATTTCAAATATATGCCAAATACAGAAAACATAAATGCTATTAATGACTAAACAACAACAATAAAAATGTTTCTTATAAACATTTTCTTTTTATCAGGGTTATGTATACAGTAGATACAAACTAAATAAAGGCATATAAAATACCATTTGATTAGCGCTGAATCATATAATGGCAATGACCTAGATTGCTAATCTGTTCAGCAACATATCACTCTTATTAGAATTTGTTTTTTTTTTTTACCAACAACGAATTGTACATGATCATAATACATGAAAGAAAATGCAACTTTAAGGTGAGGAACACTAAATTAATGAAATGAACGATTCAATGCAGACACTATAAAATTGGACAAAATATCCATGTAAAAAACTGAAGCATATGGGTAAAGGCAGACCAACACTTGTCACATTGTATGTGGGTTTTTATTTTCATCTTCTTTTTTGAACTGTTTGACCAATGAATTTGTGAAAGGATATGATAACTGATTACAAGAAACCAAACTATTTTAGAAAAAAAAGACATTTGTTTCTTCCTCTGCATACAAAATTAAGGTCACGCTTTTCATTTAAAGTCAGACAACGTGGTATAATTTGCAAGCATTCTGTGCAACTATGCCATGACCACAATCACCCATTTCTGCAGATAAAGCAGTCATTTAAAAAAAAAAAAGTTGTTTTTTTTTTTTGACTTCAGATAAAGTATAATTTGAGGCTGTATGCTGAAAGAGCAAATCTTGCAACTTTAAACTAGTTTTGATGTTTTTGCAGAATAGTCTAAAGACATAATAACTTGGCATCTTGTTTATTTATACTTTTTAACAGACAAAACAGGAAATACTGTATATTGCAAGGAAAATTAGAAAAAAGGAAAAGGTCTTTGCCTTTTTGATTTATACCATAAATAATCAAACTTTACGTCAAACATTATTACAGATTATTAATCAAGAATGTAAAATAGTTTTTTCAGCATTTGTCTAAAACTACAAATGAATAATATTTAACATTTTCCCTACTAGATATTCTAAACAAACACCAATTGTGAAATAAAATTTAACTTGATCTTAATTTCACAGGAGTTTTTCACTAGTTTATAAATAAATAAATGCACAGAGAAACAATATAGTTTAAACTAGACTCATTTCTGCTATCCTGGATAAACCTTGCACCACTTACACTTGTTTCCACTCTAAATAAGGTGTTAGGAGACAAAACACCATCCATCCTTTTTACAAGCTCACTTAATACAAGTTTACGGCTTTCTGGGATAGAGCCTATTCTGACAGCTGAAGACAGTATACAAAATATATTTTCAAAATTCCTTTTTGGTTCTATGTTAAACTCCCTGCTATGAATATAGCACTCCATAGTAGCAAAGAAGTGCAATGGACTTAAGCTTAGCAAAGGCTCTTATAAACAAAAACAAAAAACATTTAAATATCCACATCTGAATAAATATAACAAAATCTAACATGTGGAAATCAGAATTTAAAAAGTAGTATGTATAAGAGTTTGCTTAAACATGTAAAACCTACACTAAAATTAATCTCTACCTGAACTACCAAAATGCATGTAGAAGTGTGCACCATTAAATTTTGTGTTTTATCATAACTGATAACATTATTGGTTAGTTCACATTTTGACAGAACTTTAAAGCAGTGGTTCTCAACCTGTGGGGCAGGACCCCTGGGGGGGTGCGAAGTAACAAAAGGGGGGCAAAGATGTGAAAAAAAAAGAAAACAAGAATCAAAAACATGAAAAAAACATCTGTTGAAACCAAAACAAATTAACTTAAACTACATTCTGATACTAGAACAATAAATATAGAGTTAGATAAATGTCGATAAATGTTAAGTAGGTATAATAAAATATGCATCTACATTTCAAAAAAATGTTAGGGGGGAGCAATTAAAACTTATGAAAACTCGAGTCGTAAATACTTAAAGGTTGAGAAACGCTGCATTTAAGGATAATTTTGGTATTATTCAAGTCAAAGTTATTTCTTCACAATCATGGTATATTATATATTAATTTGTCACTTGAAATTGGAATCTAAAGTGAAGTGTTTCTTTATAAAATTTAAAAATACCTTGTCTGCTCTTGCAGCTTACAATAGGATAAAGGGATCCAAACATGAAAAAAACGGCTTAAACTTACCATATTTTTAATTTAAACAATCTGATATTGATTCATGAAGTCTCAAGATCCATCTTATGCGTATCTATCCTGCTCAAATACTATATGGAGATTTTGGCTTATTTTTGGCATCCAATCCAGTAGATGGCGCTAATTCACCTGTTAAGGCTTTCTACAGAAAAAGCACTTTACTATTTTGCATAAAATGTTATCTCCTCTTTAAGTGAAATCAGTGTCTTAGACACTTAAATCAGATGTGTGGACAGCTGAATATCCAGGCCAGCAGATTCCTACGTGACAATCAACTATTAGAAAAGACTGGGCACCTCTGGTGGATGTGTTGCAGACAAGCGCATTGCATGCCAGTCACATCGGGAGTGATTGGCAAGTCCAATAAGCATGGCTTCTCTTTAAGCACGTGGCTAGCTAGGTGTACTGCTACAGTGGGAAAATCTTTGCAACACGCCTCATCTGACGAAGCAAGAGGACAATTGTTGGAATTTTCAGAGCAGCATGCAATACCAAAGTGTATGTGTGCTCAAAGCAGCAAAGCGCCGTAATAGCGACGTTACCAGTCACGATAGCCGTTTTTTCTTTTATATTCCATTTATTCATTGCCACTGTCAACAAGCATCAGCTCTAGATCCTCATTTTAAAATACTTGGTTTCTGTCTGAGGACTTTGAGGACAGATATTTCGAGACTGATTAATGTGACTGCTACAAGTGAGCAACTGAAGAATTATAGAAAGACGTGACTTCCTTCTGTATTAATTTCGACTAATTCAAGATTATTTTAAGTGATCAATAGGGAAATAAATCTGGCAAACAGTTTAGTTGAAGGATGTCTACATGGAGATTCATAACTCATGAAAAGGTTATTGAATAACCTTTATTATTTAAGAAGCAATATTTGATCATTTTATAGAGTAATATTATTCACAAGATGATATAGATGTTTTAAGGTAGACGACATTGCATTAAACAAGGAATTACCCCATATTGAGTATGGATTCTGATGTGGCAATACATATTTTAGTTAAATTATGATGAATTTTGAATGAGTGCAGTGCTGTGAAAACGTTATTTAAAAAAAAAAAAAGAACGATGTTTTGTTCCACATCTTCCAAATATGGATGTTAACTGTTCATTACTAATCAAGTATTTCTTCTTAAATGTCATTCCATGCTTAGGCATTTGTTATGAAGTCACTATGTAGACACCCTTCAAATAAAGTGTTACTGAAATTTGTTAGATTATTTTAATGTTCTCAATGCATGTTTAAGTAATTTCTAAAAAAAAAAAGCCACCACTTCAAATATATCAGTGCATGCTAAATCAGTGAAAATAAAATCAATATCGAATCGGGATCAAATTGGGACATCAGTGCTGATACCCAGCCCCATTGAACAACTCTTGCTCACAACATGGTATTTTATTACTCAATAAAGCACCATGTGTTTGAGTGAGTAAATTCATTGACATTGATTAAGGGGAGAATATGCAAACTCCATGTAGAACCTGGCACAGTGAGGGAGAATTGAGAGCCCATGTTACCTATGTCACATTTGTACTGAACTTACAAAACTTAACTGGATTAAAGATAGGGTAATCAGAGTTACTAAAATGGTGTGTGTGTGTCTATTTATGTTTGCCCTGCGATGGACTAGTGCCCTGTCCGGATGGCGTTTTTTGCCTTATGTTTGTCCGATGATTGCTGGGATAGGCCCCAGTGTAAGCAGGATAGATGCCTGTAATCAATGTTTGTTCAGTTCTTGTCACATGATTGAATCTGCAGTGCTTGTAGTGGAAACTAAGAATTGCTGGTACTCTCTTTTTTGTAGGCTGCTTGGTCTTCCTCACAATGTGTTTCCATTTTTACCCAGTTACTTAATCAAGCGTGTAGAAGGTCTCCCTAAGACCTTTCCACGTGCTATCAGAGCATAAAATGCCATAACAATTTACAGCAGATACTCCGCAGCTGAAACAGAAAAATATCCCACTTCAAGCCCTGGGTACATGCCTGCTCAAAATTCTCTCTCACTGAAGCACACACATGCTGTAAGAAACAAGAGGTAGGCAGGAAGCATTTTTGAGAAGTTAAGAAAAATAGCTTTAATATAAAGAATGAATATAAGCAAACTTTTTTCAGTTATTAATGTCTATTTGATTACAAATCTAAGACAGTAATTCACATTTAGGCATACACATTCAACATCAGTAATGGTGCTTGGTGATGACTTCTTGAGGTGAATCCACTCCCCTGGCCCCGAAGGACTCCACAGTGCTGTGGATGAAGATGAAATTAGCAAAGTTAGGTGCACAACAGCCTTCCTTTTTAAAATGGCTGAATCTTGCAACAATGGTTTACTTTTTCCCCTCCTTAGATACACTGTTTTACAATATTGTGTATAATCTCAAGACATGGATCAGCTTGAAAAAATTAAAATACTTGGTAGGTTTTAAAGCTTTTCTGCACATTGGGACTGTGGTGCCCTTTAACTCCATTATAAAGTGCAAGAGTAGGCTAATGTAAAATATGCTTCACTTTAGAACAAAATTTCATGTGGCAAACTAATATATTCAATGATTGTGAAGACATAACTTAGACTTGACAAATACAGAACGTACTCTTTAGGAGCATTAAATACTCCTCACCCCATTGTTAAAGCTGAATTTCAATTTAAGAATGTTAAGAAAATTATGGAAAAGGTTTCAGAAAATGCTTTAACTAATCTCTTATTGCAACAGCTTCTGGTAAAGAGTTACTAAATCATAGAGCAAAGTTGTCAGGATAGTATTTTAACAGAAAACACTTTGGAAAAAGTTATTGATTTACAGTATATAACAAAATGCATGTTTTTGCATGAAAATGTATAGATTTCTATGTGGAAAAAAAAATAGTTGTAGTAAACACTTCCTGCACTTAACCATAACAGCCAGCATATTTTTTTTATAAAAGAGTGTCAAGTACTACACTGCTTATGAAGCATGTCTTTATCAAAGAAGATAAGACCTTAGACAGCAACTCCTACACATCAAAGATGATTCCAGTTTTTTTTTTCTTCTTTTTTTTTTGCTTTATAAGAAAAAGTGCATATTTTGCACTTACCAAACGTTTCCAGAACCTCGAGAACTGCTTTATTCACATAGAAGGGAGCAAGATAGAAAGAGGGAGAGAGACTGGAATAAGAAGCTCAAAACCAATGATGGCACATTTGCCCTATATGAATGAATATGACTGTGTGACTGAATGGACAGATAATGTATCCAGGACCAATTCTACTTTATGTCCATGGCTGTCAGTTAATGTTCTGGCTCTCTTGGACTCTGAACTGGAGGAAATTGGAAATGTAAATTGTAAATGGAAGGATGAATCCATGATTGTTGGAAAATATGACAAGTAAAAAAATAACTGATCAATACAAGTAAAATGGATACAATAATCTATACTAATAAAAGGCAAAGCCCTCACTGACTGACTGACTTCCAAGCCCTTTACCCGAGGCCCCCAACATAATCAGGGTGGACTCCCCCTCGCGGTCTGGAGGAGGCACAAGCCCTCCTCCGGTCCTCCTGGGCGTCCCGGCCGGGGATGCCACAATATATATATAGCGCGCATAGCTGTGCCAGCCTTTGAGACACTGACTACGCTTCTGCCTTAAGTCAAAGTGAGCACTTTTAATTTTTTTCATCCTCCCCCTGAGCTACAGCCCAGACAAGTGCAAACACTGGATCCCTTTTCTACACCGCGGCAAACTAATATTAAGGCGTTTTGCACTTTCTTTTGCACGTATACGATTATGAGGTCGTCAGCTCGGATTATAAACACACGCACAGGAGTGGAGGACCGACACTGCCATCACAGCCGATTAATGGCAGGGATGTCTCACCAGTCTACACAAGACCCACTGCGACTGTCCCCAAAAGGCGCTCATATCGTCAGCGAACACATCTCTCTACACTATATAAAAGAAAAAGGCAACTTTCCTTTCTTTACACCTTTTTAACTTTTATCCCAAACCAAAGCCTTTCTCTCTTAACACTGCAGAGGACACAAAACTAATTTTCTTTAATTGCTGGTAATGCCAGTAAGGCACATTACCAGAGGCAGAAATTTGGACGTTCACATACAAAATGTAATTTCTATACCACAACCGTCGTGTAGCGCCTTTCAAAAGGGATCTACTACCGACAGATGATCCATATACATTTTAACTGCTGTTAGTACTACTTACCTGTTGTGTTACATCTTAAAACGTTAATGTTTTACTGTTTAATAACTTAGACTACATTTTATTATATATATATATACTAATAAAAGGCAAAGCCCTCACTCACTCACTCACTCACTCATCACTAATTCTCCAACTTCCCGTGTGGGTGGAAGGCTGAAATTTGGCAGGTTCATTCCTTACAGCTTCCTTACAAAAGTTGGGCAGGTTTTATATCGAAATTCTACGCGTAATGGTCATAACTGGAAGCAGTTTTTCTCCATTTACTGTAATGGAGATGAGCTTCAACGCCGGGGCGGAGTTTCGTGTGACATCATCACGCCTCCCACATAATCACGCAGTACATAGAAAACCAGGAAGACCTAAAAAAAGCGCTGAAGAAAACATGCATTATATAATTGAGAAGGCAGCGAAACAATAAGAAGCGAGCGAGTGACATATACAACCATATTTATGACTTCTGCTACTTCGGAAACAAAGCACGATGTAAACCTACACTTTAAATTAAGTTCATAGACAGGCTGCGCTGGCGTTTGTAATTTAGTGCCTGCCCATATAAGGCCGTCCGTCAGCGGCAATCCAATAGCAAACTCCCACTAAATATTCACGGGTTAAGGACTGTGCTTATGCAGAGGAAGATGAGATGGTCAGGGTGGTGTTTGGTACAAACTCAGCGAAACTGCGAGAGAAAGTTTTAAGTGCCAGGACTAAGGTAACATTAAATACAGCCATGGACATAGCACGAGATGGCACCAGCACAGCTGGGAACCTTCGATGCATGTACACCGAGCGGCTCACGTGAACTGACGAGTGCACAGATAAAAGCAACAGTTCCAAAGAGCGCTGAACAAAAACCGAATTACACAATTGAAAAGGCAGCAAAAATATGAAGCGTCTCATACATACAAGCATATTCATAAATCCAAAACAAAGCACACGTTGGAAAAAGTCAATGTCCCGCTAAAGGAAGACAGTGTAAAAAACCGTGCATGCAGTGTGTCAGGTCTCAGATAAAGAAGAAGACGAGCTGTTTATTGATGCAGTAAGAAACGAATCGATGAATGAAACCTGTCATCTTTACAACGATTGACAAACACGGAATGTAACTTGAACACAACACATCCTACAAATACGAACCTGATTGAAAGAAATAATGATAATCAAATCCTTGATGACAGCAACACTCAGTAACACTCACAAAACAAATACTGTATATTGACAGTCATGTTACGTTATTTTTAAAATGTTCCCTTTTCTTTTCATAGCTTTTTAACACACTACTTCTCGCTGCGATACGGGTATATATATATATGTATATATATATATAACCCGATCTACATACTCGAATAATGGATACTTTATTCGCCATCAATGATTGTTTTGGTAAAGCCATACTCAGTGTATTCATTAGATGAACGGTAAAAAAGTAAGAGCGAGGGGAGGATGACTTATTGAGGCATGCAGGCTGTAGTGCGTCAACTCTATCTGAATTGCGCGATCACATTTGAAAAATATATCTTTTCAAGTTCTATTTAGTCCATATGTGTCAAACTCAAGGGCGCGGGCCACATCCGCCCGGCGTAATTATATCCGCCGCGAGATCATTTTATATACTGTATTATTGTTATTAAAGCCCGGTATATGAAGCGCTGGTAACACAATAAACTACAGATCCCATAATGCAGCGCTTCAGCTGCCTTGCCGAACACTTACCACGTTAATCAAGTTATTGCGAAGCTAGCTCACACGATGCTGAAGAGAAAAGTTGATTCTGAAAATAGAGCCTTTAAAAACCGATGGGAGGCTGAGTATATGTTTACTAAACCCGTGTGTCTCATTTGTGGAGCTAATGTGGCTGTAATTACAGAATTTAATCTAAGACGGCACTATGAGACAAAACATCAGGTTAACCTGAATGCAATGCAGAAGATACAGAAAGCAGCATAATTAAATAAGAATCTGACACTTCAGCGGACGTTTTAACCGTGCACAATCACAAAGTGATTTCAAGTGAAGCTGCTTTTATGGGAGACACAAATGCACCAGTGCACCTTGCCTCACTTTCCCTGTTGCCAAGTAATGTTAAACCAAGTCGTCACTACGGTGTTCCCAACACGCACTTTGCTGATAAACTGAGCGCACTGAGTTTGCACGGCGCTTTGGTGACTTTGAAGAACAAAAAGTCCGTCTACATGCGGCTCGAACCTTGTGCATGTTTGGTAGCACATATCTGTGTGAGAAGCTCTTCTCAGTGATAAAGACTAACAAAACAGCACACAGGAGTCACCTCACTGATGAGCACCTGCAATCCATCCTGAGAATCTCCACAACACAGAACCTCACACCAAACATAAACGAACCTGTGGCCAAAAAAAGATGCCAGGCGTCCAGCTCTAAAATGACATATGAGCAAAGACAACTGAATGATTTGATTTGTTATTGCTGAAAAAACACATTTCATTTATATTTCTAGGTTTTGTTATGCAGCATGTTCATATTTGAATTTGTATCATTTTGACAGGATATATTTTTATGGAGAGCAAAATCTTTTGGGATATTTAAAATCTAAGTTTATTTTTATATAAAATTACATAAGAGTAAAGAAATGTGAATGTTTGTTCTTTTAACGTTTACTTTATTTCTAACTTGTATAATTTAGACAGGATAATTTTTATGGAGAGCAAAATATTATAAGTTGTTTAAGGTTTGAGTTGATTTATTCACGAATAATATTCCTGTCTGTTTTTACCATTCCTACCAAAGATATTTCTGTCGACTAAATAAAAATTCCTTCTATTTAAAATTTAAATAGAACTTGAACAAATACGATAGTTCATAATATCCACGCAGACTTGCACGTAAGAGCGGAGTTATCCGTTTTAACAAGCAGCGTATTGCACTGATCTGAAATAGCTGTGTGTGTATATATGTAGATATGTATGTATATGTATATATATGTTTATATGTGTGTGTGTATGTATGTATATATATATATGTATTTGTGTGTGTATGTATGTATATATATATGTATTTATGTGTGTGTGTATATGTATGTGTATATATGTATATATATATGTGTATATGTATAGATATGTATATATATATATATGTTTATGTATGTGTGTGTAAATATATATATATATATATATATATATATATATATATATATATATATGACAACAACACTCATCACTCACAACAGTGACAAAACAATTACATTGACAATCATGTTACGTTATTTTCAAAATGTTTCCTTTTCTTTTCATTGCTTCTTTAACATACTACTTCTCCGCTGCGAAGCGCGGGTATTTTGCTAGTACATTCTAATAAAAGAAATAAAATCAGTTAGAAAAAAATTCTAATTTTCCAATCTGTACTATAGTTTACTACAAATGGCAAGCTGTTGAGTAAATTGATTTGCTTCCTGTAGTTCTTTGCAACCAGATAATAAAAATAACAAAACAATTACCAACTCAAACTATTTGATCATTGGTTGAACAAACAAAACTTTCCAGCCTACTTTATCCAGCTCTGGGTTGTTGGTGAGTGCAACCTAAGTCAAATGTTGTGGACATGAAAACACCTTCTGTTATTCTTCTAGATTTAGAACTGACAGATGGGATTTTACTATTATTTTGAATGACTTTTATTATATAATATAGTTTTCAAAATCAGTACAAAATAGCTGCAACAAAATCCTGCAGCTACAGTGTCCGTGACCAGGGTTACAACACCCACTATACAGAAAACGCAAAATTAGAGGATTAATAAAGAGTGTCTTCATAAATATAACATTTAAAGAACTACAGTTGTGTTTCAGCAAGTTTTAAACAGATTTCTATGTATGCACACATGTGGTTATGATATATTTATGTATATTTGTATGTGTTAACAGTTTACAATAATCACATACTGTAGCTACTGCTAAACACACTACTAAGATACACAAAAATAATGAATATAAAGAGAAGGCACCAGCTCATTCTCTCCTTCTTTATTTTTACAGCATGTACTTACTCACTATCATATTTTGTTTACTTAAATACATATGTTACTGGTTACTCCTGGAACTCCTGCCAGGTTTTGCAGGCCATGACATAACTGTAATTACTGGGTTTGCCTGAAGTTCATAATGAAATTTCAGCTTACCAAGCTACATATTTTCCAGTGGGTATGTTATTGACAATGCAAATTTGTTTTAACTGAATACCAATGAAAATTTCACACTTTAACATGTTAAGTGCTAATAAGGAATTATAGTTCATGTAGTGGCCTTTTTCCAGAATATGGCCTACCTCTATTACCATAAATTAAAAGATTTTTGTACCTTACCACAAGTTAAATGCCATATAACTGAATATTTTCTTTGATACTGCCATTCATAATTAGCATAACTACAAAATATATAGTATATGAAACAATAACTGATAAGTGGTGTTGCAACATCCATCCATCCATTATCCAGCCCGCTATATCCTTACTACAAGGTCATGGGGGTCTGCAGGAGCCAATCCCAGCCAACACAGGGCACAAGTCGGGAAAAAAAACCCGGGCAGGGTGCCGGCCCACCGCAGGGGGCGCGCGTGCACACACACACACACACACACACACACACACTAGGGACAATTTAGGATTGCCAATGCACCTAACCTGCATGTCTTTGGACTGTGGGAGGAAACCGAAGTACTTGGAGGAAACCCAGGCAAACACGGGGAGAACAAGCAAACTCCACGCAGGGAGGATCCGGGAAGCGGTTACAACATACAGCAGATGTAAAACACAGAAAATGTAATGCACAGACACTAGAACTTTAATTAACATAACACAGATTGTTGCCTACTCAAAACATTTTAAATGTAAAATTAATAATTCACTTACAATTCTTGTGTGGCTGACCAAAAATGCAAGGAAAAGAAAAACACAAAATTTGAAACCAATTTATACATTTCCTTGCAATAAAGAAGTTTCAAAATCCTAATTAAATTCTATCATTGAAAAGGGAATATATGGAAAGAGGAATATAAACAAACAACACTTTAAAACAAAGAATACTTAATAGCCTACTTTCTGGGATAGCAATATTTTGATTTTACACTTTGAAAATGTGTAAACAATTGTAATGAAGCAAAAAAAAAACACTCTTGTTTTCATGCCCTGCCAAAAACAACCATCAATCAAATAAAAAAATGAAAATTTTGCACATTTTTTGTTACTATATTATTTCTTAAAATGTTAACAGAAGTCAGGCGTGAACAAAAAAGCTTGAATTCACCTAAAATGTAAAAGCACAAATACCACATAAGTAACATTTAAAGTGTGTGTCTTCTGTACAAAACTCAGAAAAAGCTAAGAAGAAAGCTTCTCAGACCTGCAAAAAGTCTGGTTTAAATTGGGTTGACGTAGCAGACTCCAGAAAAAAGGTGATGACTTAGGTAGTAGAGTATTTTCCTAGTGTTTAATCACAGCTCATTTCTTAACATCTGACTGTGTGCTGGTAGGAGGGACATATATGCAGCTTTCCTTTTCACAGCCTGAAAAAAACATTTCTGTCCTGTGTGGCCCTCTGCCAAGGGAGCGCTAGCCCTAAGGGCTACCCAATATACTCACCCCTTCTAAATACAAGCTTGTTTTCCCATTTTACCACAAGTGCCTCTTTCTGATGTATTGAATTAATCGTAAATGGATGATCTTCATTTTGTAGATTGGGTTGTGCTTTTTTCATATGCCATTTCTGAACATGCACCAGAATCTTGAGTAGCTTTTAGAGATCCTTGTTGTTGTTTAGAACTTTTGTAAATATAATTAATCCATTTAGCAAAATTAAACCACTTTCACATGGTAATGATTCCTTTTACAGATTTTCAAAAATTACACTTCTTAAACTGCAAGTTCAGAATTTTATTGCTGCCATTTGGTTCACAGCTGAGGCACAATGGAAGAAATCCAAAGTCATATTATAATAACCTCTCCATCCCAGTTACTACGTGGCAAAAAGAAAAAATCCAGCCCCAGATCGGTTTGGTTTGGTAAATACAACTTGTGTACACTGATATTTTGACACCACATGTACCCTGTTTGGACAGGATTCTAAATATAGATATAAATTGGTATGTCAGTACCTTACTTGAATACATGAGTCAATTCCAAATCATTTGCTAATCCTTACCTACACTAAGTCAACCTTAAGTGCTTTATATTAAATAAGATAGATTTTAAAAACAACTCCATTATAGATGCTGCACAAGGCAGTATTTAAGTCAGTCATATAACACTCGACCCCATATGCATATCCAGCTTTCTAACTAGACTACACGACCCGGAGTGTGTGTGTGTGTGTGTGTGTGTGTGTCTGCTTACTTTCCCCAGAGCCTCCCTGTTTAAATGTGGAGATCTCTGACTGAATGTGCCTCCGTTGGCATGAATGTTAAACTTGTATACTTTCTTATAGCATAAGCTTTTGTCCGTTGCACAGATTTTAGTCATGGTACTGTATTGCATTGTCTGGCAATTCTGGGTTATACTGCACTACTCTATGGAGGCACTATGTATGCTATGGAAATTACTTCTTCAGTATGCAAACTGCAAAGAACACGTCGCTGAGAACTGCTGCCTTTAATATGACACTTCAAGTTTTAGGAAACATATGTAGTGTTGAAGGTGCAAATTTCTGTAAGCAGAACATTTCACCAAACAGAACAACATAAAACAAACAATGCATTTTATAGGAAAGATCACACTTCTAATGAAAATATCATGGTATATATCTATGTAATTCACCACTTTTTTAATCTGAAGTCTCAATTCCATTACTTTTTTCAATGAATTAAGTCACTAATGAATGTACAGTATATCTGAAAACTTGCTACAGTGATTTTACTAGTCATGTAGAGCCCTAATTCCAAATATAGTAGGTTAGGAATGACTGTGGGCCATCTATAAATTAAGCTTAGTATATTTTATCTACCTAACGGTTAATTCCTGAACCTCCTTAATTCAGTTCGGGGACACAGAGTATATCCTGGCAGAATTAGAAATAATACGAGAATCAGCCCTGGATGGGTTGGCAGTTGGTCATAGGCCGTATTAAATGTACATACCCACACTCACTTATAGGAGGTCAATTAATAATTTCTTTCTGCATGCCTGCAGGATGAAGGAATAAAGTGAAGCACTAAGACTATAAAATAATAAGACATAATGGTGACAAAGTTCTAAAATAGGTCTTGCTTTATCAATTAATTGTTTGGAAATCATAGTAGGTGAGGGAAAAACAATTCATAGAACTGACAGTACATGTAATGTACTGTAAAATTCATTATAGTTCTGTTAGAATGCTGTATAAGTTACAGCTTATTTTGTTATTAGAGATTAAGCAGTCATTAGGGGGGGAACTGTGCTGATCAGAAAGGCAATATGAAACATAACATTTAAAAATCCCCTTCAAGATTACAGCAGGCAAGGCAGGAAACAAACCTGAACAGGGTGTCAGTGTATCACAGAGTATTTATATTTTCTTTGAGCATTACAATAATGTTTTCATTGTGTGCTGAAGAGCTTTACCAGCAAATTCAGAAGCAACTCGTCTGATAAAAAATGCTTTACTACTGTCCAAGTTAAACATTGAATGATCTGCCTTATTTCATTGTGAATGCTGTTGTCTTGATGTAAACACAATAGGAAGAAAGGGGCTAAGATGGCAACAACTTTTCCTATACTAAAATATAGGTGTATGTACCTCCCCATTTCAATTTTTTCAGTGAAGCAGGATAGAGTTCTTAATACAGACCTCATGAAAAATAATGCCAATCAAACAAGCACATTATACATCATAAGGATATGCACAACCTCACAATGTAGTTTTTTGAGTGCAACATGCATTTATTTCTAACGTTTTGTAAAGCAAACTATGAAGTAGTGCTGGGCAAAGTAAACGAGACATTATACCAAGAAAATGGATAGTCTCCCTCCAAGATAATTGCTATATGCCACAAATCTGCTGTGTATGCATTCTGACCCCCCAAGTGACCACACCAAACACGATTTGAAGGGTCAGCCACACTGAACGTTATCTTTAGCAGCTGATGCAATCCTGCTCAAAGGGACACACCCATCTATTGGTTTTCTTTTGCTGGGAAGAATGTATATAAAAGCAAACAGTGCTAATCTTAAGAACATGGGTAAGTGCAGTGGCTGCACTTAAACAAAAATGAACAACACACAAACACAGCAACACGTTTTCAGCACTACTGAAAAAAGTACGTATAAAGGTCAAAATGCCCATTAGCAGACTGCTAGGTGCCCAAGAACAATTTAGTTGCTCTGGATCACTAGCCATCTAACAGTGAGAGAGGGAGGCAACGAAAGAATAAATAAAAGAAATGGCCCATATATGCCTTCTACCTGTACCAATTTACGCTAATTTGCTTCAGCTGGAATTTTCACAATTCACATTTTCATAGTTGGGTAAGACTTTCAGGATCCTATTTTGCATTCAAAAACAAAACACACGGTGTGCTTATACAATATAACATTAAGCAGACAGAATGCAAAGAGGATCATTACAAAGTTTCACAACCATGTTTTGCATTCCACTGATGGACAAAAAGACAAATATTAGGTTTATGTGGTTTGAGAAGCTTGAAGTTTGACTTCTCAATTTACACTAATTTTTAGATTTTAGAAAGTGAATTTACAAATATTTCCGCAACCTTAATTAACGTGAAGTCAAGAACTGTATTTCGTTCCCTGAGCGGTTAAGTCAACCTAACCAATAGCAAGTTTTCATCCCATTTGTCTTTAGAAAAGGATGGATGGATGGATAGATAGACAGACAGACAGACATACATTTTATTAATCCCAAGAGGACATTCACATAATCCAGCAGCAGTATACTGATACAAAAAAACAATATTAAAGAGTAATAAAAATGCATGTAAAAACAGACAATAACTTTGAATAATGTTAGCGTTTAACCCCAAATCCCCGAAGACCCACCCCCCGGGTGGAACTGAAGAGTCGCATAGTGTGGGGGAGGAACAATCTTCTCAGTCCGTCAGTGGAGCAGGACAGCGACAGCAGTCTGTCACTGAAGCTACTCCTCTGCCTGGAGATGACACTGCTCAGTGGATGCAGTGGATTCTCCATGATTGACAGAAGCTTGCTTTGCGCCCGTCGCTCTGCCACAGATGTTAAACTGTCCAGCTTCATTCCTACAATAGAGCCTGCCTTCCTAACAAGTTTGTCCAGGTGTGAGGCGTATGTCCAATATGTCAAATAATATATGCAAGTAAAGTGTTGACAAACTTCTGCTCATAGCAGCTTATTTCAATTTAATGTATTAAATATGTGAGATTGTCATGATAGAGGTTAATAAATTCAATTGAATGTTTATGAACTATTTCAACTTCTTTAGCCTTGATACGTGAGATATTATCTGGCTGAAAGATACCACTCTCAGACGCATAGACTATTGATATAAAGGTATGCACTGATAAGCAATAATGTTCAAACATTCAGGGTTATCATGTGCTACTGTACTAATACGAAGGGACACTGTGCTCCATGAAAACACTGCATTAGCACCACCTATTCAATATTCACACAAATGATAAAATTGATTCCTTCAGGATTTTGGCCCCACTGGGGATTTTTTTTATAAAAAAGTTTTTTTCCCAAAAGGCAAAAACTGATATTCAAATGACAAATTATTTATGTTTTACACTTTACCAATTTCAACATTACAATGAGTACCTTTAACAATTTTGAATGATTAGATTGTATCCTCATTATTCAAACACCTTTATAATGCAGCTTGGGACAGAGTTAATCCACCTCAGTGCTCTGGGCTCTACATTTATAAATCAGTCCTTACTTGTTTTCTAATATAGCTTTATCTTTTCTAGGGTGTTTTTTAAGTTACTCAAATACGTTAATAAGGGAATGGAGAGAGAGAGAGAGATATGGTGAGCATTTTCATGTTGAAAAGGTGGTAGGTTAATTTCTTCAGTCACCATAATACTTCTAGTTGCTATTTTTATTGTCATGTTTCCCCTTAGAATTGTAGTAGCCCTCCAGTATTGTGCAGGCAACTGACTCACATTTTCAATACAAAATTATAACAGGATAAGCCAGTTATAAATCAAGCAGCTGTTTACAGGTTGAGTAAAAATCAGCTAAATAAAATCAATAGCCATTCAGTGCATTAGAAGACAATAACAATCCCTTTGACACCACATTTGTAAAACTAGCTGTGAGGCATCACCCACAAAATTGAAAAATGCAACAGTTGTGGCAAAGCGGTTTAGAATATAAGACATACCATACAGTGCCCACTTTCTAATGGTTTGAATTTTATACCATTTAGGTTCTTACTTCTTTAGCTTAGGAAGGGAGAATCATAATTTTCATTCTTGGGATATCTGAAGGTGTAAAAAGGATAAAGGATGGAAGTAGTTCCCTTCATGATTTTGTAATGACTTTTTTTTTTTTTTAATTATTTTGAACACAACAAAGTATTACCTCATTTTTTGCAGGGTTACCCTGGAAGAGTTTTGAAATAACTTGTGATTAAGGCATAACTTTTTTACCTCTTGTGTGGTGTGGTGAGCTCTTGTGTGCTTTTTTTTTTTTAACCTGTTTTGCGATTTTGACTTCACCTTTTAAGATTCTTTATTGGGACTTTGCTCACTATTGGATTGCCTTATTGCTTAGGCAACTCCTTTGCTTTTTGTGCTCCACTGGGCTTTTTTGCATCCCGGGGCATTTTTCTGAAAACATAAAATGTTATATAAAATTCCTGAGCTTACCCTTGTTATTAGCTAGGTTTGATGGTTTACTACTCTATTGGGCATTTTGGAAGTTTTTGGGACTTTGTGCCTGGAGACCCTTGGGATTAAAAACACTAATCAGATCACTAATTATATATGTCTCATGAAGTAAAAAGCAGAAATATTCTCTTCATTCAACCTAGAAAATGTAATTATAGATAGGGATTTCCAATTAGCTACTGCATACTTTTCATAAATTTCAATTATTATGTTTTTAATTTTTGTAATACTCTTGATTTAACATTTTTTCTGTGTGTTTAGTACTTTAAATAGATCACAAGTAAATTTAATTATTTTGCATGAAGAAGCAAATATGAAAACCACAATCCCACAGCATCATACAGTGAGAGCTCATAGCTGCTAGAACATACAGTCTGCAGTTGATGCTATTTATTTCTTTTTTTTGGGAGTTACCCACACTACTTTAAGAGGAAAAAAGCATTACATATGCAATCTTACATCTGTAAAAATCATGTAAGATGTATTATTCTCTTTATTAAAGTAAGCATGGCTAAGTTATTTTTTTTTTCTCCTTTATTTCGCCTTATACAATTTCTTGTATTAGGAATTTGTTAATTTTCGCATACCCCTTGGAGTCAGAGCGCAGGGTCAGCCATTGTACAGCACCCCTGGAGCAATTACAGGTTAAGGGCCCAGCAGAGTAGGATCTCTTTTTTGGCAGTGACGGGGATTCAAACCGGCAACCTTCTGGATACCAGCACAGATCCTTAGCCTCACAGCCACCATGGCTATGAATCCCACTCTGCTGGGAAAAATAAGGAAACTAAGGTGAAAGTCTTACTGAAATTTCCAGAAGCAAAGCTCATAATTAATCAATTGATTGAGTAATCAATTCATTCCTGTACCTTGCAGAAAGACACAGATGCCTACTGGTGTTTAGTATTGAAGTGCTCAAGTTTTCAGAGGCATTATGGGCATCTAGAGGGTTCAGTAATCTGGAGGCAAAGTAGCTTGGAAAAGCTACTCCTAACATGCGAAATTACCCAAATTTAAAAAGGTTTTAAAACAGCTTTGCCTAGTCAGTGGCAGATGAAATTGCAAGGGAGAAGAAGACAGACAGACAGAAAACTTGACCAAAGTGGAAAACATTAAGCTGGAAAAGTAAAATGACCATTTGCTCTCTCAGTCAGATCCTGGAACCTATTAAGCAATGCCTTAAAGTAGTTGATAAATACTTTATAGATGTGTTATGGGTTTATTCTGAGTTTTTCCCAATATGATCCCTTGTTTTTTCCATATAATAAACATTCAGTGCATGTATCAGAGAGAGAGGTGTGGCTAAATCCGTACCTAATGAAACAGTGGTGGCTCTTATTCATTATGAGTAGGAAGAGTGCATTTACTGAATATTAACAGGCTTACATGTTATACTGTTGCTCTCCTTGCCAGACAAGTAACCTTATTGGTCAGAAGAAAAATGTTCTGGCATAGTCTAGGTTGTTAGTCTGGGTGTAATCTCTGGGGAAGTATCTATGCCATACCATAAAAAGTTTGACTGAGTAATAACTAACAATAAACATTACATGCATGCACATGTATACACACACACACACACACACACATACACATTTACTTACTTGCAATGCATGTACAATATTTTCTTCCTCATTTTGAGCACAATATCTAAAATATTTACTCTGGCTCTATACCAAATGTCTTTAAACAATAACAACTGAATCCTAATCGTAAAAAGGCATATGCTTCCCACCCTTTGTAATTGTGTTCAACCTTTTATTGTAATGAAAGATTTATTTACTGAAAAAAAAGGCCTTTGACCTTAAATACCCATTATTTTGTCAGGCCTTCTTTGTCTTGCCATTACACTAAATCCATTGCACCTGCTCCTTCAACATCACCAGATGTAGGCATTATACATATTATAAAAGAAATATTGACCTTTTTAATTTAACTTGATTTGTTCCTTGTGTTATGAAAAGGCACCAAGCATCTACCAAAAATAATCTCTGTAATTAAGAATAAATGTAACAACATTTAGTTCTCACAAGTGAAATAAAACTGCCAAACCATGAAATACCAACCTCTCAAAATTTGTATCACTGAAGGAACTGAAACATTGTTAACACAGCACATATCTGGTAATTTCACACCACTGGAACATGAGAATGGAGTAACCTTCATTGGAAAATAGTAGTGCAAACATTTTCCAAAGTAAAAGAGGAAAAGTGGTGTTCTTCTTAAGATTTGTTGCCCTGTTCTATTAACACCTGGTAAAAGTTGTTAATCTCTCTCTATGGCACCACTGACAGAATTTTCTATTAGCTTCTCAAAACACTGGATTGAGGGTTCCCATTCATTTTAATGAAATTCCAAGGCTTTTCCATGGCTATTCCACTGGGTTTATCCAAATTACCATGACTATGCACGTGCATGAATAAAATTGCCATGAAACAGTTTGTGGTATTTAGAGCTGTAGTATTAAATTTATTCTGTGGGGTCCTGTCTTGCACATTGTTCCCTTTAAAGACTCATCACACTGTATGACTCTTCCAGTAATCTTTAGTCATTCATTTACCAAATCTTAGAGTTGCAGCATGCTATCATGACCACAAGTCATGTAGTTTAACATTCCCAATGACTCAGTCAGACCAGTCTATGACTTACTCTGACAAAATACAGGTTTGAATTGTAACTGAAGTCACTCTTTTGTGTATATGACAGCATACAAAGTAATTAACACTCATGCAGGAAGTACACTCATTCGTCTAGTGCCTGATGCACCATGGCAGAATGGAAAAAGGAAAAAAGGGGCCAAAATTGCGGCTATACCTAAAAAGAATTTGAACAAGCACCGTCAGTGTCAGGAAACACCTTTAATTTGCTATCAGAATGCATGATACTTTAGAAATGTGAAACTTTTCCAAGAGGTTGTCATGGAATCGAAGATGAGATCGAGGCAAAGAGATCCAGGAACTGCAGTCACTAATTCTGACATTCCTCTGTGACTTGAAGTTGTGTGGTGTTGCACTGGCTTAAAGGATAAGTTTGGCATTTTTCATGTCAAAGTTAATTCTTCACAAATATGGTATATATGCATTTGCCATGTGAAACTGTGTTATGCATTTTCTATAAATTAAAAAACAATACATAGCCAGTCCTTTTACAATGTAATCTTATGAGGCAAAAGGAACCACTGGAAAATAAAAGCCATAAAATTTACAAAAGAAGTGGTAAGTTTCATTATAAAAAATATGCCTTTAGCGTTTCTGACGCAAGTTTGTGACAACACAAGGGATCTGGAAATAATAATTTTATTGCATATTCCTTGTACTATTTTTATCAAGGTAAAGATATGTTTCCTACTTACTTT
This sequence comes from Polypterus senegalus, assembly GCF_016835505.1. Taxonomy (NCBI): domain Eukaryota; kingdom Metazoa; phylum Chordata; class Cladistia; order Polypteriformes; family Polypteridae; genus Polypterus; species Polypterus senegalus. Next base: position 161,289,159 of record NC_053160.1, read on the forward strand.
GTGAGTTCCCACATAAATACGAAGAAAAACGAAACATAACAATTCACTATGATTTGGTCTTTCGAGAGAAAAGCACATCAGGGTGAAAGGTTATTGCTGAAGAAGACAAACTCTGAGTTAGTGTGCACAGCTTGTCTTCTTTTAAATTGGCCGAATCCCATCACATTGTTTTTTTTTTTTGTTCAGAAATGACACATATAATCTGTTTGACAATGTGTGTGTAATCGCAAGATGCAGATCAATAATCGACAACAGACTTGCCATGAGAAATTGACACTTTCCAAGTCTCCCATACCTCGCCAGGCGATGTATTTCTTAAAATTGATATAGAAAATGCTTAACTTTAGAACACAGTTTCATGTGGCAAATGAATATATGCCATGTTTGTGAAGAAACAAAGTTTGACCTAAAAAAATGACAAAGTTATCCTTTACTGTTATCTAACTCTTTAAATGCTTCGACTAGGAGTTTGCTTGATTTGATAATTAATTCAGAATTATGTCTGTCAGGTGTACAAGAGTTTCACTAGTGGGGAAAATATATAGACCAGTTCAATTACAAAGACAAAATGTGAACTGAACCTTACAAAATCGCATGTATATCTGAGTGTAAGGAAACCAAAAATTGAAAGGCATTTCATTTGAAATGCATTCTTGCATAGCATTACTTTTCTTTTACCTGAACAACATTACTCTTTAAAAAAATCAGAAGAATTCCTCATCAGTAAGCCCACACAAGCTAGGAATATACAGTATATGACTTTTTCATTCTTGAAATATTTCACTGTGCAAACAAAAACTGCTAGTCTGAATAGCTCCGAGTGCCTGGTACCTGAACATGCAGTATGTGAGGGATGGCTGGGAGCCTGGACAGAGGGAGACAGCATGCACAGGGCATTGTTTCCTAAGGAACATTTGATGGCATCCCCCCTGGATTGTGACACCACACTGGATTTCCACAGGTCATCATGGGAACTGGAGTTTTTTGGCAAAGGCGTGTAGGGTTCTGTGGGTGCCATTAAGGGGTGTCTCAGGGAATAACGTGCCCTGCCTCATGGGGCTCTTGCCTTACTCAGAAATTATCCATGGGCCAAGCCTTTGGGACACCGGAAGTACTTCCAGGGATTACTTAAAAGGAGCTGCTTGCCACTACTCAAGAAGCCCAAGTAGTGAAGGAGGAGGACAAAGCTTGCTGGGTGTAGTGGAGGAGACAGTGACCCGGATAGAGAGAGAAAAGAGAAAGACGAGTATTACAGAGTGCTGCATATTGCTGTGTACTTGTACCTGTGAAGTGAGAAACGATCACAGAGATGTTTTTCCGACAATAAAAACTCTCTTTGTGCTTTTATACTTGTGTCAGGTGTGAGGGAAGCTGGAGTGTCCCCTGGTGGCCAGAAGTATTAATGTTGGAACTAGAAGCTGTTATCCTAATGCATTTACTTCAAAGTATATGAAATTCACAATTTTACATTTACAGAGACAAAACAAACACAGTCCCAACCTATACTTTTCCTTTTAGCAGAATGCAATAGGCTCAATTATTAACACAATCATGTATGGTACCCATGATCCCTACAGTGCACACACTGCGTTTTTGCTTGTATGTATTAATATAGGTTTATAAAAAAAAAAAAGTGTTATTAGAAAAAAGATCAAATATTTTTTTATATGACTGAATCACACAATACTGTCCTCCCTCACTGAGTTCCCTTAGGCACTTTGCTAAAGCTAACTTGGTACCTCTTTGAATGAAATGGACAATATTGCAGATTTTCCTAAAGTTGGTTATAATATAAAGAATGCACTGATAAAGAAAGGGAGACCAATACCTGAAGTCAAAAACCTGCACGAGAGGTCTTGCGTGGTAGCAGCAAAAGTAGTGTTTTGTTCACTTTTCCAGAGTGAAAGAGAGAGACAGAAAGTATCTGGATAAGAAGACAATACTGCAATCGCAACATTTCCCTAGTTGTCATTTCAAGTATGAGCATTCTTCTTCTAGCAATAAATGAGCAGAAGAAAATCAAGATATTTTGGAAAGATATGTGCAATTTGCTACTGTATTAAACACAAGTTAGTGTTTCTAGTATTAGTGATGACTGATGAGAATTCTAGTGCTTCTGATCAAGGCAGCTATTAAATGTGATTGCTAAAACAAATTAAAGATTATCTAAAACATCTTATCTCCCAACTTGTTTCCCAGTGCTTCATATAGAATGTAGAATGATTTCCTTGAAGAAGCTTAAATGATATGTAAATAATATTAAATCAAAGACATAATGCAGCACTATTTGTGTCCAGCTGTTGTAGATAAGTTAACCAATGTTAACAGCAAAGTATAATTTTCAGATTATTTGCACTTTGCAGTAAACAGTGAAGTGAAACAGAACTTTCAGAAATGAACACTATATTGGAGCATGTTTTGTATATGTTAAAAAAATAAAAAGGCAGCGAAAGCTTCTAACTCAAAAATTTGATAGGGCCTTTTTAATGGCTTCAGAGAGTATTGAAGTGTAGGTTAAAATAAATGTATACATATGTGCCATAAATCACAGTCATACATCTGTTATGTTGAATCTACTTTAAGCTGGTAATCTTCTACTTCAATCTGGTAATCTCTAATTGTTCAAAACATTGAGTGTAAAAATTTTCAAGACACATGTCAAATCAATTAAAGGCATCCACCTATTAGATGTAGCAATAAAATGACAAATTCCAAAGAGTCTACTGAAATTTGTCAACTCAAGTTTGTGGCTGGCACTCACATCAGTGCTTTTTTTAGCCTAATAAGGATGTTTCAATGTTAGTGGACTAAACTGCATTGATTGAAAAATGCATCATTGTTTTCCCAGGAAAAAGATGGAACAATAGATCAACAAACACTGCATTAATAATTACATGATGATTGATTTAAACCATTGCAAGTTAAATGTTTTAAAGTCTGTGCAAGTAGGCAACAAGATGACCACCTAAAGCATATATGCAAACAAATTCTCTTAATGATGTTACTTGTTTTTAACGTATGTAAGCTAAAAAGGAACAGTGTTATAACCACTTACTGTAGCAATGATTGGATTTTATGAAATTAGAAATTCACAAAAACACAAAAAGTACATACATTGTACATATCAGTTTGTCAAAGAAACATTGCTGCAACCATTTACAAAATCAATATATTTATATGCAAACATTTTACGTGTACCTGTGGAAAACCCTATAAGAGAATTCAAACATAAATGCCTGACTGCAAGACTAATTACAAGTGTCTCTAAAGTATTACCTAAGCATAAAGATTTGCACTCATAACATTTTGCACCCTACCAATTAAATTACCACAAAATGCTATTTCTCTTCTTGTATAGCACCACTACTATATCGGTTCCTTTGCCAGAAAGAAAAAAAAAATCAAAATAAAGGATCTTACATTCTGAAAAAGCTTGGTAAATTAACACTCATTGAATGGTTAAAATAAATATCCAGAACAGACAAAAACAATTTCTGATAAAGCAGGAATCTATCTTCCAGCAACTAGCAAATATAAGGTCAAGAAACTAATACTTTTCATTAATTTCAGAAACAAAAGAAAAACATCTGGAGTACATAGCCTGCCCTATACAAATATTAACAATGCAGATTAAAATTAGTATTCAAAACAGAATTGAAAATTGTATAGGTCTAAAGAAAGTAATTAATCCTTCCAGAATGTTACATATTACACTGCTGCTTTGTCCGAGAAGCTTAATAATGCTTAGAGGAATGATTTCATGCAAAAGATAGGTCTGTTTACTAAAAACACACATGTTATTAGTGGATTTAGATGCAATCTTCAGTTTACTTTTATGGCATAGCAGGGCCGGGCAAAGGGACTTCTAAACAGAACAGATGAGAATTATTAGTTTCTAATTACTCCCACAATACCTATTTTTTTCCTTGATTGCACATAACTAACTGGTTTAATTAAAATGGCATCTTCTCCATGTTTAACATGAACAAATGTTTAGTGTTGCATTTTACACATTTACAGATTTATCAAAATGAGAAGAGACCATTTAGTCCATCAGTTTTACTCAGTATTATTAATTTACCTGCTTACTTGCTTATTATTTTGTAATATTCTCCTTAGACTTGGGGGTTTGTGTCAGGTCACACTTGAGATTTTTCTTTTTACATCAGTTACTGGATTGATTACCCCTGTAGTGGATGGTCAAAATAATGGAAGCATCACACGAAAAAGGAGTTTAACTTTCATATAACAAATCATAATAATAAATATACAGCTACACAGGTGAGTTATATTAGGTGAACTGGAAATTAGCAATATCTGTCAGGTATAAAAATGGTCTCAAATGTTGTTGTTTGAGTTTTCAAAACAACATAAACAAGTTCCAAAGAGGATAAACAGTTCAGGTTTATGGTCATGTGTACCTAGTACCTAGCATACATAGTATAATGAAGCTTGGTGCCTGAATTGCAGGTGCACTATACACAAAAACTGCAAAAGTATTTCATGTGTCAATGAGAAAAAGATGTTTTGTCTTGCCTAGGAACTACATGTTAGTGGGTTAGTGGTGCAGTTTTCTTAATCTGATTATTACTAGTTCTTTCAGAGAAAAGTCAGGTATGTAAGATATATATCGGAAATGACTATCCCATGAAGCTATAAAGACTCCTCCAACTTAAATTCCAACTAAGAACAGTATGTGTCAGTGGAGTAAAGTAAGTGCTGACTTAATGACAGCCAAGTTTGGCAGTTATAAATTTGAAATGGCCATTACTGACAGCTTCTGTAGTATTAGATGAGATTGTTCTTCTAGTGATACAACTAATGTACACATTCATGGATCTGAAAAGCATGGTTCCTCTGCTATTACATGTTTTATTTCATAGGAAAATCCAATCTTTTACATCTGTATTAAACGTTATTTTAACAGATCTCATAACTTCTCACACCAACCTGCTTTGCCACATAGAAACCTAGAACACCAAACACAAACCTCATGAAGATATAATTTGTCAAAGAGCACCTATGTTAGTGACTTCCCTCAGCAACAGAAGTGTGGCACTATATTCTAAATTCCTACAATTGATCATTAAAAGAAATTAATTGCGGACTAAGGCACTGAACTTTATAGCACAAGGTTGCTAGTTTAACTCCTGCCTTTAATTCATAATGTGCCCATAAGCAAGTCGAATAACCTGTGTGTGCTTCACCTAAAAAAACATGTAAACAGCTGTACTGTTTCCTAATCTTGTAAGTAACACTGAATAAAAGTGTCAGCAAAAAATTAATGTACATTAGTAAGTGTGATTTCCAGTCCTACTCAGGAATCATAACTCCTATATATTAGAGTGTGGTTCTTTCAACTTTACCCATTAATTCAGCATTAAGCATTTGAAATATAACTGACAGTACTTACATCAACTGTTAATTAGGTTACTATAATTTAATTTTCAACGTTCTTTCTCCAGAAACTATTAACATATTTCAATTTCAAAATGGTTTTGGTGGTACCATGGTGATTTTATTTTCTGATCTATTATGATCTCCCCCCACACTTTTTTTGGTTCTCTATTAAGACTTTTTGTATTTTTTGCAATTTCCTTTTTTATTTTTTGTAATTCCACCCTGGTGTCCTCCATTATCAACCTAATAGGACCATCAGGTGCCACCTAAACAGCCCTATTTAAACAAGCTGTTTGGTGCCGAGATATTAACTTGCAAAATATTTCTATTCGTTTTTTGGTTCCCTATTGTCCTTTCTTGTGTTTTCTAATAAATAACAACATAATTAAAGTTGGTTTCTTTTAGAACCAGAGTTTTCAGCATCGCCACTATACTTTTTTTTTTTTTTTTTAATTTTAGGTCTTAAACTTATTCTAAGAGTGCAAGCCTTGGATCTGTTTTGTTGTTATTAAGCCTAAATCACAACTGTCAGAGTTCTGACACATACAGAAGGCACTGAAGCAATCACTTTTTAAATGACTCAGCTAAAATGTTGACCTCAGCAATACTGAGATGTGTTCAAAGTTTACCCACTAATTTACAAAGCTGTTAATTCTAACACCCTAGATTACCTAGTAAACAAAACAAACACTGGCATTCTCACTATTCAAAACACAGTATGTTACTTTTAGTACAAACTCACTTAGCTCTGTGATCTGATCTATGAAGTTTCATTTAAGTTAAATGAGAAATCATGATTGAAAACCCATCCTTATTCTTGTATATTTTGGCTACAGTTAACTGTTTATTCTCCAAATTAGTTCTTTAGAACTACTATAATCATTCAAATGTATTTAGTTTATTCTTTAAGCTTAATTCCATGTACTGTACCATCACTTCAAATTTTCTTCTGTAAACTCTTCCAATTATGATATCCTATAATTTAAGTATTGATCTTCTATTATATAACATTTTTGCTTTATTTTGTCTGGAAGACAAGATGCCCTGTAACTATGAAATGGAGTAAAATGCTTTAGGAATTTTATATTTACTTGATGTTATGCATTACAAAGCACCACGTGAACTTAAAATCAGGTCTTCTCTGAACTTAAGACACAAAAGATGTCTATCCCTCTGGCTGGGTAATGATAGCATTTTGTCAGTATAAGCGATCATACTGCACAAAAGCTTTAATAGAAGACCTACTACTTCAAAATAAAATGAAGAGATAAGTAAAGATTCTACATCAGATTAGCTGAAAACAAATGTGTCATCTTTAACTTTGTCTTTTGGTGGTTAGTTGATCTTCTGCTCACTTAACTATTCACAGTACAGACATTTTAATCAAGGGTGCCCAAACCTTTGCATGCCACTGTATAGTCCAAGTGTATACAGTAGATACAAAAATATTCACATCCCTTCACTTTATGCACGCTAAATTTTGCTGCAGATTTAGTTTTAAATTGATAAATTTGCAATTGCTGCCCATCAACCCACTCTCAATAACCCCTATTGACAAAGTAAAAACATGTTTGCAGAAAGGTTTAAGTCTGCTTTACAGCTTTAAGTCTACTCTGCCATGATCCCCAGAGGTCCACAGTGAGTTCTTTTGACTTCATGGCTTGGTTTTTGTCCTGACATGCATTATGAATTGTGGGACCTTATATACAGTTAGGTCCATAAATATTTGGACAGAGACAACTTTAGTTGCCTCACATTTTTATGCAATCTTTTTGTTCAACCCGCTGAATTAAAGCTGAAAGTCTGCACTTCACCTGCATCTGAGTTGTTTAATTTAAAATTCATTGTGATATTGTACAGAACCAAAATTAGAAAAAAGTTGTCTCTGTCCAAATATTTATGGACCTAACTGTACACTGGTGAATGGCTTTCTAAACTATATCCAGTCAGTTCAATTCAATTCAAGTAGAATCCTATCAATTTCTAGACATGTCTCAAGAGTAACTAAAGCAAACAAGATGCACCTGACCACAATTTGGAGTGCCACTGCAAAAGGTCTGCATACTTTCATAAATGAGTGATTTCTGTTTTTGATTTTTAACACACTTAAAAACCTTACTGAAAACACGCTCTCACTTTGTCATTATGGGTTATTGGTGCATACTGATGGGCAAAAGTGGCAAATATTTTCATTTAAAATTAAATCTACAACACAGTACAGTGTGTAGAAAGAGAAAGGGATCTGAATACTTTCTAAATCCACTGTACAGTATTATTCCACTGTACAAATAATATTTATGCGAATGAAGCACCAATACAAATGACCCACCCCAGCATATTTTACATTGAAAGAAAATCAGCACTATATAAAATAATATAAATATGTAGAAATTCCTTTGAAAGCATTCTTTACTTTTCATTAGTTAAAAAATATACCATCTTCCATGCAGAAATAAATCTCTTTTAAAGAAAGAAAAAAGCTAATCTACTATAAATATGCAATTTATAAATTCTACAATCTACTAATGGTATCATAAACCAGTAAATCATGCACACTTATCAAGGAGTACAAAATACAAATCCAGCATACTTACATGAACATACGGGTTGTGGCTCTTTGTTTATAAAGACTTTGTCAGACGTATATAATAAAAATGTAAAATTGCAAGCAGAACTCAACAAATGAAACAGAATCCAATAATGGATTGTAAAACCCAAGGGAGAAATCCTTTGACCTTAAGTACCCTGAAGCCTGAGAATGACTTCTGTTGAAAATGAAAACCAAATATCCTTCAGTTCAGTCATACCAGTTTATTGGCCCAGAGGTTCATGTACAAAAAGGGGATCATACCATAAAATAGTTCACTAACAAATATAATGATGTATTAAATCCAAGGCATTTTCCAAATATTTTAACAAGCTCCTTTCACATGATTGTTTTTTCGTTTCACTCGGAACAGAAAGGCACTTTGCCTCCAAAGAGAAAATGTGGATGCTTTCTGCTTTCACTGTGAATCTGAAGACATTCAATAATGATACAGAATGGCTATAAGTAAGACAAGCAAACAGGACCAATTAATACTGAAAGGTGGCTTGAAAGTTTTTATAGCAGAAAAGGAAAAAAAAAAAAAAAATCAGGGAAAATGTGCTACCATGCTACAAAATACAGTATGTGTTTCTTCTAAAGTCCATTCATTTGTTTAAAAAGCTTTACTATAAGCCCACTGAAATGTGGCTCTACACACAAATATTGACTGCCATTTTAGTGGGGGTTACTAATAATGTTTCTGGGCCTTCATATGGCTGTGGTCAAAATGTACAATGTATATAAGGCATAGAGTAAGAAGGAACAAATTCTTGGCAGCTTGAAAACTGAACAGCAACATGGAAAGGAGCTTTGTTTTCTGGCATTAACGGGGTCAATTTCTCACTTATTTCCCTTCCTTTTGGCAGCACATTTATCATTCTTCCAGACAAACAATTGGGCTCCAGCTTTGGCCAGAGCAGGCAAAACAACAGACAACTAAATCTGGCCCACCGTCCCTTAAAGCGCCAGTTGCTAGGATACCTTTGATCCTTTAGGCAGCTTGTCAAAGCTCATCACATATTTAAATTGTAACCATGAAGACAGGGCATAAGTGTTATCTTTTTGAATTTTATGGTGCATTAAAACTGCTATAGAATTTAGAAAGGACAGTTTTGTGTGTGGTGAAAATTCCATGTAAACACTTTAACATTTGATTCTCTTCCTCTGTCACAATGAAACAATCAATACTTTAGAAATCAACTGTAATTTGAAGAATCAACATTACAGAAAAATCTGAAAAAGCTAAAGCAAAACCTGAAATGCTATATATCCCTATATCGGTTAATAGAATATGCGACTTTATAATTTAACCATTAATAATGGAGTCTGGTGGTTTGCTGTATTTGAAGCTTTTTCTTTTGTACTCAACTAAAACAACTCAAAAACTGGACACATTTCCAAGAAAATCACTCTGTCCGATATGTTAATAATGAACTAACCAGCTGGAAAATTTAACAGCTATTGTTAACTCTACAGATTTGTGGAAATTTATTTTCTAAACCTTTGTTTCCCATTACTTTATCACAGAAAGTCTGTCACTGGATCAAGGCAGTAACCAATTGTGCAATTAAAGATGCTGTGTCAAAAGGTATACTCGTGCTTATAAGCAAAAATACAGCCTATAGGCAAGAGTGGCCTTTAAACACAATATGCATATCTATTGGAGGATATAAACAAAACCCAGACAGACAACATGAAAAGAAGAAAACTCCAAACTTATGACAGGGGCAGGAATCTTACCATTTTGTTTCAATTACCTGCTGGGTCACACAATTTACTTTTGTTGTAAGCTGTTTCCAGTTTGTATTTATTCCTTTTAAAATATATAAATTGAGATAATGTACTTATATTTTTTATAATAAAGAGACAAAATATTAGTTAAAATAATTCACAACCTGCAATGAGTGATTTTAGTTAGTTGCAATTGTTTTTGGAGCAGAACCTTTAACATATCTATCAATCACACGTTTGTTGGAATTGAATTCCTTATGAATTAAATTATGTTGTAGCTGGTATTGTTTACATCTTACAGTATATGAAAAACATAGCCAGTTTTGAACTAACTTACAGGGTGGTCCAGATCTAATTATGCAGATCAAGATCGTCTGGATGACTTTGATTTATGCGGGGATGATTCCAGTTTGGCGCGAAGGCAATTCTTCATGTCATCAGTTTGCACACTTCTCGATGGTCTGGGATTTTTCGGGTGATTTTTATATGTAATAAACTTAAGAAGTTATAGCATAATGAAAATTGCATAATTAGATGTGGACCACTCTATACAGTCTATGTGCAAATTTGATGCTTCCACTGCAGACATTCTAGGTGTGCGTGGTATAGAAAAAAATACAGAAAAACCCAATTTTTAAAACAGTACATTACCAGTACTTTGTTAATTTTGGTGCCGGAAGTAAATGTAGTAGTAGTAAGTAGTTTTCAAGCACCATGTGCTCTGTCATGTATTAGCAAAATCACAACTGCCAAAATACCTCTCCCATTTTTCAAAAGAATATATTTAAATAAACAAGCTGATGAATCCAAGAGGGATTTGCCGAGTGCTGCAAAGTTGAGAGATGGAGTGGAGTTTCCTGGCGGAGAGGAGCTACCCATTAATTTTTTTGGTACCATTTTAGTTCTGGCACTTGGTTCTGGATGCTTGGGTCAATACCAAAGCAAACATTTTTATATCAGTGTAATACTAAGACATTCACAGTCCAAAGATATGCTGTCATGTTGCTTGTCATCTTTAAAATGTTCCAGTGTATGCATATCACATTCTCTGCTTTGTGTAATGTGATGCCATTTTATCAGTAGCCTAAATCATCGTATAGCATGTTTTGTGAGTGTTGTCACGGCAAAATGCTCATGTCACCCGAGACTCAGAATTAGAGAAGCCATTCTCTAGCCAGTTCAGTATTTTCTGAACTGGATTTCTATACATTAAAAGGCCAAAGAACATTAACAAAAACAAAGCATTAATCAGGAATGAGAGGTGTGCATAGCTCTGAAGTAATAACTGAAAATTCTATTTAACATTTTGCCCTGCACTGCACAAATTAAGGAAAAAAGTTTACATAAGCTTAACAATTCAGCAATGCAATATATTAAATCATTCAGTTTTCTTTTGGTTTATACAGAGCACAACAGAAATCATTTTCAATAACTTTGTAGAAGCAGTGATTCAACATTTGCAACATATTGTCTATAAATCAACAAAAAACAGTGCCATGGCTTCTCGCATCAGTTGTACATACAAAACACAATGAAATTAAACAGATTAAGTGCCATACTTTTTATGTATATGTTATAGTAGGCACTGCAGAAAAAAGAACAACCTTGACATTTTCAATAAAGTACAGTATACACAGTATGGTTATCATTATGAATATAATGAAGTTTAAAAATGTATCACTTCTTAAACAGTTAGCTACTGCAATGAAAGAAAAACAGTCTACCTCAGCATCATTACTTCAGAAGAGCTGTAACTTTTTTTTTTTTGTTGCAAGATTCTTCTAAAGATGACTAAAAGGAGCAGTCACTCTGTGAAAAGAAAAATATGCAAATCAAAACTAGATAGCAAACCAACAATCTCAAAATAACTTGCTCAAAAAGCAAGATTTTTGTTCTGCATGTTCACAGTGAATTTTGAGTTTTAATTCATAGATAACTTATGCAAATAATAAAATGGGGTATACTTTAATAATTAAAAATGTGCAGATGAGTTAAACAAGGTATAAGTGTTCAGCTACTGTACATCTTTTAGTTTAAAGTATGCCAAATAAACCATTTAATTTACATGAATAAGGATAAAATATAACACAAAATGCTAACACAAACAAAATAAACTTTCCAAGAACAATGCTAAACTGACCAGAAAGTGATTAAAAGCAAAAACCATACCCAGTAGACATAGTTCAAAAATGCAAGTTTAAAGGCTCAGAAAATGAAACCTCTTCATCTTACCACTGAGAGTATTTTAAATGAACCAGACCCTAGTTTTATTTGCTCATAATTAGGGACTTTCTTTTTGTTTTTAAGGGGAGGGAAGTTTTTGCTCCTATGGCTGCTTAGAAAGTTTGCCCGCTAGTGTAGTCTAATCACCACATGCTCCTCCAGATTGCCCTTCTGCTGCCACAAAACTACAAGGACACAGATTGAAACACAGACAGATTGTTCTCCATTTATCATGTTCACAAAAAATCTTCCATTTATTTCCTCTGAAAGATAAAAATATTGAAGCTGCACAGACCTTGAAATACTGGAAGACTACACCACTGATAAATTTATAGAGAAGCTTTTCGGTTTATTTCACATATAAGTATCCAAATGTGTTTCCGTGGAAGTTTTGTCTTAATAAAGGATACTCTCTTTTTCCACTTCTGTTTGCTGAATGCATCTTATCTTTTTTTTAAATTGTTCTTGAACTGTTACCTATATTACCACAAACAGAGACAAAACAAACAGCAGACTGCTTCTTTTTGACTACTGAAATCTTCAGGTGTCCAGCTGAACAATGATGTTGCAAATAACTTGTCAGATCCATGAAATGTACAGAAATGAATGCCACAAGTCCCATTATAGTACCTGTCTTTCATATATGCTGTAGAAACTGAAAATTCCATACTGCCACACTCTTACGTCTGTAATGTCTTATTGATACTCATGCAGTTATGCTCCATATATTTGGCCTCACTTGACCCAAGTTCACATTTCTTTGGGTTACATTTACTTATTTGGCTGATGTCTTTAACCAAGGTGGTTTACTTCATTTATGATACAATTGGCTACATTTATTTTGATTTTCCAATTAGAGCACAGGCAGGTCAACTGCAATCAAAAGTGCAATTTGGACCCAAATCTTGCCTTATGCAGTCACAGACAAGAATCGCATAAAAAATAATTAAAAACAAAAAAAAAAAAGAAAAATACAAATCAACCAATATACAGTGAGGGCCCTTAACAGGAATACAGTAGAACCTCAGTTCACGACCATAATTCTTTTCAAAACTCTGGTCATAAACCGATTCGGTCATGAACCGAAGCAATTTCCCCCTTAGGATTGTATGTAAATATAATTAATCCGTTCCAGAACGTACGAACTGTATGTAAATATATATTTTTTTTTAAGTTTTTCAAGCACAAATATAGTTAAACCATAGAATGCGCAGCATAATAGTAAATTAAATGTAAAAACATTAAATAACACTGAGAAAACCTTGAACATCAGAGAAAACTGACACTGCAATAGTTAACGCTATAGCGCTACCAACCGCTGGCTAAAAGCACTTTTTTAATGAGTTTTAAGCGCAGGGAAAAAAAAAGAATATTTGGAAAAATCCGTAACTTAATAAACCACCAAGACAAATAACATTACAACAATGCACACTACAAACCGATCGCTGGAAACAGAAGTGAAAACAAAATCAAGCCCAGTGCGTGTCGTGCTCTCTCTCGTGGTGTGTGTGTGCGTGTCTCTCTCACGCTGCCTGTGTGTGTCGTGCTCTCTCTCGTGGTGTGTGTGTGCGTGTCTCTCTCGCGCTGCCTGTGTGTGTGTCGCGCTCTCTCTCGCGCTGCACAGGAAATGCACAGGGAGAGACTGAACATGTACAAACCAAAAGGGAAACTGGCCTGTTCGTATACCAGGTGTGTGGTTGTGAACCGAGGCAAAAGTTTGGCGAACTTTTTGGCCATAAACCGAGTTGTACATATACCGAGACGTTCGTGAACTGAGGTTCAACTGTACTGGAGATTATGAAAATGCTCCTTACTATTAACCCAAAAACTGCAAAATGAGAACATGCTTTTTCAGACCTGAACCTCAACTTTACTAACATGATGACAAGTATGACTAATCTTAATACAGCTGTATACACTGGCTATGGTCAACTACTGGTGTATGACACTGTAAAGGACATACTGCAGCTCAGAATAACCCTAAAGGTCAAATTGATGATGTTGATGACAGAAGAACTAATTGGTGGGGTCTAAATTAGGGCTGAAAACACAACTTGAAGATATAATAATAAGGCAGTATTTCAGTTAACTTTTTATAAAATATTGTTGTGTACTTTGGAAAAAGACCACAAATTAGCATGATATAAACCCTTTAAAAATCATCTATCTGCTAAAATACTCTGGGTTTACATTGTAGTAGAACAGTGCTATGCACTTGTGTACAACAAAACGAATGAATGTAATCAAACAAGCACATAAGACATGAATGAGTTCTTCAGGATACATTAGTTTTCTTACTATATTGCTTAATAATTTCTTAATGACCCCCACCTTTCCACATTAAAGAGAATAGAACATCTACATCATTTATTATGGAAAGTGTCAACTGATTATGATTGCATGACACTACAAGATATTGTGTGGTTACATTCACATGATTAGTTCACATGATTAGTGAATGTAACCACACAAGCAGTGAGGCTTTGTGACTACAGCATTGGACTTTGAACCACAAGTCTGCAAGGGCAGTTCTCACAGTGCAACAAGCTACGCACATGCATTAACCAGCCTTGCCTTTTATCTGTGTGGATTTTTTAAGCAACTGGCCAAAATGGTATTTATTTCTGCAATTTTAAAAGTGACAATTTTTTTCTTGTCTTGTGATCCCAACGCTTCTTTGCAATTTATATTGTTAATGTTTCTGATTGTTGTATATTTTGGTCAATCCACATTCTGCACCAACTGCTGAAGAAAGCCTATATTTCCTTTTAATTTAGTTGCCTATACTGTATTTTTTTGTGTTAGGTTTTTTTGTGAGAATGTACACCAGTGTAACAGCAGATATTGTGACTAATATGGCTTTATTTTTTTCTTCTGTTCTAGCCCTGCTGTACTGTATTTTAATGGGTCTCTTGATTCTTCAGCCCTAACATACTTTCTGTCAGTTTCCCAGTTTACAAAGTCTCATTTCATCTGAGCATTATATCGGTTTGCTAAGCCCAGCAAATGTGAGCGATGATCACAGATTTATTTCATATGATTTCTTTTACAATGCCCTTTGTTAATTAAAGTTGTAAAACCCGGGAGTTGTAATTCTCCCAGAACTTTTTCCAGTACGGAACGCTGAGCAATTAAAAAAAAGCACGACACATACAATGAAACATAAAACATTATGACCACCCGCTTAATATACCGCTGGTCCTTTGCGTGCTGCCAAGACAGCTCCAACCCACCAAGGCATAGACTCTATGAGACATTTGAAGGTGTCCTGTGGTATCTAGCACCAGGATATTAGCAGTAGTGCTACGAGTCGGAGCCACCGCAGGTTGGACTTGTTATGCCAACATATCCCACAGATGGTCAATTTGATTAAAATCGGGAGAATTTGGAGGCCATGACAATACCTTGAACTCTTCATCAAGTTTCTCAAACGATTCCTGAACAATTCATGCAGTGTGGCAGGGTGCATTATTCTACAGAAAGATACCACTTCCACTGGGGAATACCATAGCCATAAATGGGTATACCCAGCTTGCAACAAACTTTAGGAAAGTGGTATGCTTCAAACTAACATCCGTATGGATGCCTGGACCTAGTGCTTCCCAGAAGAACAGTACTCAAAGCATCACACTCATTCCACTGGCTTTTTTTCTTCCCAAAGTGTATTCAGGTGCCAGCACTTTCTTAGGCAAACGACACACACATAGCAAAGAAAATGGGATTTATTCGCCTTCTTCCATTGATTCAAGGTCCAGTTCTGACACTTGCATGCCCATTGTAGGTCCTTTTGATGGCTGACAGGGATGAACATGGGCATTCTGACTAGACTACAGCTACGCAGTACCATATAAAGTAGGGTTCAATGTATTGTGTGTTGCAACACATTTGTCCCATAACTGTCATTAAAATTACCTGCAATTTGTACTATAGTACCCCTTCTGTTCATTTATACCAGACAAGTGATAGCCTGTGTTGAGTTCTTGCATCGGCAAGTTTTGCCCATCCAACACTCTTGTTGAAAATTTGTAGTTTCTCCCTCCTTAAACCACCATCAGTAGAGGTACACAAGTCTTGCCATTTTCAGAAATGTTCTGTCCAACTTATCTGGTCGCAACGATTTGCTCCTTATCAAATTCACTCAGGTCTTTACATCTGCCCATATCTTCTGCATTCAATACATTAACTATGAATGCCTAATGCCAGCTTACCATCTAATATAACCTTGACATCTGCCTTTACTACGAGTTAGTTGAAATTACTCACTCCATGTGGCAACAGACATAATGTTTTTGCTCATCAGTGTACGCATATATTTTATATACTGTTCAGTGATTCAACAATGGTTTAACATATACAACATAATAAAAACACCCTTGTGGCCCAGAACTTCTCTGTGGGATATGCATATGTGCTATTAAAGATCATGACTATAAAAGGATGTAGAGTACTAGCAAATATTTCTCTGTGGGATATGCATATGTCCTATTAAAGATCATGACTATAAAAGGATGTAGAGTACTAGCAAATATGAAATTCTGGCCACACACCTAGACACTTTTTCGTCTTGTTAAAATGCTCACTCCAGAAATCTGTGGCTAGCTTTTCTGCATTTGTCATTTACTTCACATAATAATTGAAGGGTCCAGTGTTTCCTTGTTCTTTGGTTTCATTAAGCCTGATACATATAGTGAATGTTTTTTATTTGCTGGTTTTTATTTAATCAAATTTCTGCTTTCTTGCTGGGATAGGCTCTAACTCATCATGATGCTATACTGGAAAAACCAGATTGAATAATTTTATTTATTTTTTGCATTTGGAGAGTGTCATGTTTGTATTTAGAATAAATGGGCTGTGAGAATTGACAGATGGGCTATGTTTATGACATCTGATGAAATGTGTACTGTTTCGAGTCAGGTCAATATAATATATAAATTACTATTATAATATGCATCAGCAGCAATTTTTTTTAATATAAAGTTACACCTATTGTCATAAAATAATCATAGTCACACATTCAATTTAAACACTTGTCCCATGCTCTATAGCACTTTACAAATATTAAAAAGGGACTGTACATAAGAACATAAGAAATTTGACAAACAAGAGGAGACTCTTTAGTCCATCAAGCTCATTTGCTCAGCCAATAGCTAAGCAATGATTAACGTCACTAATCTTCTACAACTGAACATCACAGATCTGCAGTACGTTTACACAACAGAAACAATATACTACTTTGCCAGCTGACCCAACAACTTCATGTACAGTAATAAAGACAGTCTGCAATATTCTAAAGAATCCAAGAATGCTGACTAGCAAATCATCGATTTTTTCTTCAACAAAATTACATTATTCCAGAAATTCCTCAGTACTATCCAGATTTATTTTGGCATAAATAAGGTGAGTGTTACTGTTCTTATTTGCAAGAAATAGTTTCTGCCTTGATGTTCTACCATGAATTGTTTTTCCTCACCGTTTACATTATGATTATGACTCTGAAGCACTTTTCATAGTCAATTAAAGACAAGTCTGAATGCCCAGAGATACATCCTACTTGTGTTTTCTCTCAAGTAAATTTTTTAAAGAGACTTTGAAAAAGACAGACACACCAAGGCAGAATCACTACTTTTTAAACTGTTCTCTATTTGGACAAAATATTATTCCAACAGTTTAAAAAAAAAAAAAAAAAAAAAAGAGAATCCCTAAATATAAACACATTCCAACATATTAATTCAGGAATTTCTTTGGTTTGTAGAATTCCTTTATGTTAACAACTTTTCTCAGTAATAATGATGAATGTCACTGAGAAAATATATGAATAATAATGCAGTCAAATATGTTAGGAGGCAAATACTTATTAACAAGATTATGCAGCATATATATATATATATATATATATATATATAATGCATCATTCATCCATTTTCTGTACCCACTTTTTGCTTGAGAGGGCCTTGGGGAGCCAGAGCTTAATCAACAGGCAAAAGCAAGAAACTAACCTAGAAGGGATACTAATGAGGTGGCAATGTTGCTATTTACACTACTGTACTGCTACAAGTATACTAAACATATATTTTTAAGTGTTTATCAAGAAATAATATATTGAATACCATTCAGTAATTAGTTCTTGCTAAAGTATAGACTGAGAAAGCCAAAACTGAAGTTGCTACATTTTACACATTTTTTTAACTGCAAACAAAAACCAAAATTAGAATGCTGATATTAAAAAAAAAGTTATTAATATGAATGAATATATATTTAAACATGTTCTTTCATAAAAGCCACTGAAGGCTATAATGAGAAATGAATCTACAATTTAATGAAATTATAGTACTATCATAGTACCAAGCCACTACCTTGTCCTTAACACTATACTCGATGAGAGCAATTAAAAGATTCTTATACACTTCAAGCACAACAATTCATAGTATGCCTGAAGTTAAAGAAATTTTCAGATTGTGAGTGTTTCATAGCTAGATATTAATATTTAATGTTCCCATTGCTACCTTAAAAATGATAAAGCTGGGGCACTAGTGCAAAGACTCACCATCCTAATAAAACTGCCGTAGCAGTTGTAAAGACAAAAAATATGACCTTTCAAAAACTAAAATGTTGGAGATGTAGTTTACAACTAATTCTTTAATGCTGACGGGACTCCTTAAATAAATAGTAGACTAATTTACTAAGCAAATGTCCCAATGTCATTTTTTAAGGATACTTTAATCGTGCCAGTTAAGTAAAATTTGCCAACATCCAAAATCCAAAGAACAAGTTCTTTGCTTGTTACCAAAAAATAAAAATCATTTAGGCATACATTTCCTACAGGTCAGTTCTTGATTAACATATTTAGGTATATAAAAATACATATAGGATGCAAAATGAAATATGGCTTTCTTAGAAACATGGAAGCAGGAAAAAAAGGAGTGCCTGTAAAAAAGAAAAGAATGTAAAAAGTTCCTTAAAATACTATTCTTCACCCAAAATTTTGTTTTTCGTTATGTATCTCTGTGTACAGTATCCAGAACAGAGAAATCAATAGACAAGCTCTAGCATCTAATGTGAAACTTGTAACAGAGAGATTCATCAGGAAAAAAAAGATTGCACTCTTCCTGTGGTCTAATCCAATGCAGCTAAAAGCATTTATTACCGCTTTATAAGTGAAGCAAGAAGTAGGAGCTCCTCTACGAAGTATCTGCAGAGTGTTTCCCCCAAATCCCCCAAGACATGCAGATCAAGTGAAATGGTGACTATGAAATGCATGCGAGTGTGCCATATAGTGGACTGGCTAGCTCTAACCCCCTTCAAATGTAAACTGGATTAAGAAGATTTTAGCATGTTATGTACATATAAAAGAGTTGACGAAGGTGGATGAGTTTAAATACTTAGGATCAAGAGTACAGAGTAATGGGGATTGTGGAAGAGAGGTGAAAAAGAGAGTGCAGGCAGGGTGGAATGGGTGGAGAACAGTATCAGGAGTAATTTTTGACAGACGGGTATCAGCAACACTGCAAAAAATGCATATGCAAAAACTAGACAAAAAAACTTTAAATGAGAGTTGTTTGCCTTTTATTTAGCAAAATAATCTGCCAACGGGGTAAGCAAAAATTACTTGACAAGATTTCTTAAAGCATGTTAAATAATTGTAAATACAAGTCTTTTAACAAGTCAATAATTCTTATAATAAGGAAAACAAGATTTAATGACATGATATAAATACTTTTCACTTGCTTAGATTTCATTTTTTGCAGTGAAGAGTGAAAGGGAAGGTCTACAGGATGGTAGTGAGACCAGCTATGATATATGGGTTGGAGACGGTGGCACTGACCAGAAAGCAGGAGACAGAGCTGGAGGTGGCAGAGTTAAAGATGCTAAGATTTGCACTGGGTGTGACAAGGATGGATAGAATTAGAAATGAGAACATTAGAGGGTCAGCTCAAGTTGGACGGTTGGGAGACAAAGTCAGAGAGACGAGATTGAGTTGGTTTGGACATGTGCAGAGATGCTGGGTATATTGGGAGAAGGATGCTAAGGATAGAGCTGCCAGGGAAGAGGAAAAGAGAAAGGCCTAAGCGAAGGTTTATGGATGTGGTGAGAGAGGACATGCAGGTGATGGGTGTAACAGAACAAGATGCAGAGGACAGAAAGATATGGAAGAAGATGATCTGCTGTGGCAACCTTAATGGGAGCAGCCGGAAGATGATGTACATGTAAAAGAGTGTTCATAAAGTGCATGTTTGTGTATATGGAGGGTAATAACTCTGTGCATGCTTCAACCAGCTAGAGATGTCACAATACCAAAATATTTGTATTTGACACCAATACAAATGGATCTTTATGAAACTCAATACCTATTCAATACTACAGCAAAAACAGAAAATCCATGGTTTTTTATTAACATTGTATCCATTAATACTGTAATAGAAAACAAAATAAATAAAAATACTAATAGCAATAACAGCTTTTAAATACTGGCATACAGTATTCAAGTAGTTATTTTACTAGGGGTTTCAGTAAGCTAGAATGGTAATTCATAAATTGAAAAATACAATGCAGGATTTGAATTTTAGTATGTGTACCAACTAATACGGAGAATGTTATAATTTTGGGGGGATTTCAACATAGTGATTATAAAGAATGATATAATCATGGACTTCCTGATTCATCTTACCCTGTGCATATTCTAAATTTATTCTCTGAAATTATCTCTCCATTTGCTGAAAAACACTGCTTAAAATCAATACTAAAAATAAACATCATTTTATCTGTACTGTTGAATTAGTAAATTTCAAGATAATTCAGTATATTTTAACTTAAACAAACTCATGGTATTTGTAACAGCATGCTTTGTGATCTATAAGAGAATACCTCAGTCAAAATTTGCTGTTGTAAAATTAATATTTATATTTACCTCTTATTATGGTTAACTTTCTTAGAGAGTAATATTAACGGAAAACAGATGTGTCAAATTGATCAATTTCCAAATGTCACAAACTCTTAACTTTGAATTTAGTATAGACCCTTCAGCTCTAACATCTCATATATTTTAACCTTTGCTAACGTCCACAACTGTTCCTCTGAAAAAGCCCTAAAAGAAAAACCTTCATTGATCCTTTACAACTTTCTTATACAAATTGTCTGAGAAGACTTACAATTACTTCTCCTTGAACATACCAGCAACATTTTCTTTTGTCATCAATGAAGAATGCCAACCAGTCATGGGGTCATCTTTGAAAGTTGCCCTGCACCAATGGAATTCTGCAGCCCATCACTTAACAGTGGCATACAAAGGCAAATAATACAGGGACATATTGACCCGGCAAAAATGAATCTTTGAAGACGTACTATTCTCTGCCTTTAGTAATTCAGTGATAGCAAATTACTGGATTTATTTTTTGTAATAAAAATGAACTTGGTTCCAAACTAAGAGGCATATGTTTCTAGCATTTTTGGTTTACCGTACAATTCATATATTTTATTAGTACACAGGAGATACTCTTTGGTCACTTGGAAAATTAGTACAATAAACTACTCCTCTCAGGTCCACGTTTTAAAAATTTTAATGACCATTCATACATTGTCAAAGGATCTTCATTTTAATTCCTCTTTCAAAAATACAGCTTTGAGGTTAAAAAAAATCCTCTCTCCAATCAAACTAAACACTAGTTTTCTTGGTGCTCTAGAATCAACAATGTGCACTTACTATAATACATTCCTGGCCTTTTATTCTCTCTGCCAGCTTCTATGGCTCCCTCGAGCAAACTTTCTCAAGTTTCTCTTTACCACTGACCTGCTCTTTCTGGCTCTACTCTTCAATTATTCTTTTTTTAAACAGTACACTCCCAAGAACACTAATTAGGGTTAATTACCCCACTAACTGTCTGTTTTGCCTTTACATTTTACAAAGAACAAAATTAAATAAAATGCAGAGAGAGGCATAAGCTTATCCACATAACCGGTTAACAGCTTGAGTTACAGTTTGAAAAATGGAATTCAAAGAGTATTAACAAAGGAATCATATAAAATAAATTAATTATAGTTGCATTATTGATGAATCTGTCGTCTTTAAATGAAAGTTTGTTTTCCACAGTATTAACCATTTGTTTTCTAACAAACTCCATAGGACCCTGGCTTTTCTTACTAGGGAACTACCAAGGTCCATTCTGAATGCCTCAGTAAAAATAAATTGGTACTTGTTCATAGTCACACATTGAGTTATTGATCTGCAAAGTGCATTCCAACTTCAGTAGCCTCCAAAGGTTTACCTGAAAATATGCATACCTAGGACATGCAGGTGACTAGTCTTAATAAGGTACTGCCTCATGAAAAGGAAAAATAACTGACATTTTATACAATTTTCACTAAACCTATACCCAATTGCTATCATCCTGGTAATGAATACACTATTAGCACCTTATAACATTCATATAAAGCTAAGCAAAAACATGGACAAAGAAAGATGAATTTCTGTTGTTACTGAGCTGTAAGCCTGCATCTTGAGTTTGGGGCTAGGCTGCTTTGAGAAATGAGGCGCACTATTTTGGTGCTGGCTTTTGCTTTTGAAGACTGTCACCCTTTTTGAGCTTTATGAAAAGGCAGGGCTGCAATACGTTTGAACACATTTCTGTAAACTGCTCTTCCTCAAGAAAAAATAAAATCAGCTGTTATGGAGACACTGACTGGATGTCTGGCCTAGTTTACATGACCACTGTTTAACTGGAAATATTTTTTAAAATACATTTTTATGTCTGACATTTACTCCAAAGGACAACGAATTTAAGTGATTTGTTTAACTACACTGCTTTGAATGGATGACATCAAGTTCTCAAATAAGCCAATATTTCCTTGTTAAATCTCCTGCTTCCTAGTGAAGGAACTGACCTTGTTAGTCATATTTTGTAGAGGCTTGTCTTTGCCCTGCAACTGCAGATTTAATTTATTTAACTTTGGGGGAAAAAAGTCACAGAGGTATGCCAGTTAAATAATAAAAATAGATAAATAATAATTGTCAAACTTATTAGTGAGCCCACAGCTGCAGCCTTCATGTTATAAAGGATCTAATCTCTCTTTGCTTGAAAACTCTGGAAACCATCCTGCCGTGGGAGAGTCATCTGGCTCATTATAAAACAATACCACTGTGTGCCCAGCTCCCATCTCCTGGCAAAGAAAAGACAAGATTTCAGTGGTCTTGTTTTGATATAATTGGCCATGGTAATGACATCAGAGAAAACATCATTCAGTTCAGAACTTGGCCGATTTGATGCCAGTGCTTCTCTGTGTACAATGCAGTGCGTTCAATGAATATTCGGTAAGAATCCTTTGACAAGTGTCTGCAGCCCAGATCATTTCCCTGCTAAAGTATGTGCTCTGTCAGTACAGATGCCTGCACAGTCCTTCAATACAAGTCTAGCCTTGGTTGGGAAGGAATCTACTATCCTAAAAGGTTTATCAGCAATGGCTCTATTTGAGATGTATTTACAAAAAAGGAATTCTTCACCAAATGGCTTTATGTTGACATAACAAATACAGGCAATTAGCAAGTAATGTTTACAGGTTGTAACCTTGTCTGCTTTTAGACCAAAGTGTTCACCTTTTATTTTGCTAATGAACTGCTCCTCCATATCATTTATTGGGTCATGTATACATCTTGAAACAATGCTGTTAAACAGAAGAATGGCTTTTAGCTTTGTGGCTGTTCAATCACTGTTGACACTGCATCATTTACAGCAGGAAACATCAAGTCCCCCACTGTCATGTGCACTCTGGTAAACGACTTGAAGCCATTTGTGCTCGGGCATTTACAGATACAGCTTTTGCCATGTGAGTTTGCAGAAGATTTCTTTGATGAAATAAAAAATCAAACAGCTTGTTCACATAATTGGGATGCAGTGTCTCAATTCGTTCTCAAAATTTGTTGAGCTTCATGCTATTATACACAAAGGGGTCTCTTCTCTTTATTTAATATATAAAGTATAAATCTGAATGAAAAATAAGTGTCATCAAATTTTCAGATCTTTGGTATCCACCTCCACTTGACTCAACTGTCAGCAGGGCCTGACTTTCTATTCATTCCTGTCAAAACTTTATGCACGACCTACTTGTCTACTGCCTTTTCGTGGAGCTTGTATAGCTTTTATATTTGATATAACAGATTTACAAACTCTGGGGTTAATGAAAGTGTGTTAAACAAGTAGATGTTTCTTTTCATATGTGGTGCTGCTGAAAACACAGTATCTTAGCTTAGTATATTTTACCTTCTCAATATCACCATGTCACTGTCACCAGATCACAACAAAATAAGTCTGAAAAACAGCTACATGAATTTGAAAAAACAGGGAGAAACTATTCTCGTCACTGAATTCATCTACATTTGAACTGGTTCCATTCACAATGACCAATAACTCAAAGACAGGCACCAGGATGATTGGCAAGTTCATAATGAAGTCATTAAGACTTACAGACAAGTAGTTTGTAAAGATGGGACTTGTGATTTTGGTATCTTAGATGTTTTTGTTGTTTGATCATTGAAAATGTTCCAAAAATGACAACACCAGTACCCATATTGGTTTAAAAATAAAGTAAAAGTGGTGTTCACTTGATAACTACCCCTCTTGGACAGCCCTTCTATAATGCAAGCAATGTTTTGATGCAGGATTGTGGAAAATCGGTAGACGACAAAAAAAGATTAAAAATAAGTAAATTGACCACAAGCAACAAACTTAACACTATGTTTATCTTTACACTGGTAGTTAAGCACTGTTGACACTTTATTTCACTAAAAATACAAGCAACATCTTTCAAAGAAAATTTAATGAGTTTTCTTGTCATTATGATTTAAACATAAATCAGAGGACCAAGCTAGCACACTGCTAGTGCAAGTACAAGAAAATGTCACTGGCAAGTTGAAACTGATAGCTCAGATGTAGCTAAAGAATAAAGATATTTCGCTGAGGGTCTAAATAGCAAGACTGATGGAGCCACATGGATAGTAGCAAGCAGAGATAACGGATAGAAGTCTACTGAGCTACAAGTGAGAAGTTTTCCTACAGTATATGATGGGATAGCAAGGAAGAGAACACCAGAGAAAGTCAGGTTTTGCACTGGCACAAAGGAAAAAAATGAAGAAAGATATAACCTGGTAAAGTGTATTAGCATGCATGCTATTTAGTCAGATATAAATCCTCAGAGCTGTACGGTCAAACTCATTCACAAGCTATAGAGTCAAATTTACTCACAAGCTACTTATTACTTTGTCTTCTATGGAAGAATATATATTTTTATTAATTATGCTGAATACTTAAAAAGAACTATGAGAATGATCATCCATGCAATTTTGTCAAAATATATACTTTGTAATATTTGATTCAAAAATAATGTGTCACGTTTTGTAAGAATTAATCAATCTGTGAGTCAACAAAAGGTACAGTGATTAATAATAATACATTTTACTTATATAGCACCTTTTACCAATGCTGCCTTAGATTCCATACTCTGTTGGTATATATACAGAATTTGCATATTCCTTGATCTCTGCATTTCTGCCACACACCCAAAGACATGCATGTTAAGTTTAATGGTGACTTTGAATTGGCTCAGTGTAAGTGAGTACAATATGTGCCACAGTGCATCTTGCAATTGTTTCCATGGAGCTCAATGATGGAGATCCTTTGAAACATTGTATTGATCAAGTTTAAGTATGACAATTTATCCATTTTGATAAAGCATACCAGCCTATTCTTAGATGGATACAATAACATTCTAACATTACTTATGCAATTTTTAAAGAAATGCACCAAGCAATAAATATAAAACAATCCACCCTCAGGACCAAAAAAAGAGATCCAAACAACTTAAAATTGTAAGGAACCATTCAATCTCCAAGAGATTTCAGCATTTTTAGTGCAAGTAGAAAGTAATTCATACCTTAACTGGTTTTACTGTTTATTCAGATGGTCTTATTGTGAATTCAGAATGGCGTGGCAATGCTACATTAATATTTTTTAACATATTTATAAAGCTCTGTGGATATATAAAAATGTGTCCATTTCCAAAGCTTTAACTACTTAATTATCTATTTACCACATTCTTGTTTGTAATTCACTTTTTTTAAGAGTTTGTTCCTCTTATTGTAAGGAAACACTAACAATTAACAGACAGCACAACAGGTACAAGTGCAATAGTGTTTGTCAAAAAAGGAAGCAGCTTCTTCATTATCATATCCTCCTATTGTGAGTCATTGGCAAGCAAGGCTAAAACTACTAGACCATTAACATAAAATTAAAAAATGTGTGAATGGAGTAAAATCAGGTGCATTTAATGACACAGTTAACTGATTTGAAAGTGGATCATTATTATGTTTTAGTTAAATCAGTCAGTTATCACATTTTTGCCAATGTTTTTATAAGGAGTCACATTTAAAAATAACAGCAATAATAGAATGCAACTCAATACATTAATAGGCTGCATTAAATACATGTCTTTGCCTTTAAACAGCACATTACCATACCATGTAGTTAAAAATATAGTGGCTCAACAGCTTTCAAAGACAGCAGATTCCAGTTCAAGTGATGGAAAAATGGCATTATTCATGTCCTGTTATTAGCTGTTTTGGGTGTGGAGGGCTTGTGACTAATTGTATTCTAAATTTCTTAACATTTTTGAAAGAAGTACACAATGGAGAATTAAAATATGTGTTTAAGTTCATAAAGTTCTGTCTTACTAGAGCATAGATTAGTTTGTTACATGACAAGACTGCTGGTATCAGTGACTTAGAGTGGTGAACAGGGCTGAAGCTCTGCAGAAATTTACTAATGTGGTGCAAGAACATTTAACACTTTATAGGCCACAAACAGCAGTTTATATTCAGTCCAATAAGACCCTGGAAACCAATGAAGACCGAGTAGAACAAAAAGCATTATGTGCTCACTATTGTGAAGCTTTGAGTGAGGACTCTAACAGCATATTGTATGTGTATTGCATGTGATTTTTCTTTCTACATGAATTCTTCAAGCTGTATGGTGCATGTTTAAAATTTCTTGAAACATTTCTATCTAGATTATGGAAAATATACAGTAAATACTTCGGTATAATAAGATAAAGCATTTTCCTGTTTGTCAGTTATTCCCTATGGAATGTTTTGTGTGTTGGTGCCATTTTTAATACAGCATCCTTGTGTTTGAAATCAGTTTTCTATTATTCATTTTATTTAAAAGCAGAAGTTGCTTTCATAGACCTCCAAATCATGGAACATATTTTGGTCATTAATTCAAAATATACATAGGGGTGTAGAGTTTTACAGTAACACAGATTTTACACTTATTATGCTTAGATAAGTTAAGCAATTTGCTTGGGGGTCACAGAGTGCTGAGGAAAGAAATACCAACTGTGTGTTTTATTAATTCAATCCCTTAACTTCTAGGCCATGCTTTTCTTGGAACTTACAACATTTTCTCACACCAACATTAACTCTACTAGAAATACATAAAATAAATTTGGGTATTGAATATCACTACAGTAAAAATAAGTGTGGTAGAGGTTACTAGAAATTTGCAATGCAGTGTATATCTTTGCAAAGAACAAAGTTTCCCATATGTTGTTGCTTGAGCATTATGATGGAAATTATGCATATCAACTATTCCTTTATTGTAATTCATTTAAAAAAGTGAGAGTGCTTTAAGTGTACATTTTGAGCACTTGACTAATGTCCATGTTCCTTCAAAACTAAGAATGGCACAGCTGAGCCCTTTTCTTAGCGTTAAAAGATTACATGAACCTGAAATAATTTACTTTCATTGTGTGTTTTACAAGTAGGCTCATATAGTTTTCATGTATTAAAAGTAAAATACTGAAAAATCTAATAATAGGAATATTCCTAACTGAATAATAAGAAAGGAAAAGGCAAATTATTTAAAATGAAGTACTTTACTCCTGTTTACTAGTCCTTTACAAACTGAATATCTTTTTAAAATTCATCTTCGTGGGTATATGCATTCTCTCCACTTCATCAATTTCAAACGATGTTTGTGCAGTTTAAGGTCACAAGGGGTCAGGCCTATTTCAGTTGCCTCGGGCACATGGCAGAAAACAGCCCTTGGTTCTGAGGACACTCTGTTTCTTTCTTCCACATCCCAATGATGATAGTGTATGATTAACAAACTCAAAATTAGCTCTGTGTGAATGTGCCTTGTGATGACCTACTTCCTTATACCTAAACACCATTGGGGAGAGGTCCAGTTCTCCACATTGCCTTACAACAGACTAAGCAGGTTCAGTAACGGATGGACAATTAACATGTTTCCTGATGTCCCAAACTTCTGCTAAAACTCTGGTTTATTTTTTCTGTTTTGTTTTTCATAAAGTTTTGGAACCTGAAAATAGAATAATTTCTATTCTTTCATGACTTTTTAGTCACAATAAATGATTCACAAGAACTTATTAAATTCAAGTGTAAATTTCATATTTTTCATTGGCTTACCTTCACTATACATTATTATGAAGACTACAAGGGTATATGCAGGATCATAAGCCGTTTACCTCTACAGACAACTAGGACTAGGAGTTAATTCATTGCATGATGTCATTCAATTTTCCACTTGTTTTCTGCATCTATGCAAATACTGTTTTCAAAGTTTTCATTAGTATACTTTCTTTGTACATTTTGTACTATGTGCAGGACTCAAGGGCAATTTAATTGTGAACACAGAACTCAAAAGAATAAACATAACTTCACTGTATATTACTAGTGTGAAAATAACAAGGGCTGACGCATACATTTCATAATGAGCAAATAACATATTTAAGGTAATGTCTCATTCCAGGCTCAAAGTTTAGAGTTTTATATACTAAATATCCTGAGAGAATTCCTGTGTAGACATACGTGCTTTTGCTATATGAACTCTCACATACTGCATGAAATGTAAAAATGTTTGACCAAGCAGATGTCAGTCAGCCTAATCTTGAAGACAGACAGTAGATCACAGTGATGCATCTGGCTAACTGTTCAATTAATAAAGTGGAATGTCAGATCACAGTTCTACTTCACTTTAACACACATACACAATCTTCTAAATTAAAGTATTTCTACCTCACCAA
This sequence comes from Polypterus senegalus, assembly GCF_016835505.1. Lineage (NCBI taxonomy): Eukaryota > Metazoa > Chordata > Cladistia > Polypteriformes > Polypteridae > Polypterus > Polypterus senegalus. The sequence continues at coordinate 161,318,185 of NC_053160.1, forward strand.
AACAGCATTCCTGAAGAGACGGCATTTTGATTCACTCTTGTTAAAGACATTATCAATGTATTTTTCATAGTTCAGTAGTTACACTGTTGATTGTGTTTACAAACAAAGTCATAATGTCAGTTAAAGTCATCATTATTATTAATTACTTAATTTAATATGCAATATTACACACCTACTGTGATCCCCAGTACCACAAAAGCCAATGGAGCACACTGCAACAGCTAGACCTGAAACAAGCTAAGCTATAGTAAAAAGACTGAAAATTATTTTCTGTTCTTGTTTAGTAAAGATTAAAGTCACACACAAAAAAAGGAAAAAAAAAAAAAAAACGGACACGCCTTTTAAACAAAAGAGCAGAAAGCTCACTTTAATAATAGCACTGCAGGCATTACATCCTCCAAACACTTCATGATAGGAACTAAATATTGCAGCTAAGTCTTTGATGTTCCCATGATAGAACTTGAAAGCAAGCTTTGATCTCATTTTAAATATCTGGCTGTTAATATATATCAAAAAATAATAGCTTAAAGAGCCTTAAAGAAAAATGCCAGGACACAGACAAAAGAAATAAATGCATTTGATATAATGACAGAAAAAAGCTTCTGCCCTCAGGTTAAGTGCCAACCAAAATATTATAAACTGATGTCGTTTCGAAAACGTTTTTTTTTTTTCATGTTTTGAACATTTCTCTCTATCCATTTAAAACACACATAAAATATATAGTATATACATTCTTCTTAACACAACATACCACAGTTAAATAACAACATATTTATGATAAAATTCATATTGCATTGTTCGTGCAAAAAGAAAATTGAATTTTTTTTTTCTAAATACAATGGTAATCATGTTTTTCCTGCAGCAATTTTTTAAAATATCAATAAAGTAGAAAAACATGGGGTGGGAATTTCACTGGGAGAAATAATTCCAAATTATGAGTGCATCAGAGTTGCCTTACTTACCCTGGGATTTTCAGAATGTCTATTGTTTTCCTGTCTATAATACTGTTGCTGTAGAAAACTGACATTTGACAGGTTACAAAGCAAATTTCAAACAGCTTAGGTGGAAAAATAATAGGACAGGAAAACAGAAATATGAATGTGGATGAATTTGTTTAATGTAAAATGAAGACACATAGCAAAACAGCACCAAATGTGATGAAACCATGGAATTTATAGTTGTTTAGGTATATATTTCAACAGATTAAAAGGTATGGAAGTATTCGTGAGAATTTTATAATTATATACCATGCAAGAGAAGCCAAAAAGCTAACAACACAGTTAAACACTACAAAATGGACTTCCAAGCAGAAAGTTAACCTAAATCAACTAGATCCTGCAGCTTTGTTAACGCAACTTTGTAATTGGGGGTTTTCAGTTGACTATGTACTTAAAAAAATGCACACAAATAAAACATTTACATATAAATATTATCCTATTTACTGACTGAAATTAGAGACATGTTTGAAGCCAAAGACTTCATAATGTCGTGCATTCAAGTGCTTTCAGAAGATTAATGCTTCACTAACACCACCACGCATGTTTTTATGCACTAAGGAACCATCCAAGCTTTAAAATCATTAAAAAGCAGCATCTACTTACCAGACTTTAACAGAATTCCAGAAGATACTAATAAAGAAAATTTAGACTAAAATTGGCAAAGTTTTCTTTGCTTCAAAGCACCTCCTCACATTTTTAATCCATAACTGAAACTAAAATCTCAAGAGATCAACTGTTATAAAATCCATTCCCTACACAGCCTACTGTTATTTAATTATTAAAAGCCTGTGAGCTTGAAAAATAAAGAGCAGGCGGGTATGTATCTCTCACAACGTCATTAAACTGCCCTTAGGACAATGAAGGCCTCATCTTTCCTGAGTAAAAACAGCCAATTGCAGATAACTGTTGTGCATCTAAAATATCAAACAAGGTGGTCACAAAATAAGCATGCAAAAAACAGAATGCTCAAAGGAATCAGGTTGCTCAAAACTGCCTAGCATGAAAAAACTATTCAATTTAATTGTCAAAAGTCACATTTCTTGAACAAAAAGACCAAACAAGGCACTGAAAGCTGGGGGGGATGAATGAAACTACTATAACAGCTCTTTGTAAAACTCCTTAAATTCAGAGCAGGCAACACTGATTAATTTAAGTAGGGGAATCATTACTTTTTCACTCAATACCATTCCAAGGATCTATCCCCACTGTATTGATTTTCAAAGTTCTGCAAGGCAGGGAGATGTACATTTATGCAGTGGAACATGAAGGCTACCACGAGATGTGGTGGGCGGTGTTGGGTAGTTATTCGTTATTTGCTTTGATACAATTTTGGTACTGGTAATGATATCTGAAAGCTGGTATTGATACCAAATTCAAACTTTGTGAACTGATGAAAATAAAGTATCTATCTAAAAAACAAATATACACACACGTACTGTATACATATATACACAAGCAACTGTTTTAAGGGTTGTTATGTGAGTGTGTACTAAAACTGCAATTTCCCAAACCAATACAGGGTTGTCACGTGTGGCCTTGCTAGGTTACTGAGAAAGACAGCCAATTTGGTCCTCCCCTGTATGGTAAAGGGAACCAAGCATAATTATGGGAAGATACAGAATGAGCTGGAACTACTTCCAATAGATTCTGGAAGTATTTCTAAAAGTCCACCAGGCAACATAGTCATGAAATTCAGAGTTGGGTGGTCAAAATTAGACATGGATTAAACTGACACAAGAAAGAAAAACCAGGGTGAAAGAGAGGTAGTAAGCCCAAGGATAGGTTGGGACTACTTCTCAGAAAGGCCCATTTCCTCCATTGTATTTTGTTACCTTTCCCTTGTCACAACTATACTTTTTATTAATAAATCTAATTAAACTTACTTTGGTTTCCTTGGGTGTAATTTGGCAACTCCCATAAATTATGCACTAAAGTACAGATAGTATTTTTCAAACACTGGCAAGTAACATTAAACCATATAAATTATTAATAATTCTTTAAGAAACATAAAATCATGTACTGTACATATCACCCAGTGTTATTTCTTTGGTCACTTGAAAAAAATAAAAAATCCAAGCACCCCTGTCTATGTTGGTCAACAACCCCTCGAGGAAGCGGATTACTTCACCTACCTCAGTAGCACTGTGGCGGCAGACAGTGGATCCAATAAAGACACCCTATGTTGTACTGGGAAAGTGATGGCTCTTATGTGCTGTTGGGGCTTTCAGGAAATCCAACAATCACCCTACCAACTAAAATTCACCTTCTGAATTTGAGTGTAATTCATACCACTATCTATGCCATTGAAACGTGGAAGGCAAGTGCAACGGTCGCAAAATGCCTGAACGTGGTATAGCAATGGTGCATCAGACGGATCTTTTGTACCTTATACTATGACCATGTCAAGCATGAAGAAGTATACTATTGAATCGCCACTTGCCCTCTAGCCAATATTGTAACTGAGTGCTGCTTTCAGTTCATGGGCCAAATTCTCCAAATGCCCCAGAACATCTACCAAAAGTGGCCAGGCTGTGGATGGCTTACCTTTCTTAAAGACCATCGTGTAGTCAACCTGGCATGAGATCAAAGCAATGCCACTGCTGCTGACCAAGCTTGATGGAAATACCTTGGTTCCCAATGCACTGCCTGGCGCAAGAGAAATGAAGTCTAAGTAAATAAGTAAAGTACAGATCTGATACATTGCAGAGATGGCAATGCCTCAACAATCAGCAATGATGAAAACTGCTAGGGCTAAACAACTTTAAAAAAAAAAAAGATCAGCTGAACTTAACAATTTTATGTCCATTCTGCAATAAAGCAGGGAATACAAAGGTAGGAGTTCAGACCCAGGAAGGGAACAGGAGTGGCATGCATTAAAGTTGAACCTGCCCTTTGCTGCAGTAGTTTTCCCAATGACGAAGATAGCCCAAGAGTTTAATTTTGTATGTTATTTATTAACTTTAATAAAAAGAATTTACTGTTTGGTTGTTCTGTTATTTTGTATCAGTATTTATGTCAGTCCATACCCCATCTCAGTTACTTTACCCAAAGCCAGTTTTAAAGTCATTAAAGCAAAACAACTAATGTTCATTTTGATGTCACAATTGCTCAGATGCCATTGTTTATTGGTCAGATTGATGCAAGTGTCTTGCACTTAAATTTTACTCACACTTTGCTAGTGTTAGCTGGGATTATGAAAAAGTGTCACTGTGCATTGTCAGTATTTCACTGCTTGCAGGCTTGTTGTGAAAGGAGCATTAATAGGCCATTTTCTTCCCACACTTCTAAAAACAAAGAATAACTCATCAGTAGTTTAATCATCAGAGAGGAACATATACTTAAAAAGCTCAATTAGAACAATTACAATTTCTCATAAAGTTAAACCTTAATTTAGGGCAGGCCAAGTTTTTAACATCTTAAACAACAACAACTCTTAAATCCAGAACAGAAACTACAAAACTCTGACTTCTCCACTTCTCTGTTAACCTTTCTCTTTGTTTAATTAAAGACTTTGAGCTGAAAAATGTAATGTCTCAGAAAATGTTACTAAACTCAACCAAAGGTAGATACTGGGTAATCCAAAGCCTGTTTGTAACCATGATGTTTTAGAATGTTAAATAAGGATCATCTTTTGAGCTGAAATTAATTAACATATCAAATATTATTTATGAACATTAGTCTAATGAATGATTTAGATGCCACATACTCCTATTTTTACTCTCTGTCTCTTTATAACCAGAATATTCAGGTAAATTCTTAGTTATATAAAAGATTTCACTCTCTTAGATTTTTAAAGTTTGTCTTTGTATATTTTCATTTGAAAGGGACCTTAATATTACATATTACAATGACCTCACATATAGACTCTCAATTAAGCTAAAACCTTTTTATATATGTATATGAATGAGAGTTAAATATACTGTATGTGTACTGTGTATGTAAACAGAGGAAAAAATAATCTGCCAGCATATTCATTTAAAGCAGAGACTAATTAAATACACGCTGTGTATATGCAGAGGACAACGCAGGGTGCCAATTTGAATGCTTTTATTATTATTTAGGAGTACTGTACATGCAGGAAATAGGGATAACGAACTAATAGCTTTATATATTTTTAGAGGATTCCTAAACTAATAAACTATCTAACCTTGACAAAGCAAGTACTTTGGGCTTTTTGGAGTAAACCGTTTAGCTGCCCCAGGCTCTAGCATTCCTGCTGGTAATTAGCAAAGCTTTCAAAGACCAATATTTGCTGCTTGTTTTTTAGCAGATATATGTAGCTGGTCTATTTACATAAACAAAAACAGCAAATACAAGGTCACAATCAATTACATAACTTGTTTCTATGCAAAAGAAAATAAATTATAGTCCTATTTAATGAAATTTATCAATTACAACAGAGTTACAAAAGGGGTCTTGTTTTAAAGAAGACTGAAAACAGTTTAGTCATTGTCTTTAGGAACAAAACAAACTCCTATTTGATAACAATGAAAACAAGTACAAATTAGACACATACTCTCCAAATAAAACCCAGATTAATTTAGCATCATTTGAATTTAGCATTCTTAAATCTACTTAATCTAATTTAGGTTTATGGGTGGTTGGAACCTATCCCAGCAGTACTTGTGACAAGGCAGCAAATGTTCCTGGAATTAATGCCAGTCCACAACAGAGCCTTTTCATGCACACATCCAAATTTACCCTCACCCAGAGCCTAACTGGAATTACTAATTAATCCAGCAACACAATTTGAAAGATGTGGGAGGAAAATTGAGTTACAACCATGCAGACACAGAACGAATGTGTGAATTCCACACAGAAAACAATCATGTGTGGGACACATGATCGGTGAGGCAGCAATGGTACCATACAGGCCACTCTATCATTGTTTATTTCATCCATCCATTCATGTTCCAACCCACTGAATCCGAACACAGGGTCACGGGGGTTTGCTGGAGCCAATCCTAGGCAGGAAACAATCCCGAGCTGGGTGCCAACACACTGCAGGACACACACAAACACACCCACACACCAAACACACACTAGGGCCAATTTAGAATCGCCAATCCACCTAACCGGCATGTCTTTGGACTGTGGGAGGAAACCGGAGTGCCCGGAGGAAACCCACGCAGACACGGGGAGAACATGCAAACTCCACGCAGGGAGGACCTGGGAAGCGAACCTGGGTTTCCTAACTGCGAGGCAGCAGCGCTACCACTGCGCCACCGTGCCGCCCATCATTGTTTATTTCGACAGTATTAATTCAGACGGCACATCCTTTGTCTATTTTAATTCAGCTACTGTATTCTTAATCTTATTAACAGTGACAATCAATTAAATAATGCTATTTATCAAACTAAAACAATATAATATTTGTCCTAATACTACATTCTTTTTTTAGAGGTTATAATTAAAAGAATATTTTAATATATATTTTAATATATATTATCTTTTATTAATGTACAAGTTTTCCTTTTTATAATAATTGTATTTTTGGCATTTGTTGTTGATTGTTACACAATTTCGACATTTCTTGAGATTCGGTAAAAGCTAAAATTTCCCCTTTAGACAAATAAATCACTACCTATATATTGCTCTTAAAATTAATAATGTTGTGGTGCTTAAAACCCTGTTAATTTTGTGGGAGATTTGCACTTTTGATCTAATCACCAACACATTCTCCTGGAGCACATTCTCCTGGAGCTCACACGAGTTTCTCTTGGGGAATACAACCACAATAACTATGGCTTCTATAAATGCCATATGGTCACCCTGCACCCAAAAAAAAAATGATTGCTGAATATTTTTCCTACAACCTTTAATTAATGCAACTATCATTTAACAGCTGAGAAAAGCATATATTTTTACGAAGAGAGAATATCATATTAATGCCATTCTGTTCAGACTGTAATACAAGCAAAAAATAGCTAATTGTAATTTTTTTGTTTTAAATCAGCACAATACTGAAATTTGCATGTTCCAGGATATTTAACATAAATTTATGCCCAGATACAATATATCTGATAATGCCCCGAACGATAGGCCAAGGATATAAATTGACAAATTTTCACTGTGATTTTTTTCAGCATCTGCTTTTCTAAGCTTTGTAGAAATGTATTTCTAGTGTTCCTAAATGCTAGGTTATACAGTAGTTGAGCTAGTGCACATTTCTTTTTTGCTGCAAACTTCCTGCAATCAAAGAGCAGCAATGCAGACTTTAAAAGAGATGAATAAGATTGGAATATTAGCCTGAAAGTGGAGTAATAAACTGAGAAAAAGGAACTGAAGTCATCCCGTGCAATTAGAGAAATGGCAAGAAAAGCTTCTTTAATGAATAAAGACCTTTTTCAATTTGCCCTTTAATTAAGCAAAACACTACTTATTCTGAGTCTGGATGGTGAGAGAACTTGTGTTTACAACAGCAGCTCACATTTCCAGTCAGAAAAAGAAGAGATTAAAAAGAATTTGATTGTTTGTGTGTGTCATACAGTAGAAGTTTTGGTAAGAAACAAATATGGCATAACTAAAATGGAAATCCATATTTATAATTTCACCTCAAAAATTAGGAATGTCTAGTTGGTACAATGTTAATAAAAATAAAAAAATTATAAATATAGAATTAAAAAAAAAAAAAAAACTCTCCATGGACAATACTTGGCTGTGGGTTTTAAACCCAGGCTGCTACCCACTGACCCACCATGCTGTTAATGTATATATGTATAAAGTATAAACTTTTTTATATATACAGTACATGGAAGAATTATCATTATTCTTTAAAACACATGAACAAATAAGTCATATGTAATGAAATAATTCCCCCTTTTATATCCTCCCATAAAAATGCTAAAACAAAAAACTTTTAGCCTAGGGAAAAAAAGCTAGCTTCTATTTAAATATTTTAGCTGTTCTTGGAACTACATAGAAACTTGTCTATGTATTTATTTGATCACTTATTTTAAATATTGAGTAGGCCAATTAGCTAATGTAACATTTACTAGGATTTATATTATTCAGCATTGTATCCCATAATATACAAATCAAACCTGAAACAAAAAGGTTTTTTTAACCAAAATGTTTATGATTCATGGCCCGATGTGTGCGCAAGTGAAGGCCTTGAAATAGACTGCCGTTCTATTCTGGGCGGTTTGCCACTTGTCAGGATAGGGGCCAGCTTCGTATGAATTTAAATTAGTACAATTAATTTAAAAAATAATTAAATATATAAAGTCTGCTGTATTTAACAATAAATGAAGGCACCTATATCAGGGATAATTGTGAAAAGTCATCTTACTATAATATTTAATAAGTTCACAGAAAAACACTGGATGAAGTCATGCCTGTCATCTAATGAGGCATTTTACAGATACTTGTGCCCCCGAGTCTAGGCCTACGAATTGCTCTCTACAACTGTTGTTCTAGAAGCTCAAACTGCAGCCAATTTGTTGCTGTTTGGCAAAAGAAATCAGGATTTTGGCCATATGTTAATTCTCAATAGCACCACAATGCTATTTTATCTTAACAGGGAGCAGTGACAGCAAAGGAAAAAACATTGTTTGAAAAATTATCATAATTTGTCATGGATATGAGGCTCTTTTCTTTGAATGTAACCCTCTTCTGATACCAACCGTACTGAAAGTTAAGGTAGACAAATAATTCAGTATTGGTTATAACTGACAACAGCATCTGATTCCAACCCACGATCCCAGTGTAGAACTGAAAACTACTTAAAACTGTTTATTGTTCTCAATTAAGACCTTCTTCCAGCAACCCTTCTAAATACAGTGGTACCTCGGTATACGTCTGCTTTGGAATAAGTCTAACTTGGTATACGTCCTGTTTAGAGGCGAAATATTTTGCTTGGTATATGACCTTTGCTTGAAATACGACTCGTGTGCTAGAACACCACGTGTGGTATACCGGGCACGCGCCTTCAAAAAAAAAGGGCCAAGTTTTAACCTGTACAGTAATCCCTCGCTATATCGCACTTCGACTTTCGCAGCTTCACTCCATCGTGGATTTTATATGAAAGCATAACTAAATATATAACGTGGATTTTTCGCTGCTTCACGGGTTCTGTGGACAATGTGTCTTTTTACTTCCTGCACATGCTTCCTCAGTTGGTTTGCCCAGTTGATTTCATACAAGGGACGCTATTGGCAGGTGACTGAGAAGATAACCAATCAGAGCACGCAGTTATGTTCTCCTGACTGAGAAGCTAACCAATCAGAGCACGCAGTTAAGTTCCTGCGTGCTGAATGCAGCGTTAACCAGGAAGTCTTGTCTCGCTCATTTAGCATCAACGTGTTTCGCTGTGTAAACAGTTAACTTTTGTGCTTTTTTGTGTTTATCTTTGTGCATAGTCAAGCCCTTCATTATTCATTATGGCTCCAAAACGATCTGCTACTGCTTCAGGGGCCGTGCCCAAGTGCAAACGGAAGATGTTAATGATTGCCGAAAAGGTAAACGTTTTGGATTTGTTGAAGGCTACGATTCTTTTTGTTTAAAAAGTAGGAAAGGAATATAAGATCTACAGCTGCAGTGTCCTTTTAACCAGGGTGCAAAACGAGTTGTAAGTGGATGTAATAAGGCAGTAGTCTGGATGGAATCTGCTTTAGGGATTTGGATTGAAGACTGCCAGAAGAAGAACAACGGCAGTGCTACACAATCGCCTGAAGTGGCTCCTTTGTTGTAGCTGTAACGCTCTCCTTTGTTGTGCAGTAAAATTAAACTCATTGTTATCAGACAAGTCATTTTCATTTATTTCATCTAATTGCTTTTGTATTTATGTATTTTAGTATTAAGCAGTGTTTAAATTATTTTATACAACCCCATCAATTTATAATATGCCAACAACAATAGGATTTTTTTTTCATGGGAACAAATTAATCATTTTCCCATTATTCCTTATGGGGAAAATTCGTTTGGTATAAGTCCAAGGATCTGGAACGGATTAAGGACGTATACCAAGGCACCACTGTATCTCATTGAAATACAGTATACAGAATGTGTAATGATCATTTTGAAGAACTGGTTAAACCATGTTGTAACCAGACACTTCAGGAGTCCAATGGTCATCCTTAGTTTTAGTCTTCCTCACATCTTTCCTACTCTGCTTGGGGACAATGTTTATCCTCCTCCTGGTATCCAGGCCACTGCTTTAGTGGTTTTAAGCTTCTTGATTTTTTTATTCTAAAAGTGTTAGTTCACCCATCTATCTGTTGTCAAAAACCATTCACCCCATTAAAGGTCTATGACTACAAATAAGGATAAGTGTAGGAGCCACTCCCACGTAATAACAGCTAATTGTTTCCAAATTCATATATTTGCATGTGCTTTTGTATCCATTACCTTGTTTATAAAGCTTTATTTCCATATACTAGTTATTTTAATTTCCCCATGGTGATAGCTTAACAAATATTTTCATATGTGTGTTACATTTTTCATTACCTGTTAAGACAGGATTTCTACAAATGATATCTAAGATGGAGTTATATTTCAAATGCTGACTTTTAATCATAGCAGGATGTCAAAACATCATACAAAGAGTGCTCCAACTAGGATTCAAGCTAATGAAGCAAGCATTTTTTTTATTTTACATTGCAATAAAGTACATTTTATTATCACTGTTGTTGATTTATTATCTGTTTTTGTTCATCTTTTTAATGAGTGCCAGCAATTCTTTAGCACATGTTCACATTAATATATAAAATTTTACCATACAGTGCTTTTAGCTTCAAATCCCCAGATTACACGTTACCATTGCTGGCTTCATACCAACCCATCAGATACCTAAGATCCTCCAAGACCAGCCTTCTCAATATTAAAAATGCTTGTTTTGCAACTCCCTTAACACTTACTTTATATTTCTCCACTGCTATTTGGATTCTCTCCCCATGTCTGTTTGAGATGTTCAATGAAAAACACACTTGGAAACTAGCATGCCCTTCAGCACCTCAAAATAAAAATTCAGACTAGGGTTGAATGGCACAATCAAGTACAAGTAAAGAAAGAAAGAAAAAAAAAAAAGGAATATGTATAAAATACATTTTTTTAAAAAACATTTCATTTTTTTTCTGGTGTTTTCAGAAATATATGATTTACTTTCAATAGTAAAAGAATTCTGTAGCAGCAACTGTAACTTGAAACACAAAGTTTCTCATTCAGCTGAAATACTGCCAGACTGGATAGTGTGAAAACAAAGCCTATTGTAGTAATGAAGGCATTTCGTTCCCTGAAGTGTTCATCCCAAGGAGTAATAAACACCCATATTATTCCACCTGACCCAGTTCTCACCAACCCATGAGATTTATTGCCAATGGTTTAGGGGGGCTCCATGCCAAGCTCTGCAAGCACAAAGAGTGATCTTGTTTGCATGGTTGCTCCCTAGGTGGTTTAGAACATAAGCAGCTACAAATATGGCAACTTCTTTACAAGTGAAGCATATTTTACATGCAGATCACTTTAAAGCAAACCAACAAGAAAGGAAACCACTGGAAAACCAGTGTCTCTTCCTATATGTCATACCTACATAATGTATATAAAGGCAATATGAACAGTTGAATCAAATCCTTCACTAAATATTAAACTCTCTTAATTTAACTAACATAACTGGTAAAGCTGTTTTTGCATCTAATCACTGGCGGTTTAGCTATAATTTACATTAACTTTTGTTAAACTGGTTTAGATGACATGCAATATGAGTACTAATGCTCTTAATACTGGAAACAGAAAATGAGATCATTTACCACCCTGCCAAAGCTTATCAAATTAAATGTCCAGTAGTGAGCATAGAAATGTGAGTAATAATATGCCAAACCACCATGCATGTGCCAGATTCAGCAAAGGTCACAAGTACATGGTAGTATCTTTTAAATTATTCATACTTCAGGTGACCTTTGCCTCCCTTTGATGTTACAGACTGTTTACAAGACCGCTAACTTGGTTTTCAACCAATCACAATTGTGAAAAGCTACATTAAAACTACTTGGGAAACAGAATATGAAAATGTGTTTACATACAACTTTAAAAGCCAAATGATTATGTAGACCATAAAGCAATAATAAGAAAACGATAACTAGTGTTCTGCAGGCAGAATACATGATATTTTTCCCCATAGTTAACCTCTGAATGAACTTGTTTCTTCAGTGAAGTATAGTATTTTCCTATTATATAATTAGTAGTCACTTCATAGCAGGTCAAGCACAGTTTCAGGGATCATATTTAGTTCAAAAGTAGTGAAGAGATTAATAGCATGGACTGAAACATAAATTCAGCGGACACTGCATCCCTCAATGTCTGGAACGGAGACTCCTTGCTCTACATAAAGCAAAACATTACCAGATTGAAGAATGAAGCAGTATACAGTGCTTTTATCTTGAATGCACTTTGCAGACACTGAAGTGGAATAAAAGATGAATACAGTACACACTCTGAGCAAGAGATAAAAATACTTAGTTAAAAAAACCAAAAATTAACCCAAATATCGAAAAACCTGTACTTCAAAAAGAAATGGCACAGAGAAATGTCGAGTGCAACATAAAGTTTGTACAATGATAGCTTTTAAGACATTACTAAAGCAGTACACATAGCATGTCAAAACTTTTTTTTTTTTTTTAAAGATATGCCTACTTTTCAAATATGTCCAAATTAGGACTTAAGTTTTCCCTATAAGCATATGTACACATGCAAGAATAGTTTAAGCCCAGATTGTTTACTCGAGCCAATACAAAAGTCTATTTTGTTTGGATCATTAATTAGGTAGATTTTAGCTTTGCTACCCTTCTAATATAATTACAGCTAAGTATCCATTAGAATTTTAAAAATTCAATATTACAGCATAGGTTAAAAGTAAAAAGTTTTCATTTTACGGTTTTAAAATGAGTCCAGTGTTTTTAAATTGACTTCATTGTTTTCTGCGGTCATCCTGATCAGACAATATAAAAGAACTTCAAAAGTTCAACTATGTCTATGCAAAGCATTTTATTTAACAAACAAGCTTCTAATCTAAAAAAAAAACACTTTTGCTCTGGGACTTAAATGGCATGTAAAAGTGTCTGACTGCTAAGAAAATAAATAGTACAATAAACACAATATTTCAGTAATATTAGTCTTCTCAAAGATGACACAGAATAAAATGTGAAAGAGAAACATCTTGATTTTGTTCAGGTCTACATGCTACAACAACATATGCTTCTATAATAAACTGTCATGACCCAAATGCAGTAAAACACTTAAGCCAACAAATACAGCACTGTATATGCAAGAAGAGTGAAAAAGAGAGCATTCTGCATTTTACTGTGTACACAAAACTTACAAGAAGCACTTAATGTTCTATTTAACTTATTGCAAAGTGATTCAGTAAAATGAATAGCCCTGATTACTAAAACAATGTTTTTTTTTTTTCTTTCTAAATTACTGGTGATTAATGGATAGTATACTGTAGCTTTGGTTTCAATTGAACCTTTTATTAAAAAACAATTTACTTAAGCACAGCTTTTACTCATTTGTAATGATCTTCCTGTACAAGAATGCCACTGAAATAATTTTCTAATCAACACATGAAGTGATATTATTATGTAACAACATTAGCTTCTAAAACACATAAATAGACTGGAAAGGTTTATATAGATGTAACATCACTAAACAAGCACAATATATCAGAAAATTACAGTCTGTCCTAATCAAATTACCCAATGAAATTATTTTTAATCTAAATGTTAGCCATCTCTTGAACGATGACTATCACAGACAGACCCAGCTCTTCCACTACATTATAATTTTTCCCTGCTGTTAGCTTTACTATACCTATACAGTGACCTTAAAAATCACAGACAATTATATAAATCCACCCTCAGGTTATGCTCTTTGTCAAACACTAAGTGCCCTGCTGTGTAAAGCACCATAAGCATTTCACTAATCTTGGCATTACAGAAACTTCACCAGTATTCATTTCATCATTATCTTCGTCATTTCCACTTTTCTTATCCTAATCATAGTTATGGCAGCCAGACACTACGCTAAGTTGACCCAGCCACCTTATCTCCAGAAACTTATTCTGAAAATCTTGCCTGACGAAGGGGCTCGAGTTGCCTCGAAAGTTTGCATATTGTACTCTTTTTAGTTAGCCAATAAAAGGTGTCATTTTGCTTGACTTTTCACTACATTCATAATGGATAACACGGTACAACACCCTAGTACTATAGCAACTCCTGGGAAAGTCTACTGTATAATCTCTCCAATACCTGCCCTGGCATCATTGCCCAGTGGGCTATGCCTTTTACAATACCTTAGAAGGTGCCAAGGGCTATTCTGAAATTCTCATAATGCCTGAACTCACTACTCTAAAACTGAATAAGCTGTGGTTCTATTAGCCCTCCGCAAGAACCTCATTTGCCTTATTGCACTTGCAACTGTAATTATTTCAGTCACAACATAGCACTCTTGGAGATGCAGATTGAGAAACCAGACACTTCCCTCCCTTCTAGGATTATGACCTTGTGATTTGGGGACGCGCGGTTATCAGTGATCTTTAGAAACACTTTATCTGAATTTGTCTGCTCCTGGTAGGACTATCCATGGTAAACTACTCCAAGGAAAACAGTTAGATCATCATACATTAATGACTTTCACACAACAAGAATGGACCTGGGAAAGGTGTTTACTTATGAGCACCAGTCAGGCTTAGTGCCAAAAAGCCACACAGAGCTGTCATGTGGGTTTAACACCAATAAGATGGAGAATGAGGGTCAGGTCCTTAGCCAGCTGAATAACAGGAAGGAGACGTATCGATTGACGTTTCATTGGAGCATTCTGTTATCATGTTATTCAGCAACTATAGGATCATTTACAGCAGACACTTTTAAACTAGGGGAGCATAGAGAACTAAGGTAAGTTAAAATGGATATCCAGGTTATTTAAAAAAAAAATAATGACCCAATATCTGATCTCTATAGAAAAACAAAAAGGTGTACATTAATACACTGATAAACCTTTCACTCTGTATCTTTAATGTCTCTAATATCTAGAGTTTCACCAGTACAGCAACCTGAGAATACATAATCACATTTATATTTTAAAATTTTGATATAGTAAACAGAAAACACCATATTGAAAGTGCAGCATCTAAGCAGCTATACAAACAAAGAATTGCTGCTAGAGGGAAGACTGTACATACATTAGAAGTGAGAAAATGCCCACACATTAGAGGACGAAAAAAAGAAATATGTCCTTCAAACTAGAGGGTTTCTTAGTTACTTTTGTTCATCCCCCTTCCCCCATCCAGATTCTTGGAACACTTAGATTGATGAGAATTTGAAACACACATACCCCACCCCCTTCCCTCCAGAAAGGCATACATAGAAATGAAGCTGTGCCTGGGTTTAAAATAAAAGAAAGAATGGTACTTGAAAAAGAGATCACTGGTTATTGACTAAACATCCAAATAATAAAATATATAGTGTTCCCAATTAACAATTATGTCTGCACTGGAAAATAAAAGCTGGTTCTTTGAACGTTGCTCGAAATGTTTAAGGAAGTAAAAAAACTTTTACACAATATTCAATAACACAATTTACAAGAACATCACAACAAACAGGCACTGCTTCTTGATCTTTTGGAAATATGTTTACTCATCTGAACAGCTCTGCTGTTTATGTACATCACCATTTATACATTTACAGTACACACCTTTGTAACTTTATATACAAATAACATTTTCTTTGTTAAAAATTTTTCATAGTTTAGGAGTTAGTCAAAAATCAGACATTAATTAGAATGTAAACATGTAGGTAATCATGCTAGCCTTGTCTGTGTTACTACTAAGTTGTCAATGCATATGAAGTTTGTTTTTATAGTCTTTTAAGTTTTTCAAATGAATTATCCATTTAACTGTTTCACATTCGACTCCACTGCTAGTTCTCATGAAGCAAAGTCTGACGTGTCTTAAAGTTAATAAAACAGTGTAATATTAACTACATTCATCTTAAACAAAACTGTGCTCTTCTGCCAAAGAAAAAAATGCTGAACTGAATATGAAAAGTGCACTGCGAAGCAATGAGCATATTTTGAAAACAACAGCAACCATCAATGAATACATAAAAGACAGCCTTTACTTAACTGTCACACCTTGTGTTGTATTATGCAAGTCCAAAGCTGCACTATTGCTGTAGCTGGCTTATATTACTGATTTGGATGATAAAAACATAACAATTACTATGGAAAAAAATACATTGCCTAAAACCTTTTCCCACATCCAAAAAAAACTCTCAACCTGGAACAATTTGTATTGTAAATGCAAAATAAAATCTCCTGTTAAGTTAACAAAACACTTTGACAAGGCTAGTTTTTGTGACAGGATAGTCCTTTCCAGTGTTAAGACTGAAGAGTAGCTTATGTTTCCTGGAATGTGATCTGACCTGTCTATGTCCTGGACAAAATGTGCACACATATGGATGATTAAAAAAAAAAAAAAAAAAATGATGAATAGATATGAATGGCAGACACCATTTCGGAAGATAAAATAATTATTTTATGGCTTCACACGTATTTGTTTAACTAATTCTTGATTTAACAGACTTCAGCTGCATTATTATCAGTCTGGATGTTGCTGTAATGTTAACAAGATGCAGACTTTTATCCAAAAACTGGATAAAATCTGGGAAATCATGAGCCTGGATAAATATTTTTCTTCAACCCTAATACCCCAAAATCTTATGCAAGGATCCCTTTCAACCATAGCCCTAAATATAGTAAACACACTTCAGCTAAAAGATGCTTTCTTCCCTAAATCAGGTTAAGTTAGAACATAAGGAATTTTAGAAATGAGATATCATCACTCTGTCAATTGATCTTGATTAATCATTGAATGGCTACATTTTCTCAAGATATTTTTATATGCTCAAGGTCACTGCATTTATCTAGGTTCTGATGACACTTTGCATGAAGAGATATTTCATGGTTTCTGTCTTAGTATTCCTCATTAACATCCAACACTGTCATCACATATACAAGTTTATAGTGTTGTTATTGGTACATTTTGCACTATTAAATTCTGTTGATGTGTTCTAAAAATTTTTGCCCTTAAATGTTTAATTATCTTAGCCTGCCAGAGCAGAACATGCTCTTTAACCCTGAAAGACATTTGGCTGCTCTTCTCTGTACAGTGTCTAGTGCTGACATGTCTTTAGTTTACTTTACACGTGGTCATGCTGACGCATTGTTGAGTCTTGGCATAACATAAATTGGCTGGGGGAAAAGTTACATAAATATACTGGATCTGATTATATTTTATATATATCTTTTAAAAGAGACACATTTTTACAATTTTCAAACACAAAGTCATTGTTTTGATGCTAAATTCCTTTCTTTTCCTTCAGTCAGTCAAGAGATTTCCTTAATGTTAATTCTTTACTTCATGTAAAACAGAAAATCAAATACACATGCAATGATATAACTGTTATAATAACAAAAACAACAACAACTTTACATAGCCCCTTATTATATGGTTACATGCAACTCAAGGCACTTTCCACAGCTTAATCAACAAAAACAAAGATATACCACATGTACTTGGATTATTCTCCTTAATTAATACTAATTTCTAATAAATGTAAGTATACTACATACAAAATCACGCAGATATTATTAAGTACAACTAAACTGGAAACATTCACAAAACAGAATATGCATAGCTATTTCCAAATTGCTGAGACTGCATCCATGCATAATTTAGGATGAACTGGGAACGGATATTCTGCTGTCTTTTAAAGCTGAAATGAGTTCAACCAAGGTTCACTGCGGATATAAGAAAAATGCACTCCAAAATAAAAGTCTACTAAAAATATCCAATATAAATTAATCCATGTAATGCATATTAGATCTTTGAACCAATGTATCCAGTACTTTGCGAGGGAAGAAGCAGCCTAGACAAGCAACATTCAATATGTAAGAATGAGAATGTTTCAAATACAGAATATTTGTAGTTTCAAAAAAAAAAAACAAAAAAAAAAACACATTTATCAGGTGAAGCTGATGGGCTAATGGTAAATATACATCCAACCAAACAGTGTGCCCTTGTTCTTCTGAAATCTTATATTTCTGTGGCATCTCTTATAAAAGAATCACACTTCTGGTGACTAAACAATGGTCCCTTATATACAAATTCACACTCTTACAGTAAAATTGTCACTTTTCATGTTCCTCACTGATCAGTACTGAATAATCCACACAAAAACATTATACTCTATGTTACGTATCCCATGTACTTCGTAGTGATTTTAATCTCATTTAATCTCTCTTTCTAGAGGAAAGTACACACGATTCTCATAAACAGGACCAATAGGTGACCAGTACTGGACATTGCTAAACCTTGTGAAAAATTCCACACCAAAAAAAAAAAAATCTCACATGATTCATGTTGCATAATCCATGTCTTTTACACAGTCACTAGATCAAATTGTGCAAAAATGACTGCTTTTGTGCTAAAATGTTGTTAAACGGTTACTTCCTGAATTATCAGCCTGACTAACAGTAGCAAACTGAATTTGAATTGAAGATGCGACTCTTGACTATTGAATCATGGTGAGAGACGGGTCTCCCCATATGTGAGTGACAGAACCGCAAAGAAACCAGCACATAGCGCAGGCACGGGAGTTGTTGAGTGAAGCGAGCAGGGGGCAAAGCCTAAACAAAGAAATGATACAAATAAACAAGGAAATTGTTAAAAATAAAAATATGAAATATATAAAAATGAGAGAGAGAATCCCTAACAGGGAAATGCTAAAGAAAGTTGATAATGATGATTACATTTATGTATTGTACAATGCACTGCACTAGATGATTTAATGAAACTCATCTCATCAATAAAGGATATGAATCAGATACAAAAAAAAAAAAAATCTGCGAAACTGAAATCATTAATAAAAAATGTATTTCTGTCACTAATATGCCCTGGAAACATGCATGATTAAGGTCAAATTGGATTTATAAATTTAAAAATGAAAGTGTCTCATCAGCAACCAATGGGGCACCACCAGAAGAAACATGACAAAAGCCTTAGATCTTGTCAAATATAGCTCACCTCCAAGTTGCAGAGTTTCCTTTTTGAAAACAAAAACTGCCTTGGTAAATAAATGCACATAAGCAATGAAAACAGACAAAAAAAGCAAGAAGCCCAGCTGTGGATGTAAACTAACAGTACAATTTGTCTGTTAAAACAGACGGCAAATGGCAAAAACTTAAAAAGAACTGCCTTTTACCAGCTGCTGCATTTGTTGTATAGAAGTAGGTAATTTTGATTAAAAAAATATAACTTGAACCAAACATTGATTTTTCAGGGTCACATAAAATAGGAATGTAATTGAAACACAATTATAATATAGACTTGTTTGCAACAGTGACACCATGTGAAAAAGTTACTTTTTTGAAGTATAAACTCCCATTTTTCCCACCCACTTATTACTGATACATTAACATTGTCTGTAACAGTAAAACTAGGTAAAAGATTCCAGGTATAACCAATAAAATAAAATATACTGTATATGTGTATATCCTGGACTATATCTTGTCTCAATCAGCATTAAGTTTTTTCAGAAATTGGCAGGCAAACTTAACATTAGAAATGTCCGAAACAGACAAATATATTACATTATCCATTTTTTATACAGATGAGTTTTATCTAATAAATCAACAAAGTAACAGTCCATTTGAAGTCATGACATGAGAAAAATCAGAAAACCTTAAAGAAATTAATAAGAACCCCACTTGTAAATCCAAGGTGGTTCAATACTTTTTTTATCTGATATAATCAAAAAGAAAAATATTACATGGAAAGTCAAAGGAAACACAAATTTCTCTGCAAACTATGCACTCCATAACTTAAAGGGTTTGACAAACCTAAAATGATTTGTCAAAATGTCATATTGCATACTGATATATGTGGATCCCTACTCTGCCTGCTGTCTAATGATATGAAACCTGAAGGCACAACAGATGGAACTTTAGTGTTCAGCTCATCCGTTTTACACATTTCAAGTTTTTTGGCTGTACTAGTTTTTGTAAATGACAGGTTTAAGTAAATATTTATCTACAATGTTTTTATGCAATTTGAATTGAGGGTGCAAATTTCAGAATACCTGTTGATGACAAGTACAAGCAGGAGTTATGTCAAAATGAGCCGTAGCACCATCTGTTACTTGCTGCAGACTTTGAAGAAAATAAACAGATGTTCTTTTTTTGAATGTGTCAGCTACCAAAAACCTGAAAAACAAAAGAGAAGCAACCAGTAAGGATTAAAAGTTCTAATAATATAAGCTTTAAAATGCAAATTAGTAAACATGAGTTGAAAAAACAAACTTCTGCAAATGTGGTGCACTGGTTAGCATTGCCTCTTTAAAGATACAGCATCTAGGGTTTCAAATCCCAAACACTGTTACTGCGATTGCATTTTCCCTCCATGTCTACAAGGGTTTTTCATTAGGTAGACCAGTTTTGTTATCAAAAAACTAGCATGTTAGTTTAACAGCTAACTCAGAATTGATAGAAAATGAATGTATATGTGATGGATTCGTGTCCAGACATGGCTGGTTCTTGCTTTGCATCCAATGTTCCCAGAAGAGACCGTAGCCTCATGTGACCTTTAACTGGATTAAGAAAATTACTTAATATTATTTTAATAAGCAAATATAATACTTTCCCTGAACCTTCTTCTGTATTCTAGATAGCTAAAGTATCTTACCCAAAAATATCCAACAAGTGATTACATTAATGCACCCTCAAGATGAAAAATATACATAATATCTTTTGCAATTGTTTTCTTGGTCTGGCATCACAGCAAGAGAAACTAATTCCTGCACTGGTTGATTTATGAACTGCATTGCACACCCAGGGTTTGCACCAATAAGGAAAAATAATGATAACAAACAAGACTATTATAAAGTGGTGGGGAGCTGGTCTACTAACCTTATTCCCTAATTCTTTCCTTTTCTGGGTATTATTTTCTTCTTTTGAGCTTGCTGTGTTTGTCAGCCTCTCTCACAGGCATCAGTAACTTTCAGTTCTTTATGGACCCATTTTACAGTGCAATTTTGGGACAGCAGAGGCATAGAGGGGGCATTTTGTTGTTGCTTATTGTCACAACTACTTTTTCTAGGATTGTTGTTTTTTTCGTATTGAAGTCAAATTAAAATATTTGATCACAAGAGAAGTAGAGCAGCTTCCTCGAGTATTACAGGCTTTAATGACATGTTTTTTTTTCCCCCTACTATCATGAATAACTTCTATTGAAGACCAGAAGGCCAGCAGGCATAACTGACATAATTCTGCCAAGCACATGCTTCAGAAGAAATGAATACAACAGATTGTATTGACAAGGCATGAGTGGCAAACCTTGCTCCCAAGATCAGGAGGAGCAACCCCTCGGTCTGATAAGCAAACAATCATTTCATTTGCCACAGGGCACTTTTTACTGAAGGCATGATTTATTTTGGTACTGTTGAAAGAAGTTTAAAATGAAACGAACAAAAACAAAGCCATGCAGACAGCTTACATACATATTTAAAACTGGCTCCATCTAACCACAACTCAGCAAAACTTGATTAAGGCTCTAGAACCTCAGACTACAAACACTGAGTTTAGGGGTTCAGATTTTTATACTGACACTGTGCGACCATGAACAAGTCACTTCAGCTACCAGCACTCCAAGTGGAATAAAATAAAAAAAATGTAACCAACTGTATCTCTCAAATGTTGTAATTTGCCTTGGATAATGGTGTCAGCCAAATTAGAATAAGAGACATAGCATAATATCACGAAATCTTCTAGGTTTGTTGACACAACATGTTTTCTTAAATGCTCACAAGTCTAATCATTAGTGCAGACAAAAGATTCGGAAGCTTTAAGAGCCAATTCAATTCTTAAATTGTCCTTAACTTCCTTCTTTGTAACTTGAATCAGTACAAGGACTGCAATGAAAACCTTTTACAGAGAAAGGTCTTTTGAAAATTATAGTCATGGTTCGGCTATTCAATACATATGCTATCGTGACAAAGCACCACAGCTTTTTGTGGCTGCTTACAGTGGATAAACAACAAAACATAATAAAATGCATTCCTTGGAGCATTTAAGGATAACTTAATATGCTTTTCAACTTAATTGTGCCCATAGTGCCATTATCCTA
Source organism: Polypterus senegalus (assembly GCF_016835505.1). Lineage (NCBI taxonomy): Eukaryota > Metazoa > Chordata > Cladistia > Polypteriformes > Polypteridae > Polypterus > Polypterus senegalus. The sequence continues at coordinate 161,340,355 of NC_053160.1, forward strand.
CAGTAGCTAGTCATGAAAATTAATGAAAAAAGCAAACAGAAAATTTCTATCTCGTGACTCTGTAACTATGTTCAGTTATTGAATGCCACCTATGACACAGACATTATTGGTTTTCTTAACACAACACATTACATACGCGTACAGTAATATATAAACATGCAGAATATCTGACTGCATGAAATACTAAGTATCAGTTCTCTTAAGTCGCAGCTTAAATCAATGAGTCTTCTTATACTTTTGTCTGTTAATATTTAATTGTTTACTTTTGCAATCCCAACCCACAGAGCAGCTTGTTAAAACAAAGTATCTATTAAGTTGTAATTATTAACAATAAAGAATATGGTACCCAATGGGAAATGTTAAATATTTAGAACTTATGACCAAATAAAATGGACTTCTATTACTACTGTGTATTCAGCTCGGTGTGATTCAGTTTATCATTATTATACTTAGAATACAATGCAAAACATATGCTGGTCATCCCAAAGGTACACAAACATGCAACAATAATACAATTTAGCAACACATGAGACAAATTACTGAACAGAAAAATTACAATTAAAATAAATATAGTACTATGTAAAAGTCTTAGACCACACAAAATATATATTTTTGATTTTGAAATCATTAGAATAAAACACAAATAGACATTACTACAAAAAAAAAAAACACAACTACATGTCTGTTAAACAAGTCGGCATTTTGAGTGAATGGAAAACTGAAGAATGCCCTTATGTAAACTACTGTAAAGCTTTTTGTCCTGTGGTAAATTCTTCCAAGTTTCTTTTGAGATTTTCCAGAATTCTAATTTTGACTGCCTTTGTTCTTTTCCTTGTTCACGTGCATTGAGCATTGAGGTGGCCAATCTAATACAAGCTAGTGCTCCATTTGCAGACTTGTACTCCAAATCGGTCCTCAATATGTTTGAACCTCGTTGGGGTTATTATTATGCAGAGAGATTAAGTTTTTGCCAATAAGTCAGTCACTCTCAACATCCATTTATATTTCTCAGCAGTCATCATTCTGTGACTGTTTACACACCTCTTTTCCCCACACCACTTGCTGAAATGCATCTACATCCAAGATAGGGTTGCCACTGTAGAAGACAGGCATCAGTGTAGTTCTTGCCAACTGTTTGGCTGGCATACTGCTACCTTTGTGAACCAATTTTTCAAACTTGGACTTGCTGCTTTAAAACACTTTCTGCCTCTGGTTGTCATTCAGTGCTTTTAAGTCTTTTACATATGCAGTCTCTTCTGTTTATTTGCCTGCCACATTAATTCTTCCTTAGTGTCAGCACAGACTATAAGATTTCTTCTAAAACTTTTTTGTATGGTCAAAGCTTGTAGTTTGGTACTAGATAACTCTACCAGAGGCTAAGTAAGCAAGTGGTCTTTAGTTTACTTTTCACCGTAAAGCCTACAGCCTATCCTTGCAACATGGGGTAGAAAGCACAGACACACAATAGTCATGTTGCAGAGCACTCACTCATAACTGATAATATCAGGTTCCCAGGTTACCTAACTTACATGTCTTTGAATGCAGAAGAAAAACAGAGTGCCTGATGAAAACACATACAGTCAAAGAGAGAACTTCTATAAAACAGCAGTGCTAACCACTCAAGTTGGAAAATACAAAAAAATGTAACCAACTGTATCTTAAAATGTTGTTAGTTGCCTTGGATAAAGGGCAACAGCCAAGTAACAAGTAATTATAATAATGTAGTGTACAGTAAAGCATCCTTAAATTTAATTGCAAAGCAGGAGAGTAATTATCACAGAGTTGTAGCTGCTGCAAGCAGAGTAGAAAACTAGATGTACTAATTAAAAAATGTCAGGGTTCACATGCAGTAATGTAATTGAAGAAAAAAGTGAATCAAAATATACCAGCCTTAATATAATGTAAAAAAAAAAAAAAACCCTTTGAGTTATGAAGTCAAAAAACAGCTAAGCAGTTTTCTTCAAAACGTTTTCCATAACCTAGTCATATGAATAATAAAAAATAAAAAACCAAATACTCTCCTGCCTCATGATAGTCAAAATCCATGACAACTTTTAAAAGCTTACATGTAAATTCATTACCTAATATAATCACTGAAAACAAGTCCAATTAATGTACCGGACATAAAATCTAAATGACACTATTTCAATAAAAAATATGTATCCTTTTTCCTCAGGCCAAAAGAACATTTTGCCTGCTGTAGTGGGGGGTTATTTTATACGAAAGACTGCCTTTTTATGTAAACTGAATCTGTGAAAACATCATTAATAATTTATTTTGTAAAACTGTTTGAAATAATATCTTGCCATTGAATGGCAAAATGTTTAGAGTTGGATGCTGCCATGCATTTAATGGTGTTGGGAACAGCTCGCCTGCAAACTGAAACTTGCATTAAATGAATTTAGAAAATAGATGAAAGGATTCAAAATCATTTTCATCCACCTATCAAGTCCATCACAAAAATCTGTGCAATCAATTTCAAAAACTCATTACCAAATAACTACAAATAGTGTACGACAATCCATTCAGTGCTAAGTTTTGGCTTGATAGGCTACTGCTGCCATGTGTCTTAATTTTAATTAGGCAGGTTTACCAATTGTTAAAAAGATCTTTGTAAAAAGTTAATTTACCGAAATAAGAAAAATATGTAGTCGATTTTAATATCATGAAATTTAAAATGGGGTTAAACAGGTGGGTGTGAATCAGTGTTTTGAATTGCATCCTCTTTAATACAAAAACAGACCCAGCCACATAAAAAATACCTTTGTAAGTCTATGACTGACGTTTAGGCATTCGTGTGTAAGTAGTAAAAAAACCTTTAAAGCCACCAACACAAAATAATTCAAAGAGAATTCAAAATAGGAACCCTGCAGCTAGTCTCCCCAAGTCATTGTTTGACTTTAAAACAAAGATAAAAATAGAGTCTAGGAAGCTACTGAATAAATGAAGAATTGTGTTAGACACTAAATTCCCATGTGTAGAAGCTTTCACTCTGATACCATACGTCTGCATTCAACAAGAATGCTTATGACTTCAACAAAGAAAAAATGATTACATATAAAATATAACACTTTTACACCCTTAACTGCACAAAATCCAATTCAAGTTGCTATGGGAGCCTAACAGAGCCTATCCCAGCAGCACTGGGTGTATAACCTCTGTATGATATACTGGGGGGATTGGGTCAAAGATAACTAGAATTATAAGCATTTACACGAGGTGCGGAATATGAAGCACTGATTGAGAGAAGCCAGAGAGTTAGGCACTCTTTAAAGTACTCATAGATTAAAAGGACAATAGATGATACTAGATAATATGTCTTTCTTATTTTAGCCACCTTTGCCTTTAATTTGGTTCAAAGGTGACTTGTGAATGTTCACTACACTTCACACTATACGTGGTGTATTTGTGTGTATGTATGTATGTATATGTGCGTGTATACTGTACAGGGCTATGGAGTCGGAGACAATTTTGGGTACCTGGAGTCAGGTCGGAGTTGTCAACAATGTACCGACTCCAAATCCGAATAAATTTAAATTGTAATGAAGAAAAATACAGCAAGTTCAAATGTCCCATTTCACAAACAATAGTTATAACTAAGTACTTACAGTATCTGATGTAAGAATAAAACCCAGTGCACAGTTGTGTTACTACTAGTGTGAAGTTCAGCTGAGCTATTATACAACCAGACAGTCACATATTGTAATCCGGATTATGATACATTACAAAAAGTGTTTTCATTTTATTTCAGATATAATGTGTTTAACAAGTTCACTTGAGTGTAAACAAGTGTAATGATGTAGGTGGAGGTATGTGCTTTGGCCCGATGTGTGTTCAGGGGTTCTTGTCTTTTATTTAAACTGGCCAATACGATAGAGAGTCAGCTTCCTAGCCAGTAGTTCTGTGGTTAAATGATGTGTATGTTGCCTTTTTTTAATCAACATGGAAAATACATTAGGATAATAAATACAGAGGAGTCGGAGTTAGAAGTACCAGAAACTAAAAAGTCGGAGTCAGAGTCGAAGGATTTATCTACCGACTCCACAGCCCTAATACTATATACGCAGTAAATAAAAAGCACTGCAAAATCTAATTCAACATACTACAGTTTGATCTACCAACACAGAAACAGATTCCCATGTTGTGTGATGGTTAGCATATTTGCCTTTTTACCAAGAAATATGATTTGAATCCCACCCATTGCTTTTCATTTTTTCCTTAATCAAGCACTTCCCTTACTAGGTCTGTCATGACCTCGACTTGCCCTAGGGGTGGTCATATTGTCTCAAGAGTTACTTTTTGCAATAAGGGGTCATGTGCATAACCTCTCACCATTTCACCACCACTACAATCCATGCCGCACTGTGTTCCTGTCGCATTTCCAGCTGCATAAGACTGTTTAATGATGTATTAGTTTTAGCCTCTCTTCCCGGGTAAAGGGCTGCAATAGTGAGCCAGGGTCAGGGTGGTTGTAAGACAACAGCCAACTTAAATCTCACAGTGAATTGGGATCATGGGATCCCTGATCATATTTAGCCTAAACGCAACCATTTTTACTGCTTTACATTTACAGAGGAGTTTGAATATAATAACAGTGCAATGCTGGAAAGAGACTTACAGTTTCAAAATTGTGAATGTGAAACCTACAGCGTGATCTATTGACAAAAAACGCTACCAAATAGATTGTGATGGTGGTGTGACGGTTACCACACTTGCTATTACATCAAAATATTAAGAGTTTTCAACCCGTTAACTTTTTTCTTTAATCAAGCATTTCCCTTACTTTTTTGTAATCTATCAAACTGCCGGCTAGAGCCGTATCATTAATAGAGTTATTAACTGCAATTTGAGGTTCTTTGCACCAGAAAGAAAAAAAACAAGCATACTGGATATGGCAACACTTTCAAAATCTTATATATTTTTGAGCAAACTGTAGTAAGTTTGAAGTTAATGGCATTTGATAATACATACTTTGTAATTACTAAGCTAGTTTGCAATAGAAATTAAGGTAGAAAACTTACTGTGCAAATAAGATAAAATTTTCAGCCAACAACTGTAAAAATTAAACCCTACTTAGCTTATAAAACAACAACATGCAAAGAGCAATCAGACAAAACTGAGGAAAGCAAATAACTGAAAAGAAAATAAATGGACAGAAACCTAGAGCACAGGCTGGTGAGTATAAATGCAATGTAATGTACAGTATAAGATTTTTCATAATTATGGATGGTAAATCATCCGTTGAACAGCACTATTAAGAAATGATTAAATGCTATAGTTGGCATGCTTACTGTATTTTGAGTCTCAATGAAGTAATCATTATCACTTTTACACCAAGCAGTAGCACGTCTCCAGCTCTGCACTGCTCTCCTTATTGTTGTGTTTGTCCTTATGCTCACTCATGTCCAGCTGTTAGTCCTGAATCAACAAACCTTTGATGATTTCCACTAACAAACCAAGAATCTTTCCTGGGGGCTTGAAAATTCTGTTCTTAAACTATACTCTATAAATTTATTAACACTCAAGTTTTGCTCTCATTTACTTTTTGTAAAAGGTCTTCATTGAATTTCAATATAAACAAATAGTTTTCAAATGTATGACAGGCAGGCAAGCAAAAAGAAAAAAAAAATCTTGCATACAATTACAGCAGAAAAACTGTTAATATACTAAACTTGTTTATCTCCAAAAGCAGACTGAACCAGAACCTTTAGGAAATGCAGCTTAATGTTTCAGAGAACATGCCTGAATCAAACAAGTTATTTTTGAACCTATTTCCAAGCAAAATAAGATGACACAACAAATATTAAAGCTATGAAGCCACAGTGTCTATATACTGTAGTTTATTTTTCAGTAGTACCGATTAACACGCCTTAAAAATAAACATTTAACCACAATAAAAATGCAAAGAGAGCCAACACAAGCACTGCAGTAATATGCCAGGAGCCCTTAAGCGACTTATTTATACTCTGAACATGAGGTATTACTTTCTTTTTTTGTCAGGATCTCTATTCTGAGAAAAAAAAAATCAGTGGGGCATATCTAGTTTTCTCATGCAACAAATGCATTCTTTCATAAGTCAGTTTATTATTATTATTTTCTTTAGAAATGGACATTCCCTTGACAGAGGAATTTTCCTATGAAATGAAAAATATAATTACAGAATAATGACTGAGCCTATAGTGTACAATCCACACACTTATTTGACCTCCCTACTTTTGCTCAGGGGTGCAGGACACCCCCACACTCATTTTAGAAGCATTGAGCAAAAGACAAGAAACAAACCTAGATGGGGTGTCAACCCACTTCATGGCACAGTCAAGCACTCGCTTCATAATGAACTAATTTAAAATGACTTATTAACGTGAAACACGTTTAAGATACGCAAGATGAACTCAAGACCCCAAATTAAGGTCCACACAGACAGGGGAAAATGTGTAAACTCAACATATACAGAGATTAGGATAAGATTTGAACCCAGTCTCCTGGAGCTCTGAAGCAGCAGCATTATGCACCAAAACAACAGGACCTGAGCCCTGTTTCTTATAAAAAGAAAATACTTTTAATTAAAATGTTCTGTAATAAATATAATTTAATAAAAACACTCACATGCTATTCCCATAGTCTAAAAATATCCAGTTCAAACAGCAGTCAAATATAAAATTCTTATCCTCAATTTTATATTGAAACTATTACTGTGTTTATATAATAGTTTGCAGCTCTATTTTTTACTCAGTGTCAATTTTTCAGTGTTTGATTTATGTAAGGTTTTTGGCCTGCCTGCCTGCCTATGGTTAAAGGTTAAGACAGTTACATTAGGTTAGGTTGACTTTATTATCCAACAGAGAAATTTGTTTTGTTTATTAAGTATGCAATGTTAACCTCCCCATCAGCAGCATGTTCACTTCCAATTTTCATTACAGTTAATGAGTAATTTTAAGTCACAACATAGGTTACAAAAACACAACCAACACATTAGCTCATAACAAACAAACAACTTTCTCAGACCCACTTAAGTCACTTCAGGGATTCATGGGGCACTGAAACCAGTACTTACAGTAGATTTATACTGACCCTGGGTGGCACCTTTCCGTCAGAGGTAATTGACTAATAAATGCTAAAAATTTTTGTTGTACAAAGACAATGACAACATATATCAGTCAAGCAATTCGATTCTAATTAACATACTTTGCATTTTCCTTACTTCCCAATATTTCACTAGAGATTCCGTAAGCTAAATCTGCCCATCCATACTTGGCAGCTGTTTTTATTTTCCCCTCTCTCAATAAAGGATTTACAAAATAGAACTTAATTATAGCCTCAAGTAATTCTCGACCGGATGTTGGTGTTGGACCTTGCTGTACACATGCATCCTGGGACAATTCATCATTGTTAAATGGTAATGAGCAGGATTAATGTGACAGTACTGTCCTCTACTACTTTTACTCAGTGACTGTTTGTTACCAAAGACATATTGACATTTGTTCATTTACTGTCATTGAAAGGAAATCTATTTGCTCCAGCAGCAAACATAAAACACTGAGCAAAATAGTACAAAAATACAAGCTATTACATAAGTGCAAGGCACAGAACTACTGTATAAAATGATATATTTATGAAAATATTATTTATTCATCCATTACGGAATCTTTTTGATCCAGATCAAGGTTATTGGAGCTAAAAGCTTATCGTTTTGGCATCAGATTCAAATACAGAATAACCCTTGGATAAGGTGCCAGTTCCCCTTTAGGTACAGACATTTACACTCCCATTCAACCAAACATGTAACATGCACAAACACTGAAAATGGGATTTGACAATTACTGACCAATCAATGTAATCATTTTAAGTTCTCCCGTCCTAAATCGGCAAATGAATTCTAATGTGTGTGGGCATCACTTGTTATATAGTTGGGATCTCGTTTAAGACAATGACAATGCGGTGTTCTAGATGGACTTCTGAGAAGCTGGCGATGTAGAACAAGTTACTTTTCAGTGCAAAGCCGGGTTTATCCCGACAGCATTACCACTCGATGTGTTTTCAGTTCACTGCAGAGTTATTTAAATTTTTTGCGGAAGATTGCGGTAAACGTGTGTGTCGACCGAAAAACTTTCCTGGTAAGCAACAGAAAATGCTGCCCTCCGATTCGACACCTTGGCCCTCCAAATGTATTTAAATCCCCCTATCAATAAAAGCAAACACACACACTTTACATTTCACAGTCGGCGCCCAACTCTTGTAGGATGACTATGCGGGTTAGCATTGGAGAATACAACGAAAACATTTAGCCCATTTTTCCAATGATACTTTCGTTTAGACCGACGGTTTCTTTTTTTTTTTTTTATCCCATTGCCAGAAAGAGAGTTTCCCCACAGCACATATCAGCTATTGAAAACTAAAAGTAAGGATGAACAAAAACACTCCCCGACTCGAATTTCAAAAGTTTCACGGGTGGATTGGCAAGTTACGTTACAGTACCGACAAACTGCTCTTGCAACTGCGTGTAAACCCGAGCCTCGGTTTAGAGACTTCGATCGCGCATGCCGCTCTTCTGCTCTGCACCGATGTGCCGAGTGTCCGGTAACAAGTGCAATAATAATGATGTTCTAAAGAGCATGCAGAGCTTGGGGAGTACTGCGCGGACAAAGTAAATAAGAAAAGTCTTAAAGCAAAGCGCAAATGCAAAAAAATATGAGCGAAGCAGCCCCCGGCAGTGTTACTCACCCTTCCGAGCGCAGGCAGGACGCGAAGTCCCTTAGGATCTCCTCTAGTGCTTGAGGCGCTGCAAAACCGTCACGCGGCAGGCTTTTCCCAGCATGGCGGCTGTGAGCTTCTCACATAAAAAAAAATACTCGTTGCCGGAGATATCAAAGCAGAGGCGCATCCCGGGAGAGGAAGAAGGAGGAGGGTGTGGGAGATCGAATACACTCGGCGCCGGCGAAGTGCGAGTGAGCAGAGCCAAAGTAAAGTGCGCCGATAAACTCTTGTCACACGTGCACGCGCCCAGCTCAAGTATGTCTGCCTTCAAGCCCTCTGCCATGCAGTGGGCACGATCTGGAAAGAGGAGAGAAGAAAAGAGAAGTTTGCACTGCTCTGGTCGGCAGGCATACACATTTGGAAAAGCGCGCTTTGTTAGCCAATAGTGATTCGCCGGAACCCCAAGTGATTTTGTCTTTTTACGAGACATCCAGTCACATTTCTAAAGCTTTAGAAAGGCTTTTAGTCACGCAACTTCTCATTGTGTAGTCAGGTTTTAGATTTTATAAAAATAAATAACAGCCTCGCAGGTGCACAGTTTTCTTATGTATCTATTTCTAAACTACTTCGTGGACACACGAATTAAGATCCGTTTGATCCTGGAGATTAACGTTGGCTTTGCAACAAGGTTACCTGCCTAATGTTCCATAACGTTTCACATATACTTTCAAATCACATGTTAATAATCTGTGAGAAGCATTATTTAATGTAAGTAATACAAAGCCTCACAGAATACATCAGCACCGTATGGCAAGCCAAATTATCATTCAGAGATATCTTGAAAACATTTAAAGATATCTCTAAATATTTCAAGATATCTTTAAATATTTCCAGATATCTTTAAATAATTTGAGATATCTCTTAATCATTTGAAGATATCTGTAAATGATTTAAAGATATCTATAATGATAATTTGGCTTGCCATAGCACCCAGGAGCAGACATGGCACATTATTGGAATCCAAATGGTCCAGAATTCTACAAAACTCCTCACAGCTTCAGGCCCTCCACTCATTTAAGATGATTAACAAAACTACATTAGCAGGCTTGACGTAAATCTTCTAAATTAAAGTAATGATGGGGATGCTGGAGCTGTGAATGGCAGCATCGGGCACAAGGAAGGAATTAGCCATGGGTGGAGCACCAGCTCATTGCAGGAGCCACTTACTTCAGTCACCAAATTAGAATCTCCATTAACCCTAATATTTCCATGTCTTTGGAAAACTGGAGAATGAAACCTGCATGGGGAAACATGCCAAGTCCAGAGAGACGAGTTGGGGCAAAGGAATCAATCTGAATTAATTAATTAAATTTATATAGCACTTTTCTCAAAGTGCTTTAGAACAGAGACATTTTGACAAGATCCAACTATCCAGCCTGACAGAGCTTCCCAGTCCTATCTGCTGTATTTATGTGTGTGCATGTAAACATACTAATAGTTAGCCAGTTAGAGACAGGCAATAATTAGGATGGCAGAATGGACTTGATGGGCAATTTAGCCAGGACTTTGGGGGACATCCTACTTTTTCTGCAAGCAGGTCTTCCAAGTTGCAGGGAAAACTTGCAGGTTGGTGGCAGGATTGGAACTCCAGCCACTGTAAAAAACCTCACACTGTTCCATTTCATTTTAACTAGTGTGGTGCTGAAGTGTCTCCAGTTGCACAGCTACACTCAGTTCCTAATCTGGTATCCTGAAGTGGTTTGTCTTGTGGCAGGTACAGCAATGCACTGTATCAGTGCATACTCACAACCTCCTCTACTCTTTCTGAGAGATGCCCAGGGGCTTTTTTATGACCACAGAGAGTCAGGACCTTGGTTTTAAGTCTCATCCTAAGGATGACAACATTTATTCAGCACAAGGGCATTGGGATCCCCATACAAACCACATGGATAAGCATCTCCCACTGGCCTCACCAACATCTCTTCCAGTAGCACTCAAGCTTTCTTTGTTGGTCTCCCATCCCGACACTGGCCAGGCCCAAACATGGTTAGCTTCAGGTGGTAAATGTGTTCTGAAGTGTAGGCGGCTTGGTTGCTGGATACGCTTAAAACAATTGAACCATAAGCAGCAACACCAATCACTGCACAAACTACCAGTGTAAATCTTTAAATGGTAAAACAGACAACATGCTCTTCAATCCATGTTTTCACTTATTTTTAATATGTTCGTTCAGTTCAGGTCTATGGGAAGTCAGTGATTTTCCTGGCAGCACTGGCATAAAGCAGTAGCCAACTTTGATGGGTTATCGTAGAGTCAAGTCATTCACACTTACTCATGATATAACAATTTGAATGGCATAAGCTGGGACTGTGTGCTGAAAGGTGTGAAAAGACATTAATATATCAATTATCTTTGTAAAATTGACTCAGTAAAAGGATTAAGCATGAAGTAAAGCATTTCACCTCACCTAATTTTTCTCCATGCATTTTGCTGAAATATTACACAGTCTCGCAGATCAAACAAGTTTTTAACTGATGCAACTCTCCCACCGACTCCAAGAGCCACTAGGCACAAGGCACAAGGCACAAGGACCAGGCCAATCCAGGTGCCTTCCTAATGGGCTCAGAAATGCTAAAAGAGGTGTTAGTTTTATATTAGTTACATCAGGTGGAAACAAACGGTGTTTGTGTTCTTTCCCACATGGAAGATATTGAGGTAATTACTGCTGTGCTAGGTGTTCTTATTGATGCTTTGCACATTCTTGTTTTACTTGTTATTTCTTGTCTAGTGCTGTTCTAAATTGTACATAAGGCCAGTTTTTTTGCAGCTTAAATTGAGCATGATTGAGCAGATTCTTTGATAATTGCATATAGTTTTTCTTTAGGGTGGCATAGTGGTTCGCTCTGTGTATTGTGTTGGAAATAAGCCACAGTGAAGATCATTTTAATACATTTTCAAACTCTCTGAACTAAACTGTCAAATAATCACTAAGTCAAAGGGACTGATTAGCAAGCTGCTAAATAGATTGAAAAAATTTTCAGAATTGTGAACTGATTATCTAACTGCAAGAAAGATAAGCCACACTGAACTGATAGTAGTGCAGATAGCTAGGTATTGATTTAAAACTTTCAATCTTTAATTCTTTTAGAATCCCTGGAAAGAACAGACTTCTAGGTATACAGTATCAGTTCTGAAATCTGAAACAATCTTATTTATTAGCCTGGGGTAAATAAAATTAGAATGGGCATCAACCTGGGAAAAGAACACAGTTTTGTAATATAAACATGACAGTGGTTTTAGGATTATTGATTGTTTATTTAATAATTGTTGACTCCAACAACAGAGTTTGGGATGCATTCTGCTCAGATAAAAACACACAATAAGACAAGACGTCTGTCTGCATTCCCTCTGAAGTTAGCAAGAGAAAAGACCTCTGCAGATTGAAGAAACTCTTCAAGCAGCTATGCACCCAGGCTTGAAGGAGTTCATCCTCATCATTGTCTGTTATTTTTGCAGAAAGTATCCTTAAAATATTGTTTTAAATACATTTACTACTTTTTGCTGCTATTGGTTTTACTAGTAGATTTTATATATTGATGTAGCAAGTTTATATTGTTTGGTTTGGCCAATGTATAGTATTAAGAGCAACTAGCGTGGGTGATCGCCAAATTCCCACATAGGTTAGGGCTAACCTTTGAAAAGAAACAACATGGTGGGTGAGCACCTGCTTTGGTAAGTGATACAGGTGTTAAATGATACTCAAGGCCGAAGACAACTGTTTGGTGTGCTTATGCCAAACTAGTAGGTCTCTTTGCTTGAGATAGCTAAGTGTGAAAGAAGCCATACACGTGGGGCACTACAATGAAGTCTCATTTTGCCTGAATCAGCTGTTCACGTGTGTGTAAGCTGTACACATGGAGCGCTTCAAGAATCTACATAGAAATCACATTTCGCTTATGGCAGATGTCCACGTGCAGATAAAATCATACACATAGGGTGTTATAAAGCAGATCTACCTGTTATTCATACATACCCCATAGTTAGCTTCAACTATGTAACTGAACCAAAATAATTAACAGATAAACGTCTTTGATAATACACTATATAGGTGCATAACCATGCAATAGCCATTGGCAAACGTTGGCAGTAAAATGGGTGAAATTGAAGATCTCAGAGACTTGAAACATGGCACTGTCATAGGATGTTGCCTTTGCCACAAATCAGGATGTGAAATTTCTGTTGAGTAGCAACAATAGCTGAACTGCAAACACGCAAACTCAGAGTGGGTTAGCCAAGTGCTACTTTAACTACAGCATCCCAAAAATATTGCAATTGTACTTCTACAGTACATATGTTGACTAGGACTAGTTGAGTTGTCTCTTCTGCTTAGCCATGATAAAGAAAGTACTCCTGTTTAAAATGCTTTCATATTGTACTTGATTTGAAAGTTGCATGTGATTAAAGTACAAGCTAAATAAAAAAAGTCTAATTTTGAAATCATACGTAAGCCATGGTATCTTGATTTCCTGTGGCATAAGCATTTGCAGTAGCTATAAGCCCTTAAATAAAGTGAAGTCAGGAAAAATAGTAATCGCAAAAAACCTCATTAAGCCACAGAAGGGTGTATGCAATAAAACAGACTGCACATTTTTTAGTCATCAGCATATCTTACATATAAACGTCTACGCTTGGAAGCATGTGTCTCTGTCTGTACGGCCCTGAAGTGCGAGGCTACAGCATGAAGCTCAAAGAGCCGGCAAGGCAGTTCCAAGTTAATGAGTCGGAAGAAGAAAGTAGAATGAGGCTACAGCATGAAGCTGAAAGAAAGTGAAACCACCGATGAAAGACAAACTCACTAAGCCACTAACGTACAAGCGAGGCGAGCACATCCGCAAAACAAAACCACCGACACTGCATTTCATTTTTTTTCTGATGATTTCAATAGCTTCTATAAGCCCGGGCTTTTTACAGCATGGTTTTACACAGCTAGTATAAAATAATTAGTTGAAATGGTTTTGCACTTTTCGGTACAATGGCACACATATGGTCAACTGACATTTTGAGTTGGTTGCCTGAAGTTACACTTTGGAGCTGACATTGTGCCACTTGTCTTATCTGTAATGTATTATCTGGTTTTTGGACAAAAAAAAATCAAAAACTGCTGTGTAATATTTCCATCCTTACTTACCTTACCCATTGGTGCTACAGTCCATGAATATCCTTGGCTTCCCTTGAGGTAACTGTCCATTCTTGTCTCTCCTCTACTTTCCTCTTCCTGTCCAGATACTCGATTGCTGTCAAATACTTCATGAATCCTTCCCAATCTCATCCTTCCATCTTTTCCTTTGTCAGTCCCTTCTTCCATCTGGAACTCCTATATAAATTTTCTTGACACATCTTTCCTCCTAAATTCTTTAATGATTCCCCATTCATCTTAGTCTTGCTAATTTCTTTTCAGCCACTAAATCAGGGTTGCCATACAGTACAACTCTTGGTTTGTTCTAACTCTTCAACTTCTAATTAGGTTCTATTTCCATTCCTCCACCATTTTCAAACCTGCTTATCCTTAGCAGGGTCATGGGGAAGCTAAAGCCTATCCCAGCAAGCATAAGATGCAAGACAGGAACAATTCCTGTATGACCAAATTTTCTTTCAGAGGTGCCAGGCACACTGTCCTGGAAACCACAAGAGGTAAATGAGTTCTGCCATGCTGATTAGCTCTATGACTCAGGGGTAGTGACTTGAAATTTAATTGGTAGTCTGGACATAAAAAATAGTGGCATCATATAAAAATGGGGATTTCTACGGAAGAAGAAGCTATATACTAAATGCTATGTAACTATTATACTTAAGAACTTATGTCTGTCAAATGAGAGGATCCCATTCAGTCTAGTAAACTCATTTGGTTAACCAATAGCTAAGCTGTCCCAATATCTCACCCAGACACTTTTTAAAAGCCATTCAGATTTCCTCTTTAACAACAGGATGTTGTTTGTTCCACAGTTCCATTAATCTTTGTGTGAAGAAGTGCTTTCTTGGCTTCCTTCTTAAATTTATTTCTGCTTAATTTCTACTGTCATCCCTTTATACTGTACATGGCTAACTATTTAATTAAAGGAATGCTGATGGATCAAATTCTGAAAACATGCACTTGGCCCCCACATAGGCTTCTTTGCTCAATTGCAACTTGTCTGTTGCCACTGTGCCCTCCTAATGTTGAACTTCTGAACCTATACTTCCTCACCATCTCACTTTGCTTCTATCACTCCTCCTCATGTCAAGTTGGAAACATCACTGTCACTCCTTTTTTAATAAATTTACTCCATAACTCTGTAAACATATGCTGTACTTTTAAAGTAAACTGAACTTGATAAATATCTGTTAATATTCATTTAAATCCCTTGTACTGTGACCATTTACTAATAAACCTTAACAGATATTTAACATGACGGCTGGGAAACACTGCATTATTTTTCATATATTCAGCAACATGACCAGCCATCGTGATAATTAATATTAACTATCAGAATGTATATTTAAAATCTGGCAGACAACTGTAACCAAGATTGTAAGAAACTGGCGTTGGAGGTCTACACCACTCTGTGACCCTATATGTAAACATTTGCAAGTTGCTTTAGAGTAAGTGTAAGTGCCAACTAAATCAATGACACAAAAGCAAGAGAGACTGTGATGTAAAAAAAAAAAAAAATTGAACTTTATACCTTAGTTTAAAACATTTTAATGATAAAAAACTTCTTATAAAAAATTGCATCAACCAACAATAAAAGTGAGGATGTACAGTGTAAGTTTGAAAGTACATTCTGACTGTCATTAATCTAGACACAGATCGGCATATAAAATCATGAATGCTAACCACAGATTCTACACTAGTTGTATTCCAGTTTACCAAGATTTAAGTGAAATACCAGTAAATACGCAGCACCTTCCTTACCAAAAAAATCCTTTTATATTTTTGTTGGAAATGGTGAAGGCGTGAGGAGTTGTAATTGGTCATGTCTGAGAGTGTCATGTAACTAGTTCTGTTCAAGCCAGCTGGCCTTGCAGTTTGGTATAAGAGTTGTCACCCTGTGGTGAAGATGGCTGTGAAACTCATCACCGTATGTGTGCTCAGTATGGGGATAAAGTTCTCTCTTGCAGAGTCGTCTACGAGTGGATTGAAATGTTGGAAAATGGCCGTACTAGTGTGACGGATGCAGAACGCTCCAGATGTCTAGCTACAGCCACGACCATGAAAAATGAAGAAAGAACCCTGATTTGAAAGCAGGGGTACATCAGTGGCTACACACTCAAACAAAAACATTTTTTGCTGATGGCATTAAAAAGTTGGTACGACACTGGGAAAATTGCATCGCAAAGGAAGGTGACTATGCAGAAAAGTGATGTCATTTGTTTTTGAAATTCGTAATAAATAGAGTTAAAAAAAAGTGTTGAAACTTTTTCAACGTCCTTCGTATTAATCTTGAGGAAGACTAAACTCCATTTTCTGACATTTTAGTACGTTTCAAATTGCTCTCTTCTCATTGCTTGTATTGTTCCTCAATATACTGTGTAAAGTGTATAAAGAAACACTACAGGGGCTCCACCAATTACCAATGGCAACTCACATTTATAATGCTTCACTGTGAGTGTGATTGTTCTTCTTATCTTTAGCCAAGTCAGAAGAATGTCTTTCTTGTTAGTTATCTTTTATTCATTTCATTTGTTATAATATAACTTTTATTTATTCATTTACTAAGCTCCTGTAAAAAGACAAATTTCCATCAGGAACAGTTATCTATCTATCTATCTATCTATCTATCTATCTATCTATCTATCTATCTATCTATCTATCTATCTATCTATCTATCAACTTTATTTATAGGACACATTCTGGACCCCCTGGAGGTAGCAGAGAAGAGAATTAAAACAAAACCGAGTGCCATTATGAATAGCGCTGTACATCCTCTCTCTGACACACCAACACTGAGGACTTTCTTCCAACAAATCATTCAGCAGATGTGTGTCAAGAAACGCAACGGGAGCTCCTTTATACCAACAGCAATATGTCTGCATAATGATGCACTGAGATTGGGACTGCCACGGCAGAAGTTTCTTTCTTTATAAATTTCTTTCTTTGTAGTCATACTTTTGTGTGTTCAGACCACAGTTTGTGTGTATACACATATATATACTGTACATGCACACACAAATAAAAATTTATAAAAAGCCAAATTTACCCCGATAAAGATCTATCTATCTATCTATCTATCTATCTATCTATCTATCTATCTATCTATCTATCTCTATCACCGTTTTTGTGAACCAAACTCTAAATTTGCTAATTGGTAAGACCCCAAAACCCAATCATGTATTTTCTGCACTATTAACCAAAGCTTTTATGTTCTAGTCTGTTACAATTGACCATAAACTGGCAGCACATTACACATTTTCTAGGTGGACTTGACGAGTATAGTTTCTGGATCTCATTGCCTTGAGGACGTCTGATTACACAAACAGGAATCTCTGGGGATGGCACAACTTCATGACAAATTTCCATTTTCTTTCCTATCACAAACTTGACACATATTGACATTTAGTTAATGTGCTGCCTAACAGAACCCAGTGACAGTACAGATGCTTTCAAGTTATGGCAAGTTCATCCACAATCGTAGCCCTTTTTATTCTTTTTTCTCGTGGTTCTATTTGTTGCCAGCTCTTCACACACAGACAGCACGACCCTAAAACTTAAGACCAAATCATACTTCTTTGATTTAATCAGGGGGAGCCGCAGACTGGTCTCACTGAGTCACTGGCTGTCTTTAAATACATGACCTTGTAGTCAACTCAGATTATGTAAAGGAAGTCTGCAACTGAAAATCGCTGAAAAAAATTGTACAGTGTAATGGGGCCTTTCGCCACACCATTAGATGAGCTGCCATCAAAGTACGGTATGTGACTTTTCCAATGATCTACATAACAGTATATAGTTGGGGGTAGCTGAAGTACGCTCCTATTGCTGCCAACTTGTATCTTGCTTGTATCTTAACTGAAGGTCTTGCTAAAGGCCCCATACTGCATGATTTTTCTAGTGATTTTCATTCAGAGATTTAATTTACAATTTTAATTTAATTTGCAACTCACTAAAACAAAATCTGATAGGTGTGACTTTGCCATAAGTTGTAGGGATAGGCTGGTGTGTATATGAGAGGTGACAACCAATGAGTGCTCACCCAGAAGTATATAATGCAGTTGTGAAGAAATAATCAATGCAGGTTTTTGGACCATGAAAACAGTAAAGAGGCTCATCTCCCTGATGTCTCATGTCTGTCGTACTATGACAGAATGGAGAACAGGAAAGTTGAAGAGGTAACGACGTAAGTTGCCATACCTGGAAAGCCTTTGTACAGGCACTGTCACTGTCAGCCAGCACATTATTGTTTCTTTTTTTATTTCCTCAGTTTGTGCTGGTTGCTTTTTACTGGAAACCCACTGAGTTACTTGTGTCTTATTGTCTAATGGTCAGGACTTTACAAAGTATGTGGGCATTTCAGAAGAGGGCAATCTTCTGCCCCTGGGTGGCGTTCACTTAACCTGGCAGTTTTATTCAAGATATTTCTATACCTAGTCAAGCAGTTCCAAGCTCTCCAATTACGATTAGAATCACTCAAGCCTTTATATTCCACTTGTGCGAAATATCAATCTCAAGGTCTTTGCATTTGTTGAGTTTTTCTACCTCTTTAACTGAGACATTCACATCATCTGGAATGGCTTCATTAATAAGTAGGCATTATTTCTTGCTTCTGTCATGGAGAATTTTGTCTATAGTCAGTTGGCTCCAATGGTACGGTCAGTGTCAGTCAGTCAGTCATTTTCCAACCAGCTATATCCTAACAGAGGGTCACTGGGGTGTGCTGGATCCAATCCCAGCCAGCACAGGGCACAAGGCAGGAACAAATCCCGGGCAGTGTGCTAGCCCACCACAGGACACACACAAAGCACACACTAGGGACCATTAAGGATCGCCAATCCACCTAATCTGCATGTCTTTGGACTGTGGGAGGAAACCAGAGCACCCAGAGGAAAACAATCAGTGTTCACAACCATATCATATGCAACAGTGATACTATATAACTATATAATGTCTTGATGACCTTTTTAGGCTGGTGATCATATCAGATCATATCAATAATCAGGAACTAGGAGGCCAAACTCATGGAGTACTGAGCAGTGCAGGAAAATAGCTGTCTGAATGTGCCGATGATCATATTCTTTTGGCTCTAGCTCTGACCATCCAGATTCTATTGCCACCAGCACTATCATTATTATTTATTAATCAATTTATTTAGCAGACACCTTTATCCAAGCCTTTGCTGCATGTCAGAATACTGTAAGCACACTTTACTTTGGAAATGTGTCAATAAATTTGAAGTCGCATCTGACTAGAAATCGTATTGTGTGTCCCTGAATTTACTGTAATTTGAATTATATTTTATCTAGTTTTTGTATTTGTCTTTATCGCTAATTTAAACCAATACATGCAGTTATCTACTGTATGTAAATGTTGAATGTTTATGTATTGGGCAAACATTCCAGAGCCTGTCTCCAGCAAATAAATAGGAATGAACTGAATGAATGTTGTTTTAAAGTGAATGTCAAAACTCTGCAGTTGCATGTGAGGCCTTCTACCACATTCTTCAGTTAAAAAACATTTGGCACACAACCAAGCAAACAGCAGGCAGCTTTAAATTTTATCTTGTTTAATGTGTGTCCTGCACTTACTTAAGTTTTTCTTTTATATCTTGCATTCAATTGAAGTAAATAAAACCATGGTTCAATTTTAATAGACCCTTTTGGAAAAAAAATCATATTTTTGTTGTGTTGTATACATTCTATTTTTGACCACTGAAACCTCAAGGGAATTTTACTTTGTAGTGTATGGTCTCGTGAACTTATTTAGGGTGGTTACCAGTGAAATGTTTGTTAGAAACATAGTATAAAAAATAACTTAAAATAGTTACTTCATTCTTTCTGTAGTTTTCCAAGCATTTTCTCTTTAATGCACTGGCACAGAGAAATGTTCCTTTGCTGTATCTTTGTAACAGAAACAAAAATAATTCAGACAAGTGCATCTTGCTTTTGAACTTTTCATAACTAAGAAAATTACATTAATAACAGAACAGTGCCTTAAGATTTTTTTCTTTTTACATTTTTTTTTTTTCTGTGAGTGTACGCTTGAGTGCATTGTCTGTTTTCAGCAACACAGGCATTTCGCTTCTCGTGTTCGCCAAACTCTTGAACTTGGGTGCTCAATGCCCCTGTTGTTTCAGGGAACATCCTGACTTATGTATTCTGCAGTATTGTATTCAGTGTTAAACAAGGGAAAGCTTGTCCTAACCCCCCACAGACTACTGGGAATTCACTGGCCTTTAAGAAAATTATTGGATAACCTTTGATCCCTACAGCCCTCTTAGCGAGCTTTTCTTTATGCACCGTACAGACTTTACACATTTGATTCTTTCCTCAACCCACTTTTTCTGCCTTCTGCTGGAATGCTTGTCTGATGCATTTGGAAAGTTTACGGGTTTGAATGCTAACAGCTCCACTAGTCATTAGTCTCATTTAAAACAATACAATAAACAGGATATTAGAGTCAATTAGAGGCAAATTGCCTCATTGTAGTCAGGATTTCAGCCATAATGGAAACCAGAAAATTAATCTGACAGGCGATTATAATTCTGATAAATAAACAAATCTGCCATAGGAGAAAAGAGTTTAGTGTGAGGACATCTAACATAATAGAAAAGCATAATTAAGTTAAATACATTTTAAATTAAAAACATTTTAAACTATGTAGAACTTTTTTCACATTGCAGTATTTGGGCTCATGCAGGCAGTCACACTGGTCAGAACATTTCAAGAAGATCAGTCCGACATCCTTGAAGCCTGTAGCATTAAGAAGGACCACTCCAACCCCCTCCGACAGTCTCCTTGCCCCACTTCCATCTAGCACAAAGTATTGTAGCATCTGAATCAGTTCTGCCCAGTTTTACAACAGCTGGCTCAACTCTGAACTCTGAGCTGCCCCACTGCCCTTAGATCTGCTCCTTATACCTTATTGGCAGGGAGTGTGGTATAGTAGTTATGGCTTTGGACTCCAGGCTTTATGGTTGTGGGTTCAAATGTTGCTACTGACACTGCGTGACCATGACCAAGTCACTTGACCTGCCTGTGCTCCAATTGGAAAACCAAAAGAAATATAACCATTTATATCATAAATGTTTTAAGTCACCTTGGATAAATGTCTTAGCCAAATAAATAAATGTAAATGTATTTGTATGCAGTACAATTCTTACATGTGTTACTACTGCTTTTATAATATTAGCTGTTATTATTTATTTATTTTATTTATTACTGTTGGGAACCCGGCCCGGACACAGACAGGCGGACATGTTGTTAAAACACCACCACACGTTTATTTGCACAGACTATTTACAATACTGGTCACAAAGACCCCAGTCCATTGGTCACTCAGACCCCAATCACACACAGTCCTGGCCACAATGCCTTTTCTTCGGGCCGCCTCCACTGCTCTCCTGAGCTTCGTCCTTCCTCCTCCCGACTCCAGCCTCGAATGATGGGAGACGGCCCCTTTTATACAGGACCCGGATGAGCACCAGGTGTTCCCGGCATTCCTCCCTTGGCCACGCCCCAGCGTGGCAGAAGTGCCGGCTGTCCTCCCGGCAGCTCTCTGGGTGCCGTCCAAAGTCTTCCCCCCAGCACTTCCTGGTGTGGCGGAAGTGCTGGGGTAACAGGTCCCCAAGGCATTGGGGCACCTCCTGGCAGTGACCTCAGGCCCCTACAGGGTGGAGCTTCCATGCCCTGTACCCGTGGCCCCCAAAGCAACCAGGAAGGCGACCCCCACATGATCCAGGGTGGGCACAGACCCACATCCAGTCCCTCATGATGTCTCGGCCGGGTCATGGCCCCTGGCATCCCTGACACTGTGTATTTTAAATTATTACAATATTTTCATTTACCCATTATTTATTATTTATTTACAAGATGTACTACCAGTCTAAAATGGGTTGAACTCTAATTAATTGGCGTAGACCTCAGCATTAATATTTGCAGTGCACCATGCATTGCATACATCTCTGTTATATGCCATTTGGCATGGGATTTGTAAAAGCAGTGCTAATGTTTGCCATGCTCCATCTGTTGGAAAGACAGAGACATGGCAACTGGATACACAGACAGAAACACAGACACTCATCCTTGTAATTAAGGTGGATCTGTTTAAAGTGTGGGGTGGCACGGTGGCGCTGCTGCCTCGCAGTTAGGGGACCTGGGTTCGCTTCCTGGGTCCTCTCTGCGTGGAGTTTGCATGTTCTCCCCGTGGGTTTCCTCCGGTTTCCTCCCACAGTCCAAAGACATGCTGGTTAGGTGGATTGGTGATTCTAAATTGGCCCTAGTGTGTGTTTGTGTGTGTCCTGCTGTGGGTTGGCACCCTGCCCAGGATTGGCTCCTGCCTTGTGTCCTGGGATTGGCTCTCTGTTCGGATTGGAAAATGGATGGATGGATGTTTATAGTGTAGTATAGTTCTTTACCTGTCTTACACTTTTCCTGTGTTTATGTCCATGTTGCACAGCGGTCCTGGGGAACATTGCTTCATGCCACTGTATGCAGCAATACTGCGTATGAATGGTATGACAACAAAGCCACTTGACTTGACCGACTCGACTTGAGTCAGAGTCAGGAGAGGAGGAGGAAGAAAGAAAAGAAATTGAAAATAGCAGTGCATCGAGAGTGTGTGTGTGTGCTCCTTAGAAGAAGCCTATAAAGGCGCTGACTTTAATACAAAAAGGTTATTTGAACCCAGTACTTGTATTTGTGTAGCTGTGTCAAGGGTTTGGGGTTCAGAAATGACCCCTAGTGGCCACAATTGTCAGACATCCCGAGACATGCTGCCTGCCCACTAGAGAGTACAAGCATCTCCAGGCTGCCTATATCTCTGTAATGTCCCTGACTACTGTGGCACTCAGCACACATGCAGAGATCAATGTGATTACACACATACATTCACAGGGCATCTCCTGCTTCAAATCTCTGTATTTATGTGATTCTAGCATGCCTTGTGCCAACCTATTGGCACCTTTGCTCCTGAAAGCCTTCTGTCAGCCAGGTACCCTCTCACATTAAAAGCAGGGTTATGACTGGTAGATGGTAGGATACGCTATTATCCTACTGTAGAAATCAAATTTTCAGAAGGAGAATACTGCTTTTTTAATGCTGTCCTAAGATTCCACTTTCAGTGAGGTGTTGATTTCATGACAATGTGAATACCGTCCAGGCCAACTGCAATAAAAACATATGCCATCTGTTTCAAAAGTGATTGCTCATAAAGTTCATATGATGGCTGTGTTAATTCCTTATCTATAATGAACAACAAGCAAAGCAACAAATGCAGCTTCACTTTATCTCCTTATTTAACCGTTGGGCTTTACTGTTGAAGGAGGCGATTGTGAAGTGCATAAAAGCAGTTGATTTCCAGTATACTGTATATCCCTCTTGAATCTAAAAGTGTTCATTTTTCAAGCCTGAATTTTTTTTACAGCACTCCATTATAGTGTTAGTTAAAGTTAATTACTAAATTACTCAGTGGAAACAAACACGTGCTTTCTCAGAAATGCATTTAACTGCAGAAATCACTTTTATCACTGAGCAAGTTATACATATCCAATATAAACTCACAAATTATTTGGAACATCTATACTCCTGCTTATCCATGCAATTATCTAATCAGCCAATCATGTGGCATCTGCTGTATAAATACAATTCTGCAGATACAAGTCAAGAGCTTCAGTTAATGTTTACAACAGTCACCAGAATGGGGAAAATGCGATCAAATTGATTTCGATCGTGGCACGATTGTCGGGACCAGATGGGCTGGTTTGAGTATTACTGTAACTGGCATTTTCACACACAACTGTCTCTTGATTTTAATCAGAATGGTGTAAAAAACAACAAACATCCAGTAGCCTATACTTCTGTGGAATGGGATGTCTTGTTGATGAGAGAGGTCAGAGGAGAATGTCCAGACTGGTTCAAGCTGGCAGAAGTGCTATGGTAACTCAGATAACCACACTGTACAACTGTGCTGAGTGGAAAACCACATCAGAATGCCAAACATGCTGAGGAAGATGGTCTATAGCAACAGAAACCACACTGGGTTCTACTTCTGTCAATTGAGACAGAAATCTGAGTCCGCAGTAGGCATAGGCTCACCAAACCTGGACAGCTGAAGACTAGAAAGACATAGCCGGGTCCAATAAATCTAAGTCTCTACTGAAGCAAATAGCTGGCAGCTGCAGAATTTTTCACCAACAGCATGAAACCATGCACCCAATCTGCCTTGTGTCACCAGTCCCGGCTGCTGGTGGTGATGTAATGGTGTGTGTAATATTTTCTTGGTATGCTTAGTGCTCGTTGATACTAATGATTCATCGCTTGAATGCCATGGCCTGTTTTTGACTATAGGATGACCACACACACACACACACACACAAACATATATATGTACTGTATATATACATATATATATATATATATATATATATATATATATATATATATATATATATATATATATATTTAAAGACCTCGTATATATATATCAGCCTCTACGGGTTCTCTCCATTTGAATTACTAGTAAGTATGCTTTTCCTGCAACTAGCGAATGATCTCCCCTAACTTCTCTCCCTTTATCCTCCAGACGGACGCCGGACACAGGCTTGGGTGCCGTGTTGAGCCAAAGCGCCGACGGTGTTGAACACCCGTTATGTACCTGAGCCGGAAACTGTTGGACAGGGAGACCAGGTACGCGGGCGGTGGAGAAAGAGGCTCTGGCGATCAAATGGGCGTAACTCAGCTGCGGTACTACCTCTTGGGTCGCGTGTTCACTCTGGTGACGGATCATGCACCTCTGAAGTGGATGGCCCTTCACAGGGAGTCGAATCCACGGGTCACGAGGTGGTTTCTTGACCTGCAGCAGTACAAGTATACGCGCTCATCGACAGGGGTCTCTTCATGCCAACGCCGATGCCCTCTCCCGGCCCACGACCTCTCGGTGCAGGTCGCCCGACCCACGGGTCTGGGCTGAGGGGAGTCTTGTCACACACGCGTGTGCATGGGAAGCAGCTGAAGGGCTTAGGAAATACTGTTTATACATCTGCCCAGGGGCGGGTGCACTGACGCTCTTTCTGAGTTCTCTGCAGGTCTTACCCGGAAATCCCACCAGGAGCCGCCATTTCCAGGAAGGACACATCACTTCCGGTTCCGCCCCAAGAATGAGGTCACTTCCGGTTCCGCCCCAAGGATGATGTCACTTCCAGTTCCGCCCAGAGGACGACATCATTTCCGCCCTCTGTGCTATAAAGCACTCTGTTGTGTAAACAACTATTGCAATGCCTCAAAGACTTTTGCAGCGGAAACCGTAATAAACGGGTGGCTGCCCCAAACCTTTCTCGCCTCTGGTCTCCACTTATTACAATATATATATATATATATATATATATATATATATATATATATATATATATATATATAACTAGTAAGTATGCTTTTCCTGCAACTAGCGAATCACCCAGCGAAGCACCCAGGCAACACTTGTTATCTTCATAATTTCTCCAATCTCTTCACCTGTAGCTTGTAACTCTGACTTCAGAGTTCTCAAAGGTCTCTAGGTGGCCACCTCACTAGTCTTCTTCTTCTTACACAATGGCTCAGTTTTTGTAGATTTCCTACTCTTGGTAGATTTACTATATTCTTTGCTTAACTAACTCCAAGGGATATTAAGTGACTTCAATAATTTTTGGCTCCATCCCTTGTCCATCTTAATAAAAAGACAATGTCGGTGTATCTGTGTGTCTGTCTGGTTGCCATGTTTCTGTTACATGCCATTTGGTGTGGGACTCATAAAATCGTGCTAATATGTGTGATGCATCTTCTGTTGGAATGAAAAATACAATGCATTTTTTATTACTTGGATTACAAAATGCTGTACATTCTAATAGATGATGCACTTCAAACGTTAACGCTGAACACATCCAACACAGTAACCGCCAGAAAGACAGGAATCAGCTTATTCAATCTGAACCCGTCTTAGAAGGGTAGCACAGCTAAAAAACATTTTCTGAAAGCTAAGTATCAACATTACATATGTTATACAGTATCATAGGTTAGAAATACCAATGCTTAGCTATAGTGAGTGAATACCAAATGTTCAAAATATACGACATGCTACTTTTGTTTTATTTGTTTTAGTCTGGCTAAGCTGAAGACCCGCCAAACTCTTTTCTCTATAAAGCACCCTAATATTGCATTGGAACAGATAAACCCTTTGTGAAACAGATATCCTCTCCAGCCCTCATACAATCTAACCCCTCAAGCAGCACGCTAAACTTTCAGACCTGGCAGCAGATGCTATGAATATCATCCAGTGTCACTGTCAGTGTGGGTATATTCAAGGAGAAAATAAATGCCATGTCACTTAACAGTGAGGCAAATGCTCAAAGGCAGCTGAGGATAATTCATCACAGAGGGTCAGTCACAAACTATTCTAAAGTCAGGGTTGTTTACATAAAACATGTCCAAGACATTGTCTTCCTGAGGAGCTCTCACAAATGAATGTCATTCCATACATTCAGAACAGTGCAGCATTACATTGTCAGGCAATACAAAACAAAAACTTGTGAGCGTGTTTGACCAGGCAGTTTAAGGTCACACGAAGCAACATAAACGTCCAGCTATCCATTACCAAACCCACTTAATACTTTTCAGTGTCACAGAAGGTAGCCTCAAGGCTTGCGAAAAGCAGATTTGAATAGGATGCCAGTCCATGGCAGGTAGCATCACCATATTTAGGGAGTCAACTTAAACTTAGCAATATATCTACCATGTAAGAATATGTAGGAGGAAAACCAGACTACATGCAGACACCAGGAGAACATGTCCAGTAGCACCTGATGCAAACGTCAACTAAACCTGAGGTTCAATGACTCCGGAGCTGTGTGAGCTCCAACCGCCGTGCCACCATGCTGCCAATATATAAAAAATGGAATATAAGTTAAATAAAAGATACATAAAAGTGCAATTTATATTAGAA
The DNA here is from genome assembly GCF_016835505.1 of Polypterus senegalus. Lineage (NCBI taxonomy): Eukaryota > Metazoa > Chordata > Cladistia > Polypteriformes > Polypteridae > Polypterus > Polypterus senegalus. Next base: position 161,367,212 of record NC_053160.1, read on the forward strand.
TGTTAGAAAATTTTTGATGACGACAGTCCATTGCTCCAAAATAACCTCAAGCTGAGTTGTGAAGTCCCCTAAACTTCTACTGTCTACCACACTACCTGCTGACTTATTCCATGTGTCTGTAGTTGTCTGGGTGAAGAAAAACTTTTTAATATTTTTGCAAAATTTACCCATAACAAGTGTCCATCTGTGTCCATGTGTTCTTGTTGAACTCATTTTAAAGTAACAGTTTTGATCCACTGGACTAATTCCTTCATAAGTTCATGTCTCCTCTTAATCTCAGTTTGCTTAAACTGAAAAGGTTCAACCCCTTTAATCTTTCCTCATAAGATAGTCTTATTGCTCTTCTCTGGACTTTTTCTAGCACTGCTTTGTCTTTCTTGTAGTTCAGAGACCAAAACTGCACTCAGGACTCCAGATGAGGCCTCACCAGTGCATTATAAGAGGTTAAGCATCACCTCCTTGGACTCGTACTCTAAACATCAGGACACTAAATAACCTCATATTCTATTAGCTTCCTTAATGGCTTCAGAACACTGGCTGGAGGCTGATAGTAACAAGTACACTATAACTCCTAAATGTTTCTCATAAGGGGTACTTTTACATTTCAGACCTCTGGACCGTCAGTTGTCATAACCAAGATGAGCCAATGCAATGAGGACACATGTCACAGCAAGTGTATGGTAGAAAAGTTCTAGTGCTTTTATTTACAAATGGTCAAAGTACAAAATCATACAGAGTTCTTCCATAAATTAATAAATAAGCCAATAAACAATCTAAATAAAAGCAGGTGCCAAAAAAGAGGTTAAAATCCATAAATATTTCATTAAAATCCCACAGGATCTGCCTTTCTCTAAAACCATAGCTTGCCTCAGTGCTCTTTTACCCTGATGTCTCCTCAGTTCACTGCAAGGTCTCCTTACTCTGTAGAGATGTCCATCAACAAGTGCAGTCCACCTTCTCATTAGCTTGCACTCCTACCACCTCGTTCAGTCAAGGCTGGAGTGCACCAAGCCTGACTCATGTCCCTTGCTGCCTTCCCTCAGTACCTGCTGGGACCCCACAAGCCCTACTCTGTCTCTCAGGAGCCCACTTGGAGAGGTAGGTCTCTTCCTACTCCTGTACACTCAACAGGACTGACCTCTGCCCTGCAAGTGCTGGGTATACAATCCTTTTAATAAAAATATTAATAAATTTCATTTAAAAGCGCCTTTCAAGGTACCCAAGGACACTGTACAATAATATACATAACATCAAACAGTCCAATGTACAAATAAAATGAATGAGTACAACAAAAGGCAATATTAAAAAGATACATTTTAAGTTTAGATTTAAAAACATAAAGTGAGGTACACTACATGCACAGAGCTCCAAAAGGTAGTGCATTCCATAACGGTGGCCCTGATACACTAAAAGCCCTGTCACCCAGAGTGCGCAATCTTCCGCGCAGTGTAGCACCATGCACCTACCGGCCAGAGCCACAACACGTAGGTTTTATAAAAAGTTGCATTAATGACAGACACAAACAGACTGTTTGAAACTTTGAAAGCCAGTTCCTCATGTTAAGCCTAAAGAGGCTAAAGCCTTCCATTGGAGATGGGAGGTGAGACTGCTTAGGGTGAGGCCTATTCCAGGCACATTAGATAGGTCTGGCCTGGCTTTTGGAGCCTTTTAGAAGCCTCCTACCCTTTTCACATTAGCTGTGAAGCAACAACAATAATAAAAATAAGCCTTTTGAAGAGTTAACAATGCATCAAAATCTAACTTTAAAAATAGAAAGCTCAAGTATAGGTATATACCTTAAAATAAGCGAATATTTACATATAACTAAGGCTTATATTACAATAGCATCATGAGGCACTTTATAAAATATGGCTTCATACATTAATCAGTGTTAGGACTTTAAATAATTACACAATCAATTTTGTGAGCTACTTATACTCAAGCAAACAACAATTTCGCAAAGTGATTATGGTTTTCACTTTGACTTTTTATGGCCCTTCTAATTCATCTGTGAGTCAACATTAGCTAACATTAATAACAATTTTTCTGCAAAGCCCATAAAAAAAGACCTCTTTTCATTTCTGTCACTCTTTATTAACAATCTGTCTCTTAGGCATAGTCTATTGTTCTATTAGAATTTAACAATTACAGTTAGAAGATTTAGTAAGTTCTGTCTATGCACTGAGCATCAGAACAAGACTCCACTGTCAGAAAAACAAAAGATATTTTTTGGTGCTGCTTAGTAAAAGGCAGTGACAAGGTGACTTAAGAAGAAGTCAGAACATGGTGCAACGCTACTAAACTGCTCAAAAAAATTAAAGGAACACTTTGAAAACACATCAGATCTCAATGGGAAAAAGAAATCCTCCTGTATATCTATACTGATATAGACTGGGTAATGTGTTAGGAACGAAAGGATGCCACATCATTTGATGGAAATGAAAATGATCAACCTACAGAGCCCTGAATTCAAAGATGCCCCAAAAATCAGAGTGAAAAAATTATGTGGCAGGCTAGTCCATTTTGCCAAAATTTAATTGCAGCAACTCAAAATTGTACGCAGCACTTTGTATGTCCCCTGTGTTCTTGTATACATGCCTGACAACATCGGTGCATGCTTCTAATGAGATGACAGATGGTGTTGTGGGGGATCTCCTCCCAGATCTGGACCAGGGCATCACTGAGCTCCTGGACAGTCTGAGGTGCAACCTGGTGGCATTGGATGGACCAAAACATAATGTCCCAGAGGTGTTCTATTGGATTTAGGTCAGGAAAGTGTGGTGGCCAGTCAATGGTATCAATTCCTTCATCCTCCAGGAACTGCCTGCATACTCTCACCACACGAGGCCAGGAATTGTCGTGCACCAGGAGCCACTGTACCAGCATAGGGTCTGACAATGGGTCCAAGAATTTCATCCTGATACCTAATGGCAGCCAAGGTGCCTTTGTCAAGCTTGTAGCGGTCTGTGTGACCCTCCATGGATATGCCTCCCCAGACAATCATTAACCCACCACCAAACTGCTCATGCTGAATGATGTTACAGGCAGCATAATGTTCTCCATGGCTTCTCCAGACCCTTTCACTTCTGTCACGTGCTCAGGGTGAACCTGCTCTCATCTGTAAAAAGCACAGGGCACCAGTGGTGCACCTGCCAATTCTGGTATTCTATGGCGAATGCCAATCGAGCTGCATGCTGCTGGGCAGTGAGCTCAGGGCCCATTAGAGGACATGGGGCCCTTGGGTCACCCTCATGAAGTCTTTCTGGTTGTTTAGTCAGAGACATTCACACCTGTGGCCTGCTGGAGGTCATTTTGTAGGGCTCTGGCAGTGCTCATCCTGTTCCTCCTTGCCCAAAGGAGCAGATACTGGTCCTGCTGATGGGTTATGGACCTTCTATGGCCCTCTCCAGCTCTCCTAGAGTAACTACTTGTCTCCTAGAATCTCATCCATGCCCTTGAGACTGTGCAGGGAGACACAGCAAACCTTCTGGCAATGACACGTATTGATGTGCCATCCTGGAGAAGTTGGACTACCTGTGCAACCTCTGTAGGGTCCAGGTATCGCTTCATGCTACCAGTAGTGACACTGACTGTAGCCAAATGCAAAACTAGTGAAGAAACAGTCAGAAAAGATGAGGAGGGAAAAATGTCAGTGGCCTCCACCTGTTAAACCATTCCTGTTTTGGGGGTCATCTCATTGTTGCCCCTCTAGTGCATCTGTTGTTAATTTCATTAACACCACAGCAGCTGAAACTGATTAACAACCCCCTCTGCTACTTAACTGACCAGATTAATATCCCATAAGTTTCATTGACTTTATGCTATACTCTGATTAAAAAGTGTTCCTTTAATTCTTTTGAGCAGTATATTTTCTGACAATTTTCAGTGTCACACATGACTGTGTCAGGAGCTTTCGCACAGCATTATTGAAGTAAGGACACTGGAGCTAACTTTGGGAGACACGTGATCACTAACAGGCTCTCTTGCCTTTCAGCTGCAGCCCAGAGGATGAAGCCCACTAACGTCTCTTCTAGCTTGGCCCCAAAGAACCTGCTTCTTTATTCTAGTGGGATATTTAAAGAAACGTGTTGCTGGAAGTGGGCATTCATTTATGTATGAACAAAGAAGAGCACTGAGGTCTGCAAAAGAAGGCATACATAGAAGCCTAAGCAGAGAGGCACCAAAGGACACACAATATCTGTGATAACTGAATGGACACTTTCATTTTCTTTACTTTTCTCCAGCCTTTTCTTTGGATTAAAAGTCCTATCAACAGGTCCCTAATACTTTATTCTCTCCCTCTTGTTGTTTCTCATTACAATGGTAAAAAGAAACTAGTTTGGTCTTACCACTGACAAGCTGAAGGGAATGTCTGCCTGTGATATATTAGGAGCATCTGACTATAAATTGAAGACAAAACAAAACAAACAAATTGATCAAAAAGATACAAAGAGTACAAAATACACAAAGACGTAGTCTCAAAAACACTGCACAATAAGCAGCGTTGGCCTTAAGGGTGCACGGAGCCTAGGGCTGACTAACCCCACGTGGGGCAGATTACGTCAAACGCTGCTACTGGTATGTGAGGATTGTATAAATTTGCGCACGAATTTAATAAAAATAATGTTAATATACACCAGATTTTCTCATTACAGCATTCAGCAAAAGTTTTGCAAGATAACACACAGACTTTATTAAAATATAACAATATGATCTACAAAATCACGACAGTGTAAAATGCGATGCAGTGTCATGCGGAAATTAGTAAAAAAAAAAAAAGTACCCAAATTGCAAGTATACTCTGAGTCTCGATATGCAAGATGTCATAGTCATAACTCACGCTGATATCATGTCAGCCGGTTATCATAAGCGATATATGTTTTTGTGCATTAATATTCGGACTATGGAATGCCTTCAAAGACGTACATGTATGGAATTAGACCTTCAAGAGGGAGGGTTCCTCTTAGAAGCATCTCAAATATATATATACTGGAGAATATAACTTGACAAATCTGCTTGAACGGGACACACAGACCTCAAAAACGGGGCCCTCTTAGGCGCGGGGCCTGGGGCGGTTGCCCCACTTGCCACCCCCAAATGCCGCTCTTGACAATAAGTACAAGAAAGGCAACGATTAAAAAAACAAGCTGAAGATAAAAAAGTCAGACATTTCTTTAGATTTTTGTAACTCCCTCCAGGTACTGTAAAAAACCTCACACTGTTCCACTCCATCTGAACTAGTGTGGTGCTGAGGAGTAACCCATTGCATGGCTGCACTCGGGTCCTAATCTGGGATCCTGAGGTGGTTTCTCTTGTGGTGGGTGCAGCAATGTGTTGTATCAGCCCATGCTTCTAACCTCCTCCTCCTCCTGTTCATTCAAAATGAAAAATGAATACTTGCAAAGTCTAATGCAAGCTAACACACAATGATTAGGGTTGCCAGATAAGAAAATTAGAAATACAGGGACACTCTTAAAATCTCTCTCTATATTACTATATATATACATTTATACATGCCCCCTACACCAATATATTATATAAAAGTGGAGACATAAGTTAAAAACATAAAGCAAGGATTTTAATGGGTTATGAGGAAAACAAAAGTAAAACCATTTGAAAATTATTTACTGAAAGAGCAATTACATACAGCGCAGTTTGCTTCAAAATAGCCTTTGTCTGATTTGTCCATTTGTCCATTCACTTTTGGCATCTTGGGATGGATAGATGGATTCGTTTTTAAGTTAGAAAAAAAGTGGGCCGGGCAAGTAGTAATAACACACTTTGGTAACAGTGGCTGTATGTTGCAATGCTGATCCAGAACTGCACAGCAACGAATCAGGAGAGCAAAACAGTAGGAGTGTTGCTGTCCTCAGCCAATCATAGCAGCTGAACAAGTTGCAAACAGGCAACAAGCACTAGTTTCTTCGTTACATTTGGGTTATTTTCATCAGGAGAATCTGAGAAATGAAAGTATAATTACTTATAAAGTTAGAACTAAGTACCGTAAGAAGGTAGCAATTTGAAAATGAACTAAATATGGGACATTTTGGGGTCGGGACGGGACAGGGGACAACATTATCAAATATGGGGCATATCCCATATATAAGGGATGTCTGGCAACCCTAACAATGATGCACATACTAAATGACAAAATGAAAGCAACTATTATAATGGTGGTGACACCATGGCATAGCTATCTGAGACATTGAAGTTGAGCAAATGCAGATAAAACAAAATAATGGGAAAAAATGATAAAAAAAACAAAAGATCATGAAATTACTTGCCTGTGACCGGGAAACGTGACACAACTTTAAAGACTCAAAGCAACTATCCAGCCATCCATTTTCCAACCTGTTGAATCCAAACTACAGGGTCACGAGGGACTGCTGGAGCCAATCCCAGCCATCACAGGGCGCAAGGCAGGAACCAATCCCAGGCAGGGCACCAACCCACCGCAGGACACACACACACACCCACACCCACCAAGCGGACAATTTAGAACCGCTAATCGACCTAACCTGCATGTCTTTGGACTGTGGGAGGGAACCCACACAGACACAAGGAGAACATGCAAACTCCATGCTGGGAGGACCCAGGAAGCGAACCCGGGTCACCTAACTGCGAGGCAGCAGCACTACCACTGCGCCACCATGCTGCCTCAAAATAACTAGCTGCAAGCTAAGTACTATCAAGAATTATTTATACTTCAACAACCTAAGATGTACAGTCTGCTCCATGGCATATAGGTAGGTGACACACAAACATGCTGAAGATGAAATGACTAGGCTTTTGAATTTAAAATATTCAATAATGAGATGTAGCTACTAATCTGTCTACTTCTGTTTTCTCTTATCTTTCAGATCACTTTTCTCCTTATTCATTCATAATCTGAACTTGACTTTCTGGTTTGTGTCAGTGCTATAATGTGATACACCTTGGCAGGCCACATCTCTGTTTATATTACATTGGTCTGTTTTCTGTTTCACATCCTCTTTCAGTTATGCTTCATGTAGATACTGATATCGCCCAGACACTTGTAGACTAATTTGAAGTTCAAATGAAGTTATGACAAAATAGTGTTGGATGAAAATGCTAACATCTAGCGCCAGGATGGCACACAGTGTTGGCAAGGAACAACAAAGACAAGTTAATGTACTGATTTGCAAAAAAAGTGTATACTGCATGACAGAGAAGAGTAGCCATCAAAGATATCTGCTTGCATGTCAAGTGTGATTCATCTTAACCAGCTCACTTGGCTTTCTGACGTGCATGTTCATCTGGGAATTCTACCACAGCATTGTGGCTGACCAGCAGAGGTAGACAATTTGGTGACATATTAAAAAAAAGATGCTGACTCAGTTTTATGAGAATTGCTATTCTGCACATTTGGTTAGGCTACATCATCACCACTGTTGGGGAATCTTCAGAATACCCGATGATCTGAGGTCAGCTTTGTAGGTTTCTTGCATGAGAATACAAAAAAGGCCAGGGATTAACTTCAGATGAAATCAACAAGGCCTCCCACAGGGTGGATGAGCTATCACTGAGCTACAGCCTGAGCATCTCTGCTATGGTTTGAGCTATGGTTCAAGGCTTCCCTCCTAAGTACCAGCTCTTTCTGGAGGTGTTCTATTGGATTTAGATCAGGTGAGCGTGGGGGCCAGTCAATGGTATTCCTTCCTTCCTTCATCCTTCAGGAACTGCCTGCATACTCTTGCCACATGAGGCCTGGGCATTGTCATGCACCAGAAGGGACCAAGGACCCACTGCACCAACATAGGTTCTGACAATGGGTCCAAGGATTTCATCCCAATACCTAACTGGGGGTTGGCACCTGCCTTCCAACTCTTTCTCCCTTTCCGTTGCAGACCAGCAGAACTACAGTAATCACTCTTCCTCTGGTCATCCAGAACCCTATTCCAATGACATAATTTCCTCCTCCATTCATCAGGATTTCACCCTTCAAACATCATCACTTCCTTAATCCCGCATCATCCTGTCAGTTTTATTTGTTTGCCAGCCATTTTGTAACGACAGTCAATTCTGTTAAGTATGTGAAGACATCTAACCTGCTCTTTCTTGCTTGCTTCCAAGTGTACGGGGCAGAATCCCCAAATCTTTATGTTTTTTTCGTTCTCTCTTTTCACTGCTGATCAAAAGTTTCAGATCACCTCAGTTTTTCCCATTTTTCTTTTTTTCTTTTAATTTTTGCCAGAGGTTTAAAGTTTAAGTTAGCCAAAATTGAAAAAAGGAGATATCAGAATATTACAAATGGGACCTCTTCAGGTAACAATAGATAGGTTACAACCTACAGATGTTCTGCAGCAATTAAATAAATGAAGCCTTGTATGTTGAAGCAAACAGTTTGCTCAGGTGTTCCAACTAAAAGGTGGAGTGGTGGCTCTGAGGCTAAGGATCTGCGCTGGTATCCAAAAGGTTGCCGGTTTGAATCGCCGTCGCTGTCAAAAGAGATCCTACTCTGCTGGACCCTTGAGCAAGGCCCTTAACCTTCAATTGCTTCAGGGGCGCTGTACAATGGCTGACCCTGCGTTCTGACCCCAAGGGGTATGCTAAAACTAACAAATTCCTAATACAAGAAAATGTATAAGGCGAAATAAAGAACAAAAAAAAAAAAAAACTTCTGTCGATTACTTAGAAACCATCAATCCAAATGTTATCTAGAGGGCCTAATTCCAGTAGCCCAGGAAACTCCAGAAGGATTGAAAACAAGTTGAACGAATTACTTTTGGCTTGAAATCATTGCAGTATGGGAGACATGAAAATGATACTCAGTTAAAGTCTGAAATTCCAAACCACTTGGGAATTTGGTGGGTCCAGATTTTCCAGATACTTGAGCCGTACTTATATAACAAAGAATAAAGTAGAGATTAACTGGCAAATGTTGTTGGTTTATTCATTAACAAATACAGAATAGTATATTTACAATATTCATTGCTTTCTGTGATCTCTGTTGAGTCTGCTTGTGCATAGAACACTAGCTGAATTGGTAGATGCTTCTATTATTTGCTTTAAGTACTTTTGGATATCACCTTGTTTACAGCTTTGTTATTTATTTACAATAAGATTATACTTCACTATGTACACATGCGTGACGTCTTAAACATGAAAGCTTTGGTTCTGTTCCATACGTTTCTGAAAATTCCGGATTCTCAGGTGGCATCTGGGGATCTGGGGTGGCCGTAGGGGGTGCTGCATGCATCCCGGAGTCTTTATGGACACCTCTACAGCCCCGCCCGGAAGTGCAATTGGCCACAGGTGATCAAGCACCTAGAGCACTTCCGGGTAGACTATAAAAAGGGCCAGCATCCATGCAGCACCCCCTGGTGGCCACCCCATATCCCCACAGGGTTGTGGAGAACTCCATCTCCCATGGAGCCCAGCGGGAAACTAAGGCACCAACGTCACCCAGGGAGGCTGCCACCAAGCATCCCGGGGGAGGTACTGAGGAGCCCACGGCTGCTCCCTGGGAACATATGCAGAAGGGGCGTCCCGGCCAGGCATGGGATCTGGCCGCCCGCCACAGATGTCACTTCCCACATTAAAGGAGTGCAGTATCCTAAGGAAGACTGGAAGAAGAGCCTGCTCTGCCCTGTCTTATATAGTTCATCTGTGTTACAGTCCAACTTGTCCTTAATGTGGACCCCCAAGTATATGTAGGAGTGGACCACCTCCTCCACCTCCACTGGTGTGGTGAAAGTCAATAGCCGGTTCCTTGAAATGATATAAAAAAAAAACAAACTGCATTACTATCATTGAAGGTGCTGATGCAAAATGACTCTTTCAGAAGCAGTGATTCAATCATGGTTAAGGTTTCTGAATCTGTCTTTTTCATCAAAAGGTTATGCAGAAACTTTGTCTTTCCCATAGCCATGTACACACACATACCAGGCCAATTTTAACTTGTCAATTAACCCAGCATGCACACGCTTGGGATGTGGGATGGAGCCACAGTTCCAGTCAAAGCCCACTTGGGTAAAGGGAGAACACACAGATCCAGGGCTGGGATTTGAACACGGGTCACTGGAGTTGAGAGACCACAGGGCTGATCCTGCATTACTGTAGCAATACAAAACAGATAATTATTGATAAAATCAAACATGTTGATAGACCATTTACTTAGCACAGGTCTTTACTAATACACACCTGCTATTCACTGGAAGCAAGACCTGGATGTGACAAATTCATCAATAAATCAAACAAAAATCATCTGCAATAAGGTTTCAATTACATAAACAAATTAAAGAATCAAACTGCCACAAGCTGAAGGCATTTTTCATTTTGTGCTGGCAATAACTTCAGATTCTCAAGAATATAGCACATAATTATTTCAAGTACCACTTAAAAGAAATAAACACACACTGAATTATAAACTGATTGAAGACAGATTTAATTTATTTCTTTTTTCAGATTTTGTGCCAAGGATACTCATTCATTAAGACCTTTAAGAAAATGATCATGATGGAAAAAAAATTCTAATGGAATCATAAGACAGCCATTCACTATATTATAATAAATTATATTATATTACAGAGGTGCCAGGGTTCTGCCGTGGTTAGTACTGCTGCCTTACAGACCCAGCGCCCTGTGTCTTGGGTTTTAGACATCTGAGCACAAGATGTCTGTGTCCTGCTTTCCAGGCACTTACTTTACAGATAAAAGAATTAAAGCCCCATTCATTCTGGAGAACACAGGAGCAGGGACACTGGGAATGTAGTGTTTAATTCAAAGTGTACAAGATCCACTAGTGCTGGAAGACGCATTCACGTCACTCTTACAAGCTGTCACAGAGTGAACCCCAAAGTCTTCATCTCTGGATACCTGCTGATGATGAGAACATCAGATGAGGCCTTCAGTCAACTCACAGCCCTCAACACTTGGCTGAGCTCCTTCAGTCAGGGACATGACTTTGTCTTCATTGACAACTGGGACCTTTTCTGGGAGAGACCATAGTTCTTCAAGTTGGATGGCCTTCACTCCAGTAGATGCAGTGCCAAGACCCTTCTCTCTTTTTCATGTATCAAGTATTATTGTAAAGCACTTTAAGCCCATTTTGTGCATAAAAATGTGGTATTTAAATGAACACAGTTACTGTTTTTCGTCAAACTCTGTGTCTGATCCCATTGTCTGCATGAACTCTGCATGTTCTCTCTGTGACTGTCTTGGACTCCGACTGGTTCTCTAAGATATACTTATCAAGTAGACTGGCAATTTTAAATTGACTGTATGTGGGTGTGCCACTGTATATACAGTGACCTGTAGGGGGTATTGGAGCACACCAAATGACAGACACAACCACAGTGACACAAGTCCTGGTGTAAATATAAAGTCTACCTTCACAAAGGCTTCCTTAGTAGAAATAGACAAGTACAATACTCTTGTCTTTTCTTTCTCATTCTTCTCATCTATTCCTCCCAGTTAGCTGAGTCCTCTTCTAATTGATTCCAACTCACCTGGATGAAGCAGAGCAGTCAGTTCTTTTTATCTGTGACACAGAAGTACATCTTATGCCAGGGCATTGCTTGCAGGAAGTACTTCCAAGTCAGACAGAAGTCTGACAAAGTTTGGAATCATACATCCCTGAAGCACCCCCTGGTGGCATTCACAGAACCCAACAGAGCTGCACTCCAAGTCTCCAATTCCCAGCATGCCCTATTGGGTAACTTGCAGGGTAACAAAGCTCAGGGACACTGCCACCTGGTGTATCAGAAGAGAAAATACTTGTATTCTGTTGTTCCCCCCAATCCTTCTACTTTACAGGCCTTTCAGTCTGTTAAAAATCCCTGTTCTATTCTGACTGGAACAGCAGCCCATGTGTGCCACACATTACAATATATCTTAACTGTTTATAATGTTTAAATAAAATTTATTATACAGATTTTATTTAACATTTAATAAAGTAGCCTGTTTTTGATTGGCTGACATAAAATGGAAATTGTGAGTGCTGTAGTGTTGTAGCACAATGGGTGCAGATTCTGACATGGAGGTTGAGAGATAAAAGGAATGGTAGTGAGGCAATGAAGAGAAGATGCATCAGGTGAGGATGAAGAGAGTGAAAACTTCAATACAAGTGTGTGGATAGCATGTCAATGTAAGAATGCAAGATATCCAAGTGAATCAGTCATTGTCTGACCCGCTTAGTACTGAACAGGGTCGAAGGGGTCTGCTGGAGCCTAACCCAGCTAGCACAGGGCACAAGGCAGGATCAAAACCTGGATAGGGCGCCAGTCCATCTCAGGGCGAGCACACACACACCCTAACCACACTAGGGGGACAATTTAGTGTCACTGATTTACCTAACCTGCAGGTCTTTGGACTATGGGAGGAAATCCATACAAACACAGGGAGAACATGCAGAATCCATGCAGGGAGGACCGAGGACACAAACTCTGGATTCTTTACTGTGAGGCAGCAGTGCTGCCATTGAGCCACCCAAGATATCTGAGTGAAATATTAATTTTTGTATCCAACAATATGTATTAACAGACTGATTTCATGTATTTATTTGGCCTTTAAGAGTGCTGCTCTCCAGTGCCTAAACTGCCATTGTCTTTGCACCTCCAGTTCACCCCCAGGCAGTCACTATAAGCTCCATCACGTTTACGAACACTTGCAAATTAAGCACTGGCTGACTCCAGAGAGAACTGCCTTGAATTGGGTTACGTGGCTTAGAGAATGTTATACTGTATATGTGGGGGCAGATTTGTCAACAATTAAGCCTTGCAATAGACTGGCACTTCATCCAGGGTTACTTTCTGCCAGAGGTTCTAGGATGGGTTCTGGTGAACCCTATGACCCAGAATTAGGTTAAAATGATCTGAGAATATTATGTTTTGTTACACTATGCAACAGAGCTGGGCATTGAGGTATTTTCACCTGAGGCAGGAGGATACATTTGTGCCCCTATGTATATTAATTCCCCTTGGGATTAATAAAGTATCTATCTATCTATCTATCTATCTATCTATCTATCTATCTATCTATCTATCTATCTATCTATCTATCTATCTATCTATCGTTTTTTATTACTAATATGTATTAAATAAAAATAATTACTAGGGCGAAATTATATGAGGAGACTAGTGTATCAAGCGAGAGCGTTCGATGCAAATCGTCAGTTTGACGAACATTGCAACATACATTTGGCTTTTTTCTTTTTTTTCTTTTGCAATTTATTAATTTTCATTTTTCCCATTGTTCACCTGAGGCAAGAGCCCCGTTTGCCTCACCCTGTCCCTGCTATGCAATACGGTGGGCCAGTGGCTAATGGTGTTGTCTCACAGCTCCAGAGTCATGTGTTTAAATCCTGGCATGGTTGCTGACTTACTTTGAAGGTTAATTAGCAGCTCCCCTGGAATGCCTGTGTGAGAGCATGCCATGTGAAGCATACAATGTCCTCACTGCTGCCAATGGAAGAGCTTCAGCCCCTGCGACCTTGAACAGGACTAAGCAGGTTCAATAATGGATGGATGGACATAATGTAACAGAGTGACATTTTCAAAACCTGTTCAGGATTACATGGGGCCAAAGCCTGTCCTGGCAAAAAGGAATGCAAGGCAGGAAACAACGTTGCACATCAAATGTCAACAATTCAATTTGACATGCATGTTTGAACCTATAAACATTTTTTAGAAGAAACCATCAAGATATATGGAGCAGGTGAGAAAACCCCTAATAGATGATGACAATGTGCCAGATTTGAACCAAGAATGCAGAACCTGTAAGACTGCAGCATTGATCAGTGTGCCACACTAGATATATGATATTTTTATATTGTTATATATTGTAACATAGCATTCTTAAACCTGATTGAGCTAATTCAGAGCTCTGAAAGCTGACGATTATATTGTAGCAACCCTGGGTCCTGATCTGATAGGGTCTTCATGTGGCAGCGGGCAGGGATATGGCACTGTAAAAGCACTTTTTCCACATCTTCCTGTTGCTGAGGATTATCGACCTGTGTCTATGGCCGTTGGTGAGGCTCAGACATAGACCCTGGCCTTGAGTAGGTTTTACGAAAATGGGGCATAGTTTGGCAGTCGAGTTGCCTCTGACCCTCGGTGAACAGAGTGAGGTTGAAGTTGCCAGTGTGGGTGTGTGGTCTAAAGGGACGATGCTGCTTGGAGAGTGTGAAGAAGACCTGGTAGTGTGAGAAAGGCGCCCTGTATTGGCTGGGATTGACTCCAGCAGACCCCCATGACCCTGTAGTTAGGATATAGCGGGTTGGATAATGGATGGATGGATATATTATACACCAATCAGATCAACAGTTAAACCACTGCCAGGCGAAGTGAATAACATGGATTATCTTGTTACAATGGCATCTGTCAAGGATTGGGATATATCAAACAGCAAGTGAACAGTCAGTTCTTGAAGGTGATGTGTTAAAAGCAGGAAAAATGGCCAAGCATAAGGATCTTAGTAATTTTGAAAAGGACCAAATAATGATGGATAAACGAATGGGTCAGAGCATCTCCAGAATGGCAGGTTTATTGGGGTGTTCTCGGTATGCAGTGGTTAGTACCTAAAAAAGTGGTCCAAGGAAGGACAAATGGTGAACTGTTGATAGGGAAATAGGCACCCAAAGCTCACTGATGTATGTGTGAAAGGAAGGCTAGCTTGTCTGCATCAAGCCAACACAAGAGCCGATGTAGCACAAATTGCCGAACAACTTAATGATGGCCATGAGAGAAAGGTGTCAGAACATACAGTGCATTACATATGGGGCTGCATAGCCCCTACTGACCTCTGTGCACTGCTGAAAGTGCCTACAATAGGCATGCGAGCATCAGACCTGGACAATGGAGTCAATGAAAGAAGGTGTCCTGGTCTGATGAATCGTGTTTTCGTTTAGATCCTGTGGAAGGCCAGGTGCGGGTGTGACATTTCCCTGAGGAAGCGATGACAGCAGGATACACTATAGCAAGGAAGCAGTGTGATGTTCTGGGCAATGTCGTGCTGGGAAACTTTGGGTCCTGGCATTCATGTGGATGTCACTTTGACATGTACCACCTGCCTAAAGATTGTTGTAGACCACTTGCTGGCCTTCATGGTAATGGTATTCCCTGATGGCAGTGGCCTCTTTCAGCAGACTAATGCACCCTGCCACACAGCAAAAATTGTTCAGGAACGGGTTGAGGAACATGACAAAGAGTTCAAGGTGTTGACTTGACCTCCAAGTTCTCTACACCGCAGTCCAACTAAGCATCTGTGATATGTGCTGGAGAAACAACTCAGATAAATGAAGGCCACACATTGGAACTTATAGGACTTAAGGAAATCTGCTGCTAACGTCTTGGTGCAAACACCAGAGGACACCTTCAGAGGTCTTGTGGAGTCCATGTCTCAATGGGTCAGAGCTGTTTTGGTAGCATAAGGGGACCTACACAATATTAGGCAGGTGCTTTTGATGTTGTGGGCATTATATAACATATTCTTATAAATAAACGTCAACGCATGGAAGTGTGTGTATGTGTCTGTCTTGCCCAAAAGTGAGAGGTGCAGTTGGGGTAAGGGCTTCACCTCTGAGGATACACAAGCAAGGCCAGCATGTCGGCAAAACCAACCTCAGAAAAAAGAGTCACTCACTTAGCCGCTAATACAGAAGCGAGGCGAGCACATTGCAAAACGGTACCCCTTTTACTACCGCCGCTAATATACAAGCGAGGCGAACACATTGGCAAAATGAATCCTCCTTGGAGAGTAGTTCCTTTCGATTACCTGACATCTCCACATTTCAATTTTTTTTCTGATGATTTCAATAGTTTCTAGGACCCCATGCTTCTTACAGCATATGGTTACACAGTTAGTATATTATATTAATTATGGGTTCTGGTACATTTAAAAGTAAAAAACATAGTACCATATATGTTAAATATTTCTTTTATTTAATGCAGAAAAGAAAGTCACCTATTATTCTGTGAAGTCACAGAGCAGAATATGTGCAGAATAGGATATACAGTATGTAATTTATTCATAAGTTGCCGTTTCCTTCAGGGAGTTAGAACCAAAAAGGAAAGATCTTGAATAATAAATGCGCTGCAGACTATGGCAATGTCAGTTACTGTCACCCTGCAGCATTTCTTTCTAATTTGAAATGAGCATTCACACACGTCAGCTTTCACGTTTGCGCCTATCTCAGACTTTGAACACCAATAACATTTACACCATATGCTTTGCTGAAAGTAATCTGTTGCTTATTCAGACATTGCCAAACCCTTTCACACAGCTCATCACTTAGTCTTACCACTCGGGAGCAGTGAGACTGAGTAGCCACATGCAAGACTGGCATAGAGGAGCATGTGCGAATGAAAACTTACTGCTATTTTCAGGAGAGCTGATAAGGGTGATCATTACTCAGTGACAGAGTCATTCATTAATACATTGAAGTCTTCCACATTTGACATTCAAATTTTGACTAATTATCATATGAGAGCAATGAAGGAAGGAAGGAAGCTGATAGTATTATCCTGGAAATATATTTTCAGCTCCTCTGCTGTGCTCGTCATGAGCAGACCGTATTGAGAAGACAATGAGTTGCTGTAGAGGACAGGTGGAGCTGCTTTACATGCCTAGCTGGCTGGACTCTGACAACAAGTACAATCTGTCAGCAGTTGCACTGTACCAGATAGATTGGGAGAGCTTGACGGGTTCCAGAAATAGCAGTAGCAGATTAAACCGATACATACTACAGAGCATGAAATAATTTATAACAGACGAGAGGAATGACTTACGTTAAGAATGTGCGTGCCAAAATCATGTTCTTTAGAAATACCTGAGATATGGGGAAGGAAATGAATGAGCGTACTTTAGCAGAAGCCAATTTTAGGTTTTCTGTGGAAACACATGATCATATGGTTACCACTCTTTATTGTGGTCCGATGCATTCCTGAAGTTCTTACAGTTTGTTTAGGGCTGCTGGTTGTACTGCAGATAATGTGACATGGAAAACTGAGCCCAGGCATGAAGATTAGTTTCACAGACTGAAAGGTGGGCTCAGAGCTTGAACTTTGACAATACATTGTCACTACTGGGGTGGTGGTGGTGGGGGTATTCTTTCTTATGGTTAATGGTTGACATCCAGGTTTTTCACATTCCTATAATTAGAAAACAGCTAAGTAGCATAATATGCGGTAAACTAATTTGACAAGGTCCTCAGTCTTAAAAGGCTGAGACGACTCAACTATGTATTGAAACTTCTGAAAATTCCTTTATCAACAACATCTTTATAAAGAAGTATAAAATTCAGGATCCAGGTTTCTTTTTAACGAATTAGATAAGTTAATGGCAGCTTTTGAAGCAGGATATTGACAAAATAAATAAAACAGAAATAACTAAAAAAGAGAAGTGGATTTAATGATAGCTTATAAAACAAAAGTGAAAAATGTTTAGCGTCAGTCTTATTGAGAAACAGAGGTATGTTGTTTTTAAAGATGAGCAACAGAGGAAATGTCAGATAGTGAATCATATGGGTTATGGAGTTACTCAAAAAATGGTCAAAAAGGGGCGCAGGCCTCAAAATTATGTGGTTAGTAGAAAAATTCTAAAATTCTAGTAGAATAAAGTTCTACTAATAACCTACAAAGCCTTAAATAACCTCAGTGACCTCCATCACTATGTGCCTGCCTGCCCACTAAGATCCTCTCATTCTGGCAATCTTGTTGTGCCCCACACTAATCTGCAGTCCATGGGTGACAGCAGGGCCTTCAGCTGTATAGCGCCCAGACTCTGGAATGACCCACCGAAATTAATCAGATCAGCGGACTTCATGAATTCTTTTAAAAAACAACTCATCTGTTCAGGAAGGCTTTTAGCTCTACTTGACTTCATTACCCTTCTCTCAGTTTACCTCTCTGTCAAGATGTTCATGTAACCTGTATGTGTGTGTGCTAGACCATCAATTATGTTGTCTGTTCGGCTTTTTTCCTCTTTATTTATTTATCTGGTTTGTACAGTGCTATATACTGTATACCCTGCTGTTCTTTCTTATATTCTGTAAGTGCCTTGAGTACGGGAAAGACGCTATATGAATAAAATTTATTATTATTATTATCATTATTAAAATCAACAAAGTATTTCCCTGGTCTGGAACCCGTACTCAGGCAGCATGACACCACACTCAACAGGCAGGATTCGGCCTGCACAGGCCCAGAACATGAAACAGGCTTTTAAAGTTAAAAACATATACTTTTAGTGTTCCAAAAAATTTACTAAATACCTCAAATGGGAGAGGAAAACATAAAACCACTGGCTTGGAAGTACAAGGTCTACGGAGAACCTTTTTAAAATAAAGATCTTAGTATAGTCACTGCAACTATGCATCTATTACTCAACAAGACCTTAGCAAAGGCTTCTTTTGGTTTTAATAACACTTATAAAGCATCAGTCAAGCAGTTATTCATTTCTGCACAGTGTGGCGTTTGATATGCGGGTAACATCCCTTACAAATATAAAGGATTCACAGGCCACATGTTGAAGTATGCAATCTTCTTCTTCTTCTTTCAGCTGCTCCCGTTAGGGGTCGCCACAGCAGATCATCTTCTTCCATATCTTTCTGTCCTCATCATCTTGTTTTGTTACACCGATCACCTGCATGTCCTCTCTCACCACATCCATAAACCTTCGCTTAGGCCTTCCTCTTTTCCTCTTCCCTGGCAGCTCTATCCTTAGCATCCTTCTCCCAATTTATTCAGAATCTCTCCTCAGCACATGTCCAAACCAATGCAATCTCACCTCTCTGACTTTGTCTCCCAATCATCCAACCTGAGCTGACCCTCTAATGTACTCATTTCTAATCCTATCTATCCTCGTCACACCCATGCAAATCAAGAGAAATATGTCTCACTTACAGTTTTTCTCGATTGGTTTGGCTCATTTCTTGAAACCGAGATGACATTCTCAAAACCATAAGGTCATTTGGCCAAACAGTCTTACAGTGCTGCCCAACATTATAGCTCACTAGCAAAACAAATATCTTACCCCAAACTCTTCGTCCATGCTTCAAAAGCAGATTCCTTTCCCATATAAAAGGTCAGTACAGTCAGAATAGCACAGATCCTTCTCAATTGCCTTGGCACATGTGCATTCATTTAGTGCTTTTGTCAGAATACCCCGGATGGTTTAGCACAACACCATGGATCCCCTGCAAAAGCTCAAATCTCTCCCAAAAGAGTTTATCCATGTGTCAAAACTAAATATCCTTCCCATATACAGTAAATAGTCAATGCCCCCAAAATGCATTATACTTTTGGCATTGTTTAAGCACTGCAAGTCAAAATGCTTAGACGTTTTGTCACTGAGGCACAGGTCTAGCAACAGAATACCACTATGAATAAAACCAAAAGATTTTACAGTAAAATCAGCCTCCAATAAACCACTCATACTCAAGGAAACTGTAAACATTTTTATTCGTACAAAGAAATGTTAACATTAGAGAACATACTGTGAAAAGAAAACATATACAGGATTCTGTAAATGTGAACAGTTATAAACACAAACAAAAAAAACCAAAAAAACTCTAGCCCACCATACTGTAAATAAAGTCTCAGAACTATAGTACAGTAATATTTTCAGTGGTCGCCATTGGCACACATTGTTATATTTGCTCCTCGCTGGCCTGGGACATCCACAGTGGCTCGGTGGCCAATGATGTTACGGCCACGCCTTCGACCTTTGGCCAGGTTGAAGCCAGCTTCATCAACGATCACTAGGATGTGAGGGGTTTCGTTGCCTTCTAATGCCATAATTCTCTACAATAGAACAGAAATAAATCTAATCAGTCAAGTAGAGACAGATACTGCAGGGAGGATCTAAAGTACTGTACAAACAGGGAGTGGGAAACTGAAGACAATTTCTAGGAAAAATGCTCTAGTCACACAAAGCTGGATTCTGAAGGTGAAAAGGATAACGCAAAAACAAAAAAAACAGTGGTAACCATGTCTTACTGTAATAGTGTTACAATGATAGACAACCAGTAGTTGACTTACATGCACATACTGGTACCGCAGCCCTTTCACTCTGTCAGAGTTTCTCTCAAATGGTACCCTGTAAATCTGTTTCATGGTCATCTGATGTTTCTTCAATACCCGGTCTATTGTGGAGATGCTGATAGAGTTTATATTTTGGAACATTACATTGTCTAGCAGGATTGCATTACGAATCTGTCTCAGTGTGATGGCATTATTTGCAATGACCATGTTGCATATTTCTTGTTCTTGTTGTTCATTTAGAAGTTTTCTTCTGCCACCCACTTGAGGCTGTCGTCCAATCCTAGACATACAAGTCAAAGGTCAACACTGTAAATTTGTTACAAAATGAGTTACCAATGTAATTGTACTGCTGTCTTATGGTACTAGAAGTGTGATGCACTGCACAGTGACTGGAATACTATTCACAGTATTTTCTCCATTTTTTGTCTTTGTCATTTTTATAGTATCATATAACATCACATGACGATATTACAGTACTCTAGGCCTACACACACACCAACACTGAATAGTTCAATAGCATAGTTCTGTACCTGTTTTCCCTCGAAGGTTTGGATGATGGAGGAGACTGTAGACCGAGGCACATTAGGCTGCACTCGGCGACCTGCCTCTGCCATTGTGAGGCGATGGTTTATGGCGTGGTCAATAAGGGTGGCCCGGATTTCATCTGGGACATCATGGTGCCTCCGTGCTCCTCGGCCTCTTCCCCCTATTCCTCCACGCATTCTCACTCCTCCTCTTCCTCTTCCTCTTCCTCCTCTTCCTCGAGCAGGAAGTTGCTGTTGTACTTGGCGAGGTGCTTCCATGTTCACACTGCAAATGAAACTGGCCCCGCGCCAAGCTCTGTCTATATACTTTTGGCAGCAGTCATAATCATAGACAACACCTGTCAGGTATCTGAACAACCTGTTTGATTGGTCATCTGAGATGTGGGAAACTGCTCCTTCGTTAGTTCTAATTTCACCTGATTGATTGTCAAGTACTGTCATAACTTTATCAAATGTTCCAAGATATTCTTTCATGGTATTATATCTTTGACTAATTTTGACAGTTGAACAGACAATTGTGCATATGATGACTTACACAATGAAACCATGCTGATATGTTTTGGAGTGAGTGACTATTTCACTGAAAAATCAACTAATCAGTTTAGATCGGCAAGATCTATTTATTTGGAAAATGTGCTAAATGTGGGCTCATTGTGCTAACTGTAGCTACTTGTACATAATCATTTGAAAAGAAGCACAGAGTCACTTGAGACATGTACTAAAGCATTTGCAATTTGATTAAACCAATGAAAAATGACATTCTGTTGTGAACAATTGCAAGGTGGTTTGGAGATTTGTCCATGTTATTTTGAGAATGTCATCTCGGTTTCAGGAAATGAGCCAAACCAATCGAGAAAAACTGTAACACACCGCTCCAAAGTTAAGTAATTTTAGTAGGCCACATTGCACAGATGAATAACCACTTTACCAAAGCTTTGTAAGTGTCATTAAAATCAAAAGAAGCCTCAGTTAAGGTCTTGTTACATAAGAGTCAATGTGTTATAGGTGCATTTTTGCAGTACATAAAATACATTGTTACCAATTTTATTTTTAGTACACAAAATGAGAATAGGCATGAAAAAAATAATGAAAAGGGTTTGCCTAATGAAAAGCAACAAATAATAAATTAGAAGATGTATTTATGGCTTAACATTCAGGCGAATCCGAGGGTCATGCAGGCACTGTAGCGCTCAGTGGGCTGAGTTCAGTAGTACCTTCTGCATTTCATGATTTTGAGGGCAAAAGGCTGAAAACTGGCCTGGACAAGAGTCTAGTCCATCACAGGGACCACTCTCACTCACACACACACACACACATAAACACACTCCATATCTATACACAATGACAATTTGCATTTGGCAATTAACATTGCCTAAATTAAAAATACTTAGTCATAACTTCCTTTTTTAGCATGAGTCTAGTTGTAGTCATTTTCATGAAATGGGATGTACAAAGCTGTTCAGTTATAAGAAATGTTAGAGAATAACAGACAAGAAAGGCAAACTTGATAACATCAACTGACCGTTATGCACATTAGGTGAATGTGTCACTCTGATGGTAAGTTATAGTGTCAGTGAAATAGTAAATCATTGCAATCTAAAGATAATGAAGCTGTGGGGTTAGTTTAGTGTAAGGTAGGTAATAAGTAAACGTTTGCTTGCTCTGTACACGACACAGGGTCCTTCATTCAGATCTAGACAACATGTTCTTCTCCTTGCTTACATTTTATACTTTTGCGGTTAGAAAGATCATTTAACTTACGTGTTATCAAAGCATCAGGAGGAGTGAAATGCTTATGCATTGTGTGGCTGCTACATGGCTGAGTTATTAGATCATCGCCTGGATAAGCAGGTGTACAGGTGTTCCTAATAATTTGCCCAGTGAGTGTACATTTCTGTTGACAGCCAAAACAAACTTCAGTCAGCACAATCTGAGCATACCGGGTCACTATGTTGACTTAATGGGAAGATATTAGATCACTGCAAGCCTCCTATATTATAGTCCACAAGGGAAGGAAGCTCACAAAATGGCCACCAGTGAACTGCATTATGGGTCGTTCAAGTATGTTCAAGTACTGGGAAAGGAGACAGTAGAGAGAGAATAAAGTGCAAACAGCAGAATACTCTGCTAAAACCAACTTCCCTACATCGCCCTGAGGTTAAGCTTATCAACACAAACCAATATGCTTTGCATATGCAAAATGTACAAATTATTGTGAGGGTATATGCAAAAAAATAGTCAGAAATAAATAAATAAATAATACAAATGAAAAACTGAGCACATTCAAAGCAATCTTCTGAAAAGGTTTATGGAGGAGCACATTTGGGTATGGGCTAAATGGAGGTCTTAGTGAACTGCTAGTGACAAGGTTTATGGAGGAGCACATTTGGGTATGGGTTAAATGGAGGTCTTAGTGAACTGCTAGTGACATTGGCCCTAATTCCTTGCTTGCACAGTATTATGCGTTAGTAATAACACATAAACGTGGTGGTACAAATGTGATGTAGAATTGTACAAACTGTCATATAACAATATGAAGACAGTAAGAAGCTATGCAGAAAGTCCAAGAACAACATGGACAAGGCGATAATAATAATGATAATGCATTTTATTTATATAACACTTTTCCCATACTCAAAAGTGATTCACCGACAAGGGCCTCAGGCTAGCCCATAGGAAGACAGAATGTGTGTTATGCTGTGTTACTGTAACACAAAAGAGTCAAAAAGAGCAAACTGGAATAAAAATAACCAGAACTTCTTTGGTCTATCAAGAAACTGGCCTCACCCCAGGAAGCCTGTCCCCAAACTCAAAAGTCAGTCTTCAAGGCCTGCATATGTCCAAAGGACTTTAAAAGTTCAAAAGTGGAGTATGACCGTAAACGTCCTGGCTTGAAGGACCAACATAACAATGTTTCATAGATGTCAAGAATTCATTAAATACCAAAATAATTACAATAAATTTAAAACAAGAAAAAAGGCAAAAATGGGGCAAAACTGTTTGCCAGAAAAGTCAACTCGTGGCTCACAAGTCCAATTTGTAATTCAGAAATCAGTATTCACAAAGACAGAAGCCAAAATGTATGCATACAATCCAAAACAATACTCATAATGAAGCTGACTCCACAAACCACAACCATCAATGATACCCTGCGAGACTCAGCTCCTCACCATGAATATAAAGGCAGGGGAAGAAATGGGTTTGATTTTGTCCCGAGTTGTAGGCAGGAGCTCTTGTGTGTGTGCCAAAGTTGACAACCAATGAGCAGTTAGCTGAATGCAAAATGCATACCAGGCCCAATAAACAAAGAGAAGTCCAATCAAACCTGTAGGAAAAGAAAGAACAGATAAGAGCAATGGTTTCCTTAAGAAAGAAAAGGAAAAAGGGTGTTCTGTACCATTTTATCTTGGTTGTACTATGAATGAGTGGAGAAAAAAAAAAGATGCCCCTTATGATACTGAAATCTGAAACTGCTAGAGAAGTTGAGATGGAGCTGTGTAATCCGTCATCTCTTGTGATTGGTAATCATGGAATCAGACATTTTTAAAGCAACATCTGCAGTTATTAAGAGTGACATGTTTTCCAGCTTGTAATTGTGTAGTGTGGCACAAGGATT
Organism: Polypterus senegalus; assembly: GCF_016835505.1. Taxonomy (NCBI): domain Eukaryota; kingdom Metazoa; phylum Chordata; class Cladistia; order Polypteriformes; family Polypteridae; genus Polypterus; species Polypterus senegalus. The sequence continues at coordinate 161,391,379 of NC_053160.1, forward strand.
TTTTGGTGCCCTAGGAGAAGTTGTACATGGTGCCACAACACACCTTTTGCTTTGAGAGGAATCATCACTGCCTGACCTGTACATTGAGACCTGGAGACAGCAAAGTATTTAAGAGCTTGAATTTACAATTTGAGAATGTCGAGTTATAGCAACGTCTGTTTACAAGACTGGTTAGAAAAATACACACTTAAGTGGTGCCATTTTAGAAAATAAGGATAAGAAGGTGGCGCAGTGGTAGCGCTTATGCTTCATAGTAAGGTGATGTGGGTTCACTTCCCGAGTCCTCCCTGCGTGGGGTTTGCATGTTCTCCCCGTGTTTGCGTGGGTTTCCTTCAGGTGCTCCGGTTTCCTCCAACAGTCCAAAGACATGCAGGTTAGGTGCATTGGCGATCCTAAAGTGTCCCTAGTGTGTGCTGGGTGTGTGTACGTGTCTTGTGGTGGGCTGGTGCCCTTGCCCAGGGATTTGTTACTGTCTTGCGCCCTGCGTTGGCTGGGATTGGCTCCAGCAGACCCCCGTGACCCTATGTTAGGATATAGCAGGTTGGATGATGGATGGATAAGAAGGAATATGGTTGTATTGGTAGTTTCTATCTATTGCATGAAACACATCTCTAAAGAATATTAAGAAATTCTTAACATATTACTAACATATAACTATAAATGTTATGTATTTAAACCACCAATTAACCATATGCCTTTTGATAATGGTGACAGTCCACATATTATTATTTTTTTTTAACTAAGACATTGCCATAACATATACATGTCATTTAAATGAATGCATAAATTGAAAGCTTAGCATAATGACATCATTCAAAAACTGAGAATATGATGATTATCTTTAAATAGGAATCCATCCATCCATTTTCCAACCTGTTGAATCCAAACACAGGGTCACGGGGGTCTGCTGGAGCCAATCCCAGGCAGGGCGCCAACTCACCGAGCACAATTTAGAATTGCCAATCCACCTAACCTGCATGTCTTTGGACTGTGGGAGGAAACTGGAGTGCCCGGAGGAAACCCACGCAGACACGGAGAGAACATGCAAACTCCACGCAGGGAGGACCTGGGAAGCGAACACGGGTCTCCTCACTGCAAGGCAGCAGCGCTACCACTGCGCCACCGTGTCGCCCTTAAATAGGAATCTTTACCCACAATTCCTATTTACAGTATGCGCATGTATGCAAATAATGCCATCTACCAATCCACAAAAACGCCCAACTAACTGCTTTAGCATGCCCAGAACAAATCTCACATATGGTAATGAGCAACAGAGTATGGTATTTGCTCATTTTTAACATAAGTTTTATTGTATGTCCATTTGGGAGATGATCATAGTTTGGAATAATTCAGCTTTTAGCAATTCACTCATGTTGCCATTTTGCCCATTTAATTTTATTTCAGTCTGTCTCTTCTGTGCTACAGTTTGAGGATTATTATTATTGGCATCGTCGTTGTTGTTGCTGTTTAAGTTTTTGTTGGGCCACGTAGGTCATCCGACGTTAAGCCCGAAAATCACTAGTATGTGAAAATAATATTAAACAATATAATTGGACATTCGCTTTGAGTCAGAGTGTTTGTAGGTCTGTATTGTTTAAATAAAAGGGCTGCTTTTCCTAGGGCCGGTTTTGGGCAACAGATTGTTCTGCGCACAGTGCAAGCGCTGCTCAGGCACACAGTATAAACATTTCTTTGCGTTCCGGTTTGATAAAACAAAGATAGGAATCTCTACATGGGGCTGCAGTAATGCGCCCTGGCCACTAGAGGGCTCCTGTCTAGACCGCCCAGGCCCAGAAATGGCCCTGGTGACAGCATGTGTATGGTGGCTGCTCTGTTTATTGTCAGGATGACGAGTCACCACAACCAGTCGCTCGAGATAAAGGGTCTGCACCTACATTTAAGCAAAGATGATAGCACGACTATCAGACTGTCTAGGCAGCTTCTTCACTGTGATCCAACTACTTTCAAGCCAGCAACATAGACATTTCTTTTTCTTTTCTTTTTCACATTCAATTTACATAGACGCAGAAGGCAGAGGGACTTGTCTCGTAATATACATTGTGTTCTGTAAATGAAAATAAGGATTGCAGGACAGCCGGAGGCAGAGATTAATCCTAAAATCCTGCCAGGAGGAGAGTAGAAAAATGTATTTCAAGTTTTCTCACTTGAGATATTTTCAAATACTTCACCACAGTTTTTTCTGTGATGTTTAGTAATCCTCTAGACTTAAATGTATCGTTTTAGAGAACAAAGGAATAGATTGTAAAGAATTTTTTTCAAACTCTTCATGAAGATTAGAGACAAATAAAACAGAAGCACTGTACTGAAAGATGTAAATGTTCATAAAATTTACTTGGGGAAAAAAAGGGCATTCGCTCTGACTGGAGATAAGCCAAGATAACAGCAAACATGTGAGAGACATGAGAGTGGCAATATGACTTTTGAGGAGTTCAGTAGCAGTTCAGAACTTGGCAAGCCTCAAATGGAGCAGAGCAAGTCAAGGAAGGAAGACAAACAAACTGCGTCCATAGACTTGACACAAAAGATGAGGGGATTACTGACCCTTTAAAGCACAACATTAGCAGTTCAGTTTTCTACAATTTACTCAATGGGTGTCCCTGAGAATGCCACTTAACCTAACTATAAAAGAAAGAATAAATAACAGTGTGTGAGTGTGCCCTGTGATCGACTGGCACCCTGTCTGGGGTTCAATCCTGAATTGTGCTCAGTGCTGTTCAAATGGGTAAAGCAAGAAAGAGAAACAATGGATGTGAACAGTTGTGTCATTGAGTTTGTAAAGGGCATTGGAGTGGCACCATGTGCTGTTAACACTAGAGGGCATCACAGGCCTCCAACCATCAGTCCACAACTACACAGATGCAAGTCCTGGGGTCAAATATATTATTTTTCTTGAACAGAATTCCTGCTGTTACTCTTTACAGTGAACAGCTCTCTGACTTTACTGGGTGTGACGATGTTGCCTCCTTTATGTAGGACCCAGGGGTACTTCTAGTGCCAGAACACTGCACCCTCCAGAACTACAACTCCCATGCAGCCCTGTGTGTGTGTCCAAACTGGAGCCATGTCAGAGAGATGCTGCCACCTACTGTACTGGAGGAATGACTGGCAATGGAAGGCGGTCTCTCTGGTCTTCCTGCTATACTGGTATCTCGACCCAGGAAAAAGAACAGCAACCATCCTTACTGGATTGCTGGACTGCTATCCATCCATGCTGTCCATGGTTTATGGCTTCCTGGCCAGTTAAGAAAGCACCATCAATGCCAGCCAGGATGCCAGTCCATCCATGCCTCCATTGCAGTGTGTTTAACAGTACTGTGCCTCTGTATTTGGCTAGTGCCAGCTATGGAAAGGCGCTATTTCCAATACATAATCGCTTTTGATGATGGACTCATTTTCTTTTTGCTTGCCAGATGACTGCTACTCTGAGTGACAGGCTTTTTCCTCTTAAATACATTTTCAGATTTCTCCAAGTATGTTTTTCTACCATCTTGTGGATACTGATTTGTTTTCAATTTTTTTTTTAGGTTCAGAAATACTATATACTCAAACTTGTTGGAAGATATGCCCCATTATTATAGGAAGGGCTATTTTTGGTGAAACTGTATACTTTAGTCAAACAAACTAGGATGAGAATATGTTGTTAAAAATAATTTCATGCTTGCTCTGGCAGTTCAGTATCTTCCCTTCTGCCAGTGGCTGACTTGTCACTGAACCCTGACTTGAAAACAAGGACTCGAGTCCCATTCCTGCAACTCACAATGTGACAGAAGCACAAGAGGCTCACTGCGTCTAGAAATGGATCGTCAATAAAAATGTAAGGCTTCAGAGATTATCTATAATGTGATTCTGAATCAGGCTTCCGGGCACTTTAGTGAAATATGATATGCTGGAAAAGCAAGTGAGACAAGCAGAAGTCAAAATCACCTCCTGCCCTGGTGTGCCCTGGCTTGAGAGTGCAGGAAATAAAGATACTGCTCTACGTACAGGAGGAGGAGGAGGAGGAGGAGGAGGTCATATAGGGGTCCTTTGGGAATCTACGGTAACATAGTAATTGATATGGATGCAGACTTGAGAACGTTTACATGCTAACAGACATTATATCATTTACTTGCCAGCAAAGCATTTCCTTTATTAGGGGAGCCCTGCTTTGTTAGTAAGAAAGAAAGAAAGAAAGAAAGAAAGAAAGAAAGAAAGAAAGAAAGAAAGAAAGAAAGCAAGCAAGCTCTCTGCTAAAACTGGGAAGGATTGAGAATTACAGAATCCCAGACATGTAGAACTAGGGTGTTGTACAGTGTTAGCCATTATGGATGTAATGAGAAGTCAAGCAAAATGACACCTCTTATTGGCTAAATAAAAAGATTACAATATGCAGTCCTCTTCCTCAGGCAGTTGAAGAAGGGCCCTGCATATTGTAATCTTTTTAGTTCGTCAATAAGAGGTGTCATTTTGCTTGACTTCTCATCAAATGCAAGGCATACAAATCAAGGTAATTTGATGAGCGCCCCCTAGTGGTCACAGTGTAAACACTTGTACTTTAGGTTCATATGCTTATTTATTACTGTCACATGTTCACATGTTATTATATTTCAGTCAGGATTCCCACCAAAGGCTGGGGTTCAAATTCATGTTTTTATGTTACTGTTACTATTATTGATTATGTGCATTATTCTTTGTTTCTGATGTTGTCTACATACAGGATGTGAGCTGTTTCTGTATGTGTTTTGTGGTGGTCCCCAAGAGGTGGGGCCACTTTCCAATTACCGCCACCCAAACTGCCTTCTGTCCTATAAATCTGGAGGGTCTCCCATGGTTCCTGGTGGCTCATTGTGAATGTGTTAGTGAGTCAGTGAAATTATTTGTGGTTATTGTAGTTCTTTGATTTATTGGATTTCTGGGTTTTCGACCTTCTTCTGCTCTGTTTTTTGACCTTTCTTTGAATTCTGTGTTGAGACTCGGATTGCCTTGCTGGCCACTTCTTTTTGTGCTCTATGGAGCTTCATAGTGTCATTTCTTTTGTGAAATTAAACTTTTTATTTTATTAAGAACTTGCATTTGCCCTCATTATTATCATGTCTCAGCCTGGGGGTTCAAATTGCAGTTTTATGTTTCTTTTGTTCATTCGAGATTCTTTGATTTATGTTGCGTGTGTCATTCTTTATTTTTGGATTTGTCTGTGCATATAAGCTGCCTGTGTTATGTTCCATGTGTTTTGTGGAAACCCCTCAAGGTGAGGCTACCTGCAAATCACCACCAGAAACTTCCCTTTGCCCAATAAATCCTGAGGGTCTTCAACAGTTCCTGGAAGTTCATTTTGAATGCACTGAGGAGTAGTGAGTTCTTGTGCTATTGTGAGTTTGGAAGGATTTGTGATTCTTTGGATTTTTGACCTTTGCTCTTGTTTTTTGACTGTTCTTTGAATATCTGTGTTTGGACATTTGGACTTTGGGTTGCCTTTTTGCTTCAGGCATTTCTTTTGCCTTTTGTGCTCCATGGTGCTTCACTGTGTTTGTAATACTTCTTGTGATGAATATGATGTAGTGCTTGCTTTTACTACTAGTTTTGATGATGATATCCCCCTCTAGTGGGCATTTTCAGAAGTGTTTAGGAGTACGTACTTTGGAACCCTTTAGTGCAGGGGTGTCAATCTCCAGTCCTGGAGGGCCGCAGTGGCTGCAGGTTTTCATTCTAACCATCTTCCTAATTAGTGACCAGTTTTTGATGCTAATTAACTTCTTTAGCCTTCACTTTAATTAGCTTGACTCAGGCCCCTTAGTTGTTTTTTCCTTAATTAGCAGCCGGACAGCAATGAGACATAAAACAAGCAGGACATGACCAGCTCACCTGTACCCATCAAACAAAATCTGAAAATAAAGATGAAGATCTCAATAAGGTTGATCCCTCAGGTTACCAAAACGTTTTAGGAGTTCTTAGAAAAAAACAGAATATCAACAGTTTTGGAAATGTCTGCTGTGGCAGAAAGAGAGCAGCAACAAGCCATGGAATGAAATAACGGGTTTAATTAAGAGCAAGAATGAGCTTCTCATTAAGGAACTGATTGGAGTTTGAAGCCTCAATTTAGCTGGTCATCTGTTGGCTCGTTTCATGTCTCATTTCTGTTTGGCTGTCATTTAATGAAGAAAAGAATCAATTCAGAAGACTTAATCCTTAAATACAGGGCTTTTAAAATAGAGGGAAAAGAAGTTAATTAGCAGTGCAAATTGAACACTGATTAGGAAAAGGGTTAGAAAGAAAACCTGCACCCACTGCGGCCCTCCAGGCCTGGAGTTTGACACCTGTGCTTTAGTGCCTGGGACTCTCAGTCCACGACAATTATTAGATTTGATGGTAAATCCAAGCAGAGGACATTTTTTGGAAGTGCTTTTGGAACTTACTTGCTTTGGGACTGCCAGCCCTAACACTTACTTGCATGTACAAATCAATCAGCACCATATCGTTACTCTTTCGCGTCATGATGATGAGTAGCGATGAGTGACTCCTTCACAATTTCCTTTGCTGTGAGTTCAACAAATCTTGGAAATCCTCAGGAACTTTGCTGAGCTCGGTGAAATGCCTTTAATTCAATGGGGAAGGAGAAATTGAACTAATTTGAGTTGAAGGTGTCCCCAGTGGCTAGGGAAGTGTCTGCCAACAATGCTGGACTGATTAATATTGCTCAAAAGGTGATATGAGCTCAGAGCACCCATGCTAACTACTGTGCCAGTGTTCTTCCCTGAGTTAAAATTAATAGAATTAAATATCAGATCAGCAACATTACAGGTAGAGAGGCTCAGACAGGAAGTGTGAATTTACTGAGGCTTTGTCTCTCCAGATTTCACAACATAGCATTTCTCTCAAACCCAACTGTTGCTGATACCAGATAAGCACAACACTAAAGGATATGGATTCTTCACTCCTTCCTGTTTGCATCAACTGCAAAGCACTCTGGGTAATGCTATTAAAGGAGCACACTTAGTGTTTCACACTGGTGACCAACAAATCCCTTTCAATATTGGCTACTGTGAGAATAAATCACAAAAGTAGATGATTGCAATGAAAGTGCGGGTTAGAAAAGTTTAAAGATGATTACTGTATTGTTAACAGCATGCCAAAATCCATGCGATATAATCAAAACTGTTCAAGAAGCAAAATCTTTGTTATTTGGTGTAATAGGTAGAAAATCAATGGTTAAACTAGTTATAACAGTGAAAACCCTTTAGATTTTAGAACATGAGCCATTGGACTAATTTATTTTGAAAGGCATCTCATCCAGTCAGAGTCCGACGAGCAGTGGAGTTTGATTTCCAGGGTTAAATAAAACCAGCGTGCATTGAGAGACCCGGACACAGTGTCCACCACAGAGGCTCATAGTGAAGACCGTTTCACTGTCTGCCCAGTCTTTCTTTGCACATGAAACAGATTCCAGGGAAATTAAATGTTTTATATTTTCTGCATGGGTGATCATCCAGGCCGTCTCTCACACATGTGTCTTTAATTCTGCCGAATTCTGTTTCAAGCAGTATCATATAAATAGTTATGCAGGAGTTTTCTGTGGCATCCCAGTTATGACCACAAGGCTAACAGCTGCCGTTTGTGCTGGCGATGGGCCCGAGCCTCTCAGATACTTAGGGCTGGTGCACAACATATAAGCACCTTGGAAGCTTTATTTGTTACATTTTAGGTCCGGTTTTAATTGAATATCATGCACAGTAGCAATCAGAGGAGAAAAGTCATACTTGCTAAAAGACTGCAGTTAAAGACAAGCGTTTTGCCAATTAATTCATACTAAATCATAATGAAAAGAGCTTGGCAAGAAGATATAAATTACCTGATAAACTGACCATTTGCATCATTGTCTAGAAACTACGAAACATAGGCAAAGGTTTGAATTACAGCAAAATCATAACACAATCAATACGCTATCACAAAAGACCAGGAAAAAGTATTATCAAACCTACCATTGCCAGATCATACAGATGAAGAAGACTCAAACAAACAGATGAACAAAAATCAGAGGAGAGGATGGTGACACCGTGGTAAGCATTGTGGCATTGCAACTCCAGAGCCCTGGGCAGAAAGCCTGGCCTATGTGGAGCATTCATGTTCTCGCTTTGCTCTCATGGCTACTCCAGTGTCCCTCCTGTATCTCAAAAGATGTGTGTGCTCAGTTAGTTGAAGATGTAATAATTTGCCCCATGTGTATGAGTGCACTCTATGATGGACTGGCATCCCATCGAGGATGGGTTCTAAACTTTCTCCCAATGATAGTATCATTATTATTACTATTATGAATATTGACTAACACTTTCAGCATCCTTGGAAGCACATCTACGACATACATAGCCTAAAAATCCCCTGGGGTTGTCTGCCCAGACGTTCCAATAATGACCTCCTAGACCATCATTAGCAAAAGTACCAGACAACCCTGTGGGGGCCTCAATAACAATCTAGTGCTATCCGCAGTAACAGGGATAAGGAATTTATCATCTTTTACTGAGCATTCACCACTGCCCTTCTGTTACCTTTATATTCACTGAATAATTCAAAGGACTTCCTTACCTGTATCGCCATCTTGTATGCCTTCTAGGACAGGTTAAGATTGTCCTCCTGTCCAGGGAGTATTCCAGCACCTACTGATACAGGACCTGAACCCAATTATCTTTTCAATAGGTTCATTACAGAAACAAAATTGCTCCCATAGCAAAGAGATAAGTGGAGATAACAAATCTTTGGGGCACCTCAAAGGCTAACCCCATATATTTAAAGAAAATGTGAGGTATAGTGCATTGAAAAACAAAAGAAACAACATGATTCTCCAGAAAGACTGAATTAGATGGTGTTGTTTTAGGTGATAACAGTTCTTGGCAGGAAGATACTGGTCCAGGTGGGAGGAAACTGGAAGTGACATCAGAGGTGTCATGGTTGTTAATCTTCTGGCCTGCAGAGAGAGAGAGAAAAGTGATTAGTCAACAGCGCCCTCTGGCTTTCTGGGGGAAGATCACAATTATCTGAGCTCTTAAACTGTCTCCTATGTGCTTGCGGGTGACACTCCGTATGAGTAAGTGTGACTTGTTATGGACTGGAGGCCAATCCAGGATTGGTTTCTGCCTTGTACTCAACGCTACCAGGACAAAAACTAAAGCTGTATAAGTGAATTAGAAGATGAATGGATGAAATATGGCAGGTAGGTCAAAACAGAAATGTAATTCTGCTAACTTATGTGGCTAACTTGTCAACAGTAAAATGAAATTTTCAAAACCTACCTGCATATGCAGTATGTACAGATGTATGGTCAATGGCTGCCCAGAAAGTAATGCGCTTTCAAGAGCAAATCTAGTACCTGGGTGATCCAGGACAGAGGTAAGACCTAACAGACCCCTGTACAGGCACTCTTCATAGCACCAGACATGTCTTTGTGTGTAGATCAGGGCTGACAGGCCTTGTCACTGTAAATGGTGTCCACAAAGTAAACACCTAGTGTTTACACCCAGTCATTAGTGTGACGCAGAGTCTAAGGAGGACTTCTCTGGTCTTGTAGAGTTAGGGCTCTGCTACCCCAAATGCCATTTTGCCTTGGAAGCCTGTCCCTTTCAGGTTGAGAAAGATCTCAGGGTATCAAGTGAAAAACATACTCAGAAATAAAGTGCTCTAGTAAGCCTCACTACTGTCTGTTAATTTGCTGCCTACAATGTAACATAATATCATCAATTTAGCATTATCCAGTTCAGGGTCATGGGGGGCAGGAATCAATACTTACATGGAGCCGATTCAGTATGGCAAGTAAAGTGATGCATAAATCTTTAGGATGTTGAAGAAAAATCGCAAGCACATACAACACTGGCCATTGTGTTAGTGTTGGACTGGAACCTGGGATGTGTTATTAAGTCCTGCAGCAATGAAGCATTACTATAGCAAAAGGACCAAAAAAAAAAAACAAAAAAACACACAATATGCCAGTCCTGCCCAATTTTTAGGTCTTGGCCCACTAGATTGCTCACACCCCAGGCAGTCAAGCTCCAACTCAACTGGCAGACTTTAGGCTTGCCTAGTCCCCAGAATTAGGGCACTGGCTTTAAAAGTTCAAAAATACCTGAGGATAATATTAAAAAGGACAGCAGCATCACCCTTAAGCCCCAGGCCCACAATAACAAAACAAACTTTATTTCTAATTTACTATTATTTTTTTTTAAAGTACAAATTAAGGCCAGGTTTAAGGGGGAGCTGGGAGGGCCCATCCAGAAACTTGATGTGTCCTTACACCAGTGTCGCATACAATAGTCAGAGCTGCTGAGGTCCATAAACAGTATATTGTGACTGCCATTGCCACTAGTTAGCTGCCCAAAGCGGCAGCGACCATCGCTCATGTGCAGTTTTAATAGTTTCCCTGCTCTGTTTTCCTCCTGCATAGCACTGCCAGCTGTCTGCTCTTACACCGTTAACTGGGAGCTGTCTCTCCGTTAAACAGTAAACCAATGGCAAAGAAACACAGATGCCCTTCAGAAGCTTCCTCTTTAACAGATTTTCAATGAGAAACAAACACACCCTCACCCATCCCCTTTGCAGGATCAGCTTCAGGCCTGCAGGCTTTCCATGTTATGTGCTACTCGCATGAGGTTTGGAACCTTTAAAAGACTGAGCCTTGGCCAACCTAACGGCTCACTCTCTTGACCTCCCTCCCTCATACTGCATCTGCTCCAGTCGGTGCTTCCGAGCCGTTGAACCAGCTTGATGAGGAGGACTTTGTGTTCTTTTGATCTGAAGATGGGAGCTGGACCACCATGTTTGACAGCTACAACCTGGGAGCTTTTCTGCTGTTGACAAACCCCTTCTGAATAAGGTCTTGGGTCTGTACCTGCCAGATTTTATTCCTTGTGACCCAGGCTTGACAATATATATATCCTCCTAACCCTATATGTCTGACATTGTGCTTGAAACCCCAAGGGGAATAACCCAACTATCAGACTGGAATACCACACAGGGAAAGCTAAACTGGCACAAAAAGCAAGATGGTGAAAAAGGAAGAGGAAACAGGTTTTGCAAGGCAAGGCCAGAAACAAATCCAACATCACAAAACAAAGACATTACCTTTGATAAGAGAAGGGATAAAAAGTCCAGGAAATCCAAAGATGAAAACAAGAAGCACAGAACCAGAACTCAAAATCAAAACGCAATGCCGAAGCTTCAAGTCAAACAAATCCAGGCTGCATCAGCAGGTGGCCCCGCCTCCTTGATCTCCACTTTAGGGAGACAGGGCGGAGCACAACAACAAAATCATCCAATATCAGCATAACACAAAATGGCACTCAATAAACACAATAGTAATGAAAAAGAACATAAAATGACACAGGGGCATAGCCAGCATTCCATGTGAGGTGGGTCTTTTTTTCTCAAAAAATTGACATTTTTTTTAATTAGCTTACCATTTTGTTAATTTCAAAAATACTGTATGTTATATATTTCCCTGGCCTAAGGGCTTCTTATAAAAAGGTTAAAATAAACAGAGATACAAGACAGACCTATTGAAACAATGACATTTATTATTCCGGCATAGCTTTGTCTCTCATTCCAATTCTTTAAACATTATACAATTAGTGTTAATTTCAAACCAAAATACATCCAATGTTTTGTTGATAACTGAACCACATAAATAAATAAATCTTGTAAAATAACTAAATATCAATAGAATACAATATCTGATAACACTAAGTGCTAATACTAGTTATCATGAAATGCTACATCACGGTTTGATACAGTTTCAAAACTGTAATTTTCCACTTGACTTTTCCAAGTTTTATTTTTATGACTGTTTATACTTGATAGTTGGACTTTTTCAGATGGCACATTTCAAAATAACTGATTATTTATTTGAAAAGATCACTTTGGTTTGGTGTCCTATCAATCAATCAGTCAATCGTTTATACACATTGTTTTGGTTTTTCAAAATGTAACGACACATTTATATGTATTATTGCTCTTTGTTTTGTTATTATTTATTTCATAATTGCCATTTTATTTATCTCATTTTGGCACAAATGGTGTACCGTTTGCTCCTGTCCTTTGAGATTACCAGCCTAATTTAAAACCACTGACTCTAATATTCAAATGTTCTGTCTAAATCTGAATCGCAAGGGACACACAACTAAATTCTAACAGCTGACAAAGTCCCACGAGTAAATGAGCTCATGTTAAATAGCAAAATATTAGCAGATGTTAGATGTTACTGGCTTCGATGACATTTTTCAACCCATGGAGATGGCAATTAGATGACATTTTACAGTAGTAATGTATTGCAGAACACAAAATGTCCGGTTGAATCCTCACCAAGTGTTGTTGATTTTCAGAATTGCTGTTCTGTTCTGGGACAATCGTTTCCCTTTTTCTTCTTGCTCCTTCTGCCCCATTTTGAAAACCCAGCAGTTTGCTTAAAAGGCACAATCCTGGGTAAAGCAGCTGATTCCTGTGAGCACACATTTTTTTGGTATGTGTAACGTTTTTAATTTACACTTTTAATTTGTATATTTTGCATTTTTGAATAAAATGTAAAGGGTATTTTACAAACACTGTACTCTTATTATGTGTTATTTTAAGAACCACCAGCAGTTTGGGGTTGATCTAACAACTTACCAGCACCTCCCTGTGACATTAATACAACAAAGAAAAGAGAAAACCAAAAATAAAATTAATAACAAAATATACAAAATAACATTCAAAAGACAACACAAAACCTTCTTGATCCAGGTATGAGACCCTGTTTAGAAGATAACAGGATTCTGGAACTGAGAGGTAGTGCCCAGGGCCGGATTAAGACTTTCAGAGGCCTTTAGCACTTACGAGGTTTTGGTGCCCCCATATATATGAGCTGCACTCACTCTCAGTGGACGACTGAACGGGACAGCCGACATGAGCCACGGTGAGCCCTGTAGCAGTTACCAGATTCTAAATTTGTTGTATTCCCAAGATTAATATGTATCATTAACCTCCATTATTACTATTTTATCATTGTATATACACATGTATGTAATTTTCTCATTTTAATGCGGGAACACCTTATTGTGGAACCTGCTTCAGCTGCACCATTTGCAATTTTGCACCATACAGTTCATGGTAAATCCAACAATGGAAACTTTCTGTGGTGCCCCCCTTCCCTTGATGCCCTAAGCATGGGTTTATTTTTATCAAATGGTTAATCCAGCCCTGGCAGGGCTTCTATCCAGCTTACCAGTTTAGCGAACCTCATTGTCAGTTTTCAACTGGCTAAAGAAAAAGTAACAGATAGTTTAAATATACAAGCATTCCTTAAAACATCCATCCATTTTTATAAATTGCTTAATCTATTTCTGTGTTCCAGGGGGCTTGGGCCCTATTCCTGCACAGAGGAGATGCCAGGGCAGACTCATTCAGACATCATTTATTATTAGATAACTAGCAACTTGGCGCGCGCTATGCTGCGCGTTGGATGACCACAGTTGAAGGACTCAATCGTAAGGACCTCTAGTTGGGTGTCTCATTGGCACGCTTTTGCCTCTTTCTTTCGCGATCATGGCGTAATCTGTCTTCTCTCTCTCTGTAGGGGTTTCAGTTGCCTTTCGTTGTGCGGCAGAGATGCGTCATTGAGCTAATCTGTGTGAATGCTGAGTGTCCGTTTCTTGCGAGGGACTGGGGCTTTTCTACGGGGCGGCTATACAGCCAAAAGCAACGCGGAACAGGACACGGACACGGACACCACGCTGGGCTTTTATTATATAGATTGTTCTAATGGAAGAGACAAATGTATGTGCAAAATGTGCAGACTTCACTCCAATAGTGACCAGGTAAGGAAGTGAACCTGGAGCTGTGCCACCCTGCCATCCTCATGATGCAAAAAAAAAAAAAAGGTGTAAAGTAAGACTTGACGTCTGCAAGCTAAAATCTGTCACTGCGTTAAGCATCACTTTGAATTTCAAAGATAACTAAAAGTCTCACTATCAGTCATTTCTGAGACTATAGAGAGCTGAGGCAGGCCTGTAAATAAATGAATTTCCATTAACAACATTTATAATTATAAGGAATTAGTTGCAACCCAAACCTATACTCTTTCAACCCCCACCGTGACAGCCCTACTAGTGGTGATACGACAGCATGGTTTAGTCCTAACTGTTGAGGACTAGGAGCCCCAATACATTAGAAAAACAATTTCAAAGATGCCCACTAGAGGGGGGTATACTATCATGCCATGGCTAGATATAAGACCACCACAGAATCGTTATACAAATAAAAATCGGGAGTGGTCTCCCCTAGACTTTCTCCTAGCTTCATATATGGGGATGGATATTTGAAGAGTAAACCTCAAGACAATGATTATATTTTTATATTATGTACATTAAAGAACCATCAAAAACAAATGAGATATATATTGAACAATTATTATAAAAATTAAAGTTGAACAGTTATTGTAAAAGGTAAAGTACCACTTCCAGTTAGCGGAATTAGCCCGAAAGTTGATAGAAATCTACATTTTTTACCTAATACTTGTATACAAAATTTGGTTGACCTAAGTGAATGCGTACTCGAATTATTGTGTTTACACACACAGAGACAGACACACAGACATCATTCCAAAAATGGTATTTTCTGACTCGGGGGGTATAAAACATTATCAAAATCTCAACACTGAATTTTTGGAGGACTCCAATACTTTCCCTATACTTTGTATACGAGAAAGTCAGGGAGATCTAAAACATTGAGATTCATCAAAATCTCGATATTGAATCTTTGGACGATTACAATACTTTCCCTATACTTTGTATATGATATAGTAAAAAAGTTCAGGTCCACAAAAGTGTTCTGTCTCCCCGAGGAGCACAAAAGGCATAAAAGAGCTGTCAGCAAGGTAATCCAAGACAAACAAAGTACCAATACAATTCTTCAGAACAAAGTCAGAAAACAGAGCACGGGTTCAGAAACCAAGTAAACACATAAGAATTAGCAGCAACAAACACAATAACTCACCAACTCCTGAGCACTGCCAGGAACTGGGGGAGACCCTCCAGATTCATAGGGTGGAGGGCAGCAAATGGTGGCGATTGTCTGCCTCTTGGGGAACCACCCATAAAACACATGGAACAATAACACAGGCAGCTTGTACACATAGACAGCTCTACAAATAAAGGAAGAAGCACATAACACAAAAATAATTAAAAATAAACAACAAAAAAAAAAACATCAAAATAGGAATTTCAGCCCTAGCCAGGGTAGAAACTCTGGCTGAGACGTGAGAGTTACAAAGCGGCTGGCTTCGTATCCCACCACTATCTCAAACTGTGCTCACTGGAAAGACTCTCCACTAATGCTGCTGTCTCTCAAGATCATTTTGTTCTTGTTGAATTGATGAAAGATACGACGGTAGGTCATTATAGACAACACATTCAAAGTCAGATTGTGACTTCACGTGTCATTTTAATCTAAGCTTACAATTTAAATGTGTCATTAAATGTTCTTGTATGGCTTAAAAGTCAGTTGTTTATTTGTCCTCTCTTTTTTTCTTACAGTTGCTTTTAGAACATTGAAATTTTAATTATATTTGCTCCTCTTTTGTCATGTTAAGTCATGCTTTGTGTCATCATTTGCCTTACTGTCATGGCACCAGCTTTATAAGTGTAATATTTCAGCCAGGGTTGCTGCCATGCCTCATGTTTATTTCTGTTTATTTAGTCTTTTTACTGTTATTTAAAATTTTATTATTAGGTCTGTTTTTGGTTTTGTTTTGTCTTTATATTTATGTAATATTTACTGTATGTAAGAGATGAGTACAGGGAGAACACACAAACTCCAAATAAGAGAAAGGAAAGCAACAGCCCTCTTATTACTTTAGGCCTGCTGTCCTTTACTACTAGGGTTGAGGCTGATTAGCTGTGCAAACTCCTTTTCTCTTTGTTAGTCATTTGTATAGATATATACAGTAAGTAATACAATATTAATAAACTGTTTCTAACCCTCCTCTATTTTATTTCTCTTTTTCAGTATCTGGATGTGGCACTTGGTGCCACTGCTCTACTGCCAAGTTGCTCTCCTGGGTGTGGAAAAGTCATCTCAGATGAAGGAGTGTGAAATCATCGGATGGAAAGATTCTCTCATCAGACTGGATGGCCAGCACAGACTTTTCCGTAGAATGCCCAGGAGAGGGTGGCAGATGGCCGGTTGGGCGAGGTCTCTAGGCCTGTGCTTGTGTTTCAATTTGGTTTTGACTTACTCTTTTACAATGTTAATCTTCTGCATTGCCAACTGGCCATAGTTGATCAATTAGATTAAATAGACTGTGTAAAAGACAGGAGGGGCGCCACTGAAGCCCAGACTCACCACACCACTCAGTCCCCATATTCTCACAAAGTACCTCAAACACAGGTTGTTCCACAATCTTCCAATCCACAATCCTTCCTTACCTCCTCCAGGTGAGCTTAGTCTTCTGCCTCCCGGCTCTGACTTCCTGGAAGAGGCTGGACGGCTCGCTTTCATGTCACACCCAGCAGTACTTCCGGTACTGAGCCATGGCCTAATGGAAGCAATTCTGGGTCAGACGGAAGTATCGTGAAGCAGGGAATCCTTCACCAGGCAGCGCCCTCTGGTGGCACCCAAGGACCCTGACAGGGTTGTCACTCCCATAAATCTCCCTGGGTGTCCTTTCTGGGTTCACGGCAGAGGATGGCGCTGCCATCTGTCATATTGGGGAAAGAACTGCCCTGGATGTACCAACTCCCCCCCGCCACAATTCAGATATTGTTAATTTCCATTTATGTTTAATCAGTTTCTACCTTGTTGTCTTGTGTTTTAACAAATCTTTATTTTTATGTGTACTAATTCTGGGTTTAGTAATTAGTATAATCTATACTTGTATTTTGTATTCTGTTTCACTCACAGCCCTACATGGACTAATCTCAGTTGTAATCAGTGCTGGAATGGCAAGGCCAGCGCCATCAAAACACCTTATCATCTCAAAAATTTTAATTATTAACTTAATGCATTAATCCACAACTCCCCCTCATCCATTAAGTTATTGTCAGGCCCTCGGGTCTTTACCAGATAGAACTGGCAGATCCCAAGTCCTTGATAGAGGGACCGAGGTCAGTGGGACAGTAAGAGATGCAGACACAGAAGTGTCATTTGATAAAAGGTGCAATTTACTGTGCAACATTTGGATAAATCAGTCCCAAAAAATGGTGTGTAGCAAAAAGGAAAAGAAAAAAATCAATAGCTTATAGAGTGCACAAAAAATATCTCAACTAACAAAAAAAAAAATACTGTGAAAATTGCACCCATCCAATTGTTGTTCCATCAGGGTGCTTCACTCCCTACAAATTTATATTATTAACAGACTCCTGGCCTCAAGCAACCCCAGACATCCTACCCTTCACCCAGCTTATCCTTCTCTCTCCCCCTGCTTCTTTCCAGATAGGCTTTTATAAGTTCACCTAGCAATCAGCTGACAAGGGTCCTGGTTACCCATTCCCCTGTCATGCGTCTCGTGCCTCTTTAAACCAGGGAGTTATCTGCATGTGCGCGCACGCTCACCGGCTCACCACATGGCGCTAGTTTTCGCTCACGTACGCGTCCCTACACCTGCACAGGGCTTCCTCAACTGCACCTCCTCAGCTGACAGCAAAAGCAGCAAAAAAATAAAAAAAAAAATTTAAAAACAATGCGGTCTTAAAGGATTTATTGCAGTGGCCTATCTTGCTGCCTCGAAACCCATAGCAGCAAGCAAGTGCCTGTGGAGGAAATGGATGAGCGGTTACTGCTACAACTCCCCGAGTGCCCACTGAGGAGAGAAGCCACCTACGCTATCTAAAATCCTCCCAAGATGTATCACCTGGGGACCACTGACATTGTCCTACACTCCTTCATGAGCACCAGAAAGGATGCAGGTACGTGCCATTCTCAAAATATTACCTATACTGTATTACTGCGGATGGACAGGGCACAGTTAATTATACTCATTAGGACACCTCTGGGAGGAACTATAAACTGTCCTGCAAGAAGCTGATAAGGGCTTAAATACACCTACATTGTAGTGAAGGGAGTTGCATCTTTACAGTTATCTCTTCACAAGAAATATTGCTTCACTTCTATCCTGGCCAGGTTAGGCCTCCTTCCATTACGGATTCCCGGCCGACAAAGGGTCCACCACAGCACTCACAACAGATATTGTTCGTTTCCATTTATGTTTAATCATTCTCTACCTTGGTGTCTTGTGTTTAAACAAATCTTTATTTTTATGTGTACTAATTCTGGGTTTAGTAATTAGTATAATCTATACTTATATTTTGACTGAGAATTCTTCACAGCTCTCTGCACCAGTACTACAAAAATAAGTTGTATTGTATTTGCCACTCCAGTACCACAAAACACTCCCAGGTTCCAATGCCTCCGTTTCACTCACAGCCCTCGTATGGACTAATCTCAGTTGTAATCAGGTTCAGATTGGGAAGCCCCACACCATCAAAACACCTTATCATCTCAAAAAAATTGTAATTATTACGTTAATGCATTCATTTAAGTGAGAAGAACAAGATTCAAAAATAAGAATTCCAAAAAATTCAAAGAAGAGAAAGCAAGAGAACTGAAATAAATGACTAAAAAAGCCACAACCAAATGTCTTCAAGGCAACCAGTTCACACTTTAGAATTCAATCTTCTAAACGGCAACACAAGTTGAAAATCAAAAAACAAAATAAATTAAAAAAAAAAAAAACAGAAAAGGTAACAAGACCACAAACCTTACAAAGAGGAAGCTGAAGAACACAGCTACTGAGAGCGAATGCCATAGCAGGGTAGCTGTGGCTGCAGGTGCTGTTAATAGAAAACATTAGAACAATCTGGACGAGAACAGGCCAATTCAGCCCGACAAGGCTTGCCAATCCTCTTTACAACAAGTTTTGCAGTACCCTAAGACGAGGGATACACTTAACACTACGTGACACGTGAACTTGAGGAGCTGCTGCTACACAGGCTGTGTACTGTCTATGCTTGTGCACTTACTTACTGGAGGATTCCATCAAGTGGCAGTGCGAGAAATTATTATCGTGAGAAAACAACATTCAGTTTCGGTGTGTTGTGAGCTGAGTGAAGAAAAATATTAAAGATAAAAATTTTTTGCATTCTGATACTGTTGAAAAGTTGCACAAAAAAAAAGAGCAACAATGACACAGAAAATGGTGCGTGAGACCTTTAAATGTATCGCATCATTACGACGCTTGTATTGCCTGTGCAAGAAATGGATGAAGTAAAGTATGTCAGGGATGCCGTGAGGGACCGGATGTGGGTCTGCGCCCACCCTGGATCACATGGGGGCCGCCTTCCTGGTTGCTTTGGGGGCCACGAGTTGAAGGCATGGAAGCCCCACCCTGCAGGGGCTCGTGGTCACCACCGGTTGGCGCCCCAATGCCTTGGGGACCTGTTGCCTCAGCACTTCCACCACACCAGGAAGTGCTGGGGGGAAGAATTAGAAGGATACCCGGAGAGCTGCCGGGAGGACAGCCCGCACTTCCGTCACGCTGGGGCGTGGCCAAGAGGGGAATGCCGGGAACCACCTGGAGCTCATCTGGGAGAGTATAAAAGGGACTGTCTCCCTTCATTTAGGGCTAGAGTCGGGTGGAAGAGGACGAGGCAACAGAGGAGAGTGGAGGCGGCCCGAGAAGAAGGCATTGCGTGGCCAGGACTGTGTTTGGGGTTTGTGCACTAACTGAACTGGGTCTGAGTGACCATTTAATTGTAAATAATTGTGTAAATAAATGTGTGGTGGTATTTAACAACATGTCTGCCTGTCTGTGTCCGGGTCGGCTCCACAAGCACCATTGACACATTTGTATGCCAGCATTTAAATTTGATGATTTGCTTCACTGCATCAAACCATTCATCAAACATTGAAGCAGGCAGATTTATTCTGTTGCGGCTGCAGTGTGGCTTGCTGTCACATGTCGATAGTAAACAATGATGCTGACGTTACGTACCAAAAGCATGAACACATACACCACCCGTATTTTGCTGATACTGCAACTCGTGCACACGTTGCATTAATTTCTGACGACATGCTCAGAAGATGCATCAAAAGAACGCTGGGAACGTGTAGCAGCCATGATGTGTGCATGTAAGCGTTCTGAGTGCGAAGTATAAACCGGCCTTAAAGGTCCTACTGTCTAACACATTACTTGGAAACTTATTTGAAATCTCTGTGGTTGTCTGTGTGAAGAAAAACTTCTAACATTTGTGCGAAACATTACCTAAAGCTGTCGGGTAAATGCTGATTGTTGTGAGCACACAAAGGAGGATTAACCAGGAGATAGAAAGTGCCGAAAGAGATAGGCGAATTCATAATAGAAGAAAGGCTAGATTTTGAAAAGTAAAAAGTTACTAATACAAGAGTGCAAGGCTGAAATGAAGCCACAAATAATGACACAAACAAAGCTAGCAAATCCTATCACTAACGTGAAGTGAATATTTGTCTAATGTTGTCATGAAGTTTTGATTTTTCTTTTAAAAGAACCCAACACTGAAATAAAAACCACACAATGCCACCATCTTAGAATGATGATGCCATGCGGTGCAATGATGCCCAGTCACATGACTGGTGACAAAACACCAAATGGAGTAGATTACTGCAGACATCCTTCTAAAATAGTGCTGTGGTGATGTCCATCACAAAATGGTAAATGTAATAAACAAAGCAAAAATCACACGAATTCTTAAAATACCCTTAACTTAGAATTGCTGCACTCATTGAAGCCAAGTAACAGTTGAGAGCCTAAATAGACTTGGACAGGGATAAGGTGTCTCAGCCAGGGTTCCTCCACTAGCTGGGCTTTAAATTCATGTTTTATGTCTCTTTTGTTCATTTATGATTCTTTGAAATATGTTGTTTATGTACATCATTCCTTATTTTTGGCTTTGTCTAGGAATATAAGATGTCTTTTTTATGTGTTTCGTGGGTGGTCCCTCAAGAGGTGGGGCCACCTGCCCATTATCACCAGTAACTACCCTCCACCCTATAAATCCAGAGGGTCTCATACAAGTTCCTGATGGTTCATTGTGAATTTGCTCTGCAGTTGGTGAGTTAATTGTGCTTTTCTTTTGCTATGTATTTTAGAATTTTGACCTTCATACTCTGTGTTTGACTGGATTACTGTATTGGGACTTTGTTTCCAATGGATTCCCTTAATGTTTTTGGGCAGCTCCATTGGTTATTGTGCTTTGTGGAGCTTCATTGTTATTGAAGAGCATTTTGTGAGCATAAACTTATTTTATGTTATAAAAAGTCAGTGACTGACCGACCTTATTACTAGCCAGGATTGATGGTGATATCCCCATCTAGTGGACATTATTGAAAGTGTTCATTATTGCATGCTTGGAACTATCCATCCATTCATCCATTATCCAACCCGCTATATCCTAAGTACAGGGTCACGGGGGTCTGATGGAGCCAATCCCAGCCAACACAGGGTGCAAGGCAGGAAACAAACCCCGGGCAGGGCAAAAGCCCACCGCAGTGCTTGGAACTAGTGATGTGCAAAACAATTCCTTTTAGTGATTCGATTAATTTCGTTCAGTTCACCAAAATTATTCAAATCTTTGATTAACTGATTTGTTCACTTCAAAAACAACAAGAAGCTGTATTCTAGTTTAAAATCTAAAATAGTATCATATCTGTGTAACAACTTTAACCAACACACAATACAAACAACATAAAAAGCAAGCAACAAAATAAGTAATTCACACATAATAATAATAATAATAATAATAATAATAATAATAATAATAATAATAATAATAATCCTCTTTATTGAATTTTGACAATAAATACATTTTCATCAATAGAAAAAAAACAATCATACAACTAGAACCTTAGAATAGTGCACACATCATGATAAAATTGTGAGAACATTGAAATATGACTAAATAAAATTATTTTCAGTTTTGGATTAATCTCCCACAATTTCCTTCTTTTATATCCTGTCCTTTCTGATGCAATCTGCCATACTGTACATATGCTGTATATCATCAATGAACTGAACTACGATTCAGTGTACTGTGAGTCTCTTGTCTGCAGTTCATGAGCAAACGTGCAAAGGTTCTCCTGGCCAGTAGGGGGCATACTGGTTTGTTCAATCAGTCAGTGTACTGAGACAGTCATAGACACTCCGTTATAGTGAACCAATCAATGGGAGGTACTTGGTGTCATCTACCAAGTCAGTCATTGGCTAGTTGCTGTCATGACCGTTTTGCTAAAACAGGTTACTGATAGGCTGTTTCCTGAAGACAGCAGCCATTTAAGTGAAGTTAAGAGGATAACTCTGCACTGTTGAGGAATGCAATATAAAACTTAGCACACACTGCACATGCCTTGAAAAGATTTGTCCTTCAATGTCAGTGAACCAGAATGTTCATTCAGAGATGAAGACAAGAAAAGGGGTGGAGAAAAGTTAAAAGATTTACAAACCGGATTCCAAAAAAGTTGGGACACTATACAAATCGTGAATAAAAACTGAATACAATGATGTGGAGGTGCCAACTTCTAATATTTTATTCAGAATAGAACATAAATCACGGAACAAAAGTTTAAACTGAGAAAATGTATCATTTTAAGGGAAAAATATGTTGATTCAGAATTTCATGTTTTCAACAAATCCCAAAAAAGTTGGGACAAGGCCATTTTCACCACTGTGTGGCATCTCCCCTTCTTCTTACAACACTCAACAGACGTCTGGGGACCGAGGAGACCAGTTTCTCAAGTTTAGAAATAGGAATGCTCTCCCATTCTTGTCTAATACAGGCCTCTAACTGTTCAATCGTCTTGGGCCTTCTTTGTCGCACCTTCCTCTTTATGATGCGCCAAATGTTCTCTATAGGTGAAAGATCTGGACTGCAGACTGGCCATTTCAGTACCCGGATCCTTCTCCTACGCAGCCATGATGTTGTGATTGATGCAGAATGTGGTCTGGCATTATCTTGTTGAAAAATGCAGGGTCTTCCCTGAAAGAGATGACGTCTGGATGGGAGCATATGTTGTTCTAGAACCTGAATATATTTTTCTGCATTGATGGTGCCTTTCCAGACATGCAAGCTGCCCATGCCACACGCACTCATGCAACCCCATACCATCAGAGATGCAGGCTTCTGAACTGAGCGTTGATAACAACTTGGGTTGTCCTTGTCCTCTTTGGTCCGGATGACATGGCGTCCCAGATTTCCAAAAGAACTTGAATCGTGACTCGTCTGACCACAGAACAGTCTTCCATTTTGCCACACTCCATTTTAAATGATCCCTGGCCCAGTGACAACGCCTGAGCTTGTGGATCTTGCTTAGAAATGGCTTCTTCTTTGCACTGTAGAGTTTCAGCTGGCAACGGCGGATGGCACGGTGGATTGTGTTCACTGACAATGGTTTCTGGAAGTATTCCTGAGCCCATTCTGTGATTTCCTTTACAGTAGCATTCCTGTTTGTGGTGCAGTGTTGTTTAAGGGCCGGAGATCACGGGCATCCAGTATGGTTTTACGGCCTTGACCCTTACGCACAGAGATTGTTCCAGATTCTCTTAATCTTCGGATGATGTTATTCACAGTTGATGATGATAGATGCAAAGTCTTTGCAATTTTTCGCTGGGTAACACCTTTCTGATATTGCTCCACTATCTTTCTGCGCAACATTGTGGGAATTGGTGATCCTCTACCCATCTTGGCTTCTGAGAGACACTGCCACTCTGAGAAGCTCTTTTATACCCAATCATGTTGCCAATTGACCTAATTAGTGTTTATTGGTCTTCCAGCTCTTCGTTATGCTCAAATTTACTTTTTCTAGCCTCTTATTGCTACTTTTCCCAACTTTTTTGGGATTTGTTGACACCGTGAAATTTTGAATCAACATATTTTTCCTTTAAAATGATACATTTACTCAGATTAAACATTTGATCTGTCATCTACGTTCTATTACAAATAAAATATTGACATTTGCCATCTCCACATCATTGCATTCAGTTTTTATTCACAATTTGTTTAGTGTCATAACTTTTTTGGAATCCGGTTTGTACAAAAAAAGAAAAAATACTACAAAGTAGAACTGCATTCCAAACAATCTCTTAACTCCAAAGTCAGCAACACTTTGGATTCTCATGGATTGAAATCGCTTTCAATGTTAAGGTCTGGCCAGACCTGGAAGGATGGTTGTACAATTCTGAAGACCTCCAAATATGAGTAACCACTAACAACCCTTAAGTCTTACACAGCTCTTTAAGGACCAGAGGCCTTATGCATAAAGGATGTGGCACTTTGAGCTACATCATTTGTATGAAAACGTGTTATACAAATACAGTAGATGTTGTTATTGTTGTTGTATGTACAAACATATTGTGTACGTCCGTTTCCACACTAACATCGAGATGTATAAAAACTAAACTTGGCGTAAAGCCACTCACATTTTCACAGCAGCCTCACACCTTGCATACGCACATTCCTACTTGTTTTTGCAAATGGGTGTCACTTAATGTCAAAGCAGTGCTACTGTTTCAGTGCAGTTTCCCTTTCTTTTTCATATTCACATCCATGATGTAGGCTTTATCAAATACACCAAAATTAATTGCATATTGTTAACAAATTTAATTCACTGGATTGTAATCAATCTGTGACAATATAATGGTGCACAGAATGGCCAAACTATTCCAACTACCATAGCTGCTTTAGCGTTATTTGAGGACATCACAAATGGAAGAATTAGAAGAGAGCGCACATTTAGATATCATACTGACTTTCTTGTCCCAAGATGATGACTGGCTTCTATGTCAATTCTTTTCATGCTTTTTATTACTCTTAGGAGACTGGGGTTCGCTTTCCAGGTCCTCCCTGCGTGGAGTTTGCATGTTCTCCCTGTGTCTGCGTGGGTTTCCTCCAACAGTCTAAAGACAAGCAGGTTAGGTGGATTGGCGATTCTAAATTGGCCCTAGTGTGTGCTTGGTGTGTGGGTGTGTTTGTGTGTGTCCTGCGGTGGGTTGGCACCCTGCCTTGTGCCCTGTGTTGGCTGGGATTGGCTCCAGCAGACCCCCGTGACCCTGTGTTCGGATTCAGCGGGTTGGAAAATGGATGGATGGATGTAAATATTATAACTTGCTTTGTAAGTTGCCTGAAATAAAGGAGTCTGCCAAATAATAATAATAATAATAATAATAATAATAATAATCTGCGGTGGGTTGGCACCCTGCCCAGGATTGGTTCCTGCCTTGTGCCCTGTGTTGGCTGGAATTGGCTCCGGCAGACCCCCGTGACCCTGTTCGGATTCAGCGGGTTAGAAAATGGATGGATGGATGGATAATAATAATACTACAATTCTGGAGAACACTATCATGAACAAAAATGGAATGCGCACAAACGCAACTGAACATTTGAAATGTGGAACTGACTTGACATGTGGATTATGTGACACGAATAATATGGGATTTTTAATGGATATTTTGATATTGTTTGCTGTTGTGCAGAGTTGGTCATCATGGACCCTTGTTATCAGAAACTTTGCTAACTTTGTTTTGCGTGAAAACATGAGATTAAATAGTTTTCTTTTTTTTTCTTTTGCAATTACTATAAACTATATGGGGTAAGTAACAATAATATATATTGTGACAGATAGGGGGCGCTCTCGCTCCCTTAAACCCCTGTCCATGACTCCAGGTAAAAGTCCAATAGTTGACTTTATTTAATCGCCACAGTGCACAAAGCACCCTCTCCTCCACTATACTCATACACAAAGCAAATACTACAATAATAAACAATAATCCTCCACTCCCAGACACGTTGCCACCCTTCCACCCAGCTCAGCTCGCTGTCTGGGAGCTCCCATAGTCCTTCTAAATACCCTGACCCGGAAGTGTTCTCAATCCCCAGTCCATGTGATCTTGTATCACTTCTGGGTCAGGTAAAATGTACTTTTCTTCACCCCAGAAGCCCGTCACTCATCCTTTAATGAACTTCCGGATTAAAGGGCACAAAGAAGTCTTCGGTCCTCCCTGCAGCTCCCTCTTGCGGCCCCTGTGGTATCCAGCAGGGTCTTGTATAAAAACTATATGTCCAATTACTCCCTGCTGGTCTTCGGGACACCTCCATACTGCAGGGAGGGCTCCATCTGGCGGCCTGGGAGTATTGGCCAGGATGACAAGCCGGACACATCTCACAATATATATTCTGGGCCCATGGATGATGTCACTTCCGGTTCAGGCCCCATGGATGACGTTACTTCCTTTCTCGGCCTTTAAAGCCGCCATATTTCTCATTCAATGTCAGTTCTGTTTTGGATTTAAACCTGTGAAGAACTCCATGCAAATTACCCATTTGCAGCCAGGGCACAATATATGGGTGGCTTACCCAAACCTTTTTGATGTCTTTTGGACTCTTTTGTGACAAGTTACACACATGTCCTTGACAGGCAGTCTAAGGGCTTAACTGAGGGTAAGATGCGGAGTCAGGGTTTGAGGAAGTGCACTAATGTCTCTTCTCCCTCTTCTATAGATCGTCAGAAGGAAAGCCCAGCTAAAGCACAACCAGCTACTGCATTCCCTTCCTAACCACACACTCCTGCTGACCTCACTTCCACCAACTCACTCATGGACCCGCCGCTTCCTGCCAACCACCTATAAAGTTCACCCAGCTCCCCTTGTTAGTCAGTCCTGTTTTGCACTCCATCCGCTCTGGTGCTATTTTCTTTTCAGTGATTGTTGTCACAGTATATGGGGTGGGTCCCCAAACCTTTTCAGCTTGTCTTTCTTTTCTTACAATACACTCACACACACACACACACACACACACACATATATATATATATATATTGTGAAGGACAGCCGGGTCCCCCTGCTACTTATGTTCCGGGGGAGCCATGGGCAGTCCAATACCTCGCCCGGGACACTTGGTGGCAGCCTCCCTGGCCGACGGTGATTCCCCAACCACCCGCAGGGCTCCATGGGAGATGGAGTCCTCCACAGCTTGGTTGGGGCCCGGGGTGGCCGCTAGGGGCTGCCTGCTTCCCACAGCCTGGCTGGATGAGTCTTCAGCCCCACCCAGAAGTGCAATTAGGACTAGGTGGTTAATCACCTGGAATGCTTCCGGGTGGGCTATAAAAGGGCCCAGCCACCACCACTCGAAGAGCCAGAGTTGGGAGGAAGGCGACGAAGCTTGTCTGGGAGGAGTGGTGGAGAATTGTGGTGTTTGTGAGTTTTGTGCTTGGTGATTTTGGAACTGTGTTTGGGCTGTGTGGCACGGGGAAGACATGTCCCACAGCTGAAGAAAAATAAAAGTCATTGTACTTTTTATACGTGCCTCCGTGTCCATCTGTGTTGGGTCAGGCGCCTAAATAGCGCCTTTGTTACAATATATATATATATATATATAAAGGTAAGGGTATACCTTTCAAACACAAAAATGTTACTTCAATTCCCTCTGTGAGCCCTGAGCACATCAACTTCCCTGCATGTGCACCAACAATAAAAGTTGTAACTTAGTCTGATCTTGAAAGTCACGTAGAATAAAGGGGTCAGCCAAATATACAAGTGCAATAAAGCCGCTGAGGGCGAGGGCTGAGTCATGTCAGCTGGCTGGCATTGGAAGAAAAAGTATTATTGTTGTAATTAATTCTTTTAGAACAAACATTCTTAAACTCACTTAATATGTAAATAATGATTGTGGGATGCCTGAGCCTATCCAGGAAGCACTGAACGCAAAGCAGGAAACAATATCTGTTATTAGTTTGTTTGTCTTGAGCTTCCTGATTTTTTCTTTCCACCACTTTCAGTCTCCTTCAGTATAGTAGCCCGATTTATTTTATAAAACACCTTGTAGAAGTACACTACATTAACTGCACTATTTGAAATCCAGTCTAACTGGATGATAGCTTGGGTTATATATTATCATATATTTCTTTTAGGGTGGCACTTATGATTTGACCTGCATTAGTTATACATATTGTGTTATACATGTGACTGACAAAATAAAGAAAATGCCTTAGAAAATGAATGAGAGAATTTTGCTGAAAGTGAATGCTTCTACAGAGAATCTGGTCATTGAGATAATTAAATAATGACATCCCATCCTTCTTAAAGTCACGTACAATGAGAGTGAGCGGGCTGATGGCTGAGGCCCATTTAAGGGGCGCTTCAGTAAAGAACAGTGACAAGGATGGTGACAGTCACGAGAAAGACATCATCAGTTAGGGGCAACTGTGGACAATGCTGTCTGTGCATTCACTTGAGCTGCAAGGAGCAAATGGGCAAGTTGCTGTGGTGCCATTTCACTGCAAATATAAGGTGCAAGTAGGTACAGGGGTGTCGAACTCCAGGCTTGGTGGGCCGCAGTGGCTGCAGGTTTTCATTCTAACCCTCTTTCTAATCAGTGACCAGTCACTGCTAATTAACTTCTTTTCCCTTCATTTTAATAGCCCAGTTTTTAAGAATTAAGTCCCCTGAATGTCTAAGAACACCGTCAAGATGTTTTGGTGACCTGAGGGATCACCCTTACCAAGTCCATCACCTTTCTTTATTTTCAGATATTTTGTGATGGGCACAAGTGAGCTGGTCATGTGGCGGCTCGTTTTGTGTCTCATTATTATTTGGCTGCTAATTAAGGATAAAGAGACAAACAAGGGGCTTGAGTCAAGTTTATTAAAAGTAAGGCCAAAGAAGTTAATTAGCAGCAAAAACTGGTCACTAATGAAGAAGATGGTTAGAATGAAAACCTGCAGCCACTGTGGCCCTCCAGGACCGGAGTTCAACATCTGTCAAGTAGGACGTTTCATCAGGGACATTCGCCCAAGGACTTCATAAAGAGGGATATCAGCCTAGAGTTGTGGTGCATTGGTTGCTTATTATGTTTAATACATGCATCATTGAAGATAGATAAAAGGCATCATATATAATACTGTATGTTCATAGATAGTGTGGAGGATGGCCGGCCATTTATCCCGGCCAATACCCCCAAGCCACCAGGTGGAGCCCTCCTTGCAACATGGAGGTCCCCAGAAGACCAGCAGGGCATCATGGATAATGGAGTTTTCATGCACAGCCCTGCTGGATGCCATGGGGGCCACTAGGGGACGCTGCAGGGAAGAGTAATGGACATTTTCCCTACGCTACGGAAGCACACGTGGACAAGAGGAATGATGTGCTTCCGAGGTGAAGAAAAGAACTTGTACCTGACCCGGAAGTGATTGAGAGTCACATGGACTGGGGATGAGGAACACTTCCGGGTCAGGAGATATAAAAGACTGTGGGAGCTCCCAGACGGCGAGCTGAGATGGGTGGAAGGGTGGCAACGCGTCTGGAAGCTGGAGGATTGGTTTAATTGTGATTGTTTAGGAATATAGTGGAGGAGAGGGTGCTTTGTGCACTGTGGAGATTAAATAAAGTCGTATTTTGGACTTTTACCTGGTGTCTGGAGTCGTGGACAGGGGTTCAAGGGAGCGAGAGCGCCCCCTATCTTCCACAATAGATAGATAGATGAAAGGCTCTATAAAATAGATAGATAGATAGATAGATAGATAGATAGATAGATAGATAGATAGATAGATAAGAAAGGCAATATATGATAGATAGATAGATAGATAGATAGATAGATAGATAGATAGATAGATAGATAGATAGATAGATAGATAGATAGATAGATAGATAGATAGATAATTATATACAACCAGCTGTGTAAGCCCGTGCTGTAAAAAGCCTGGGCTCCTATAAACCATTGAACTCGTCAGAAAAAAATTGAAATGCAGAGTCGTGGTTTTGTTTTGCAGACATGGTTACCCTCCTTGTCTATCAGCAGCTAACCAAGTTTCTCCCTCTTCGGAGGTTTTGTTTTGCCGAGGTGCTCACCTTGCTTGTGTATTAATGGCTAAGTGAGTTTCTCTTTTCTAGGTGGTTTCACTTGAGCGACAGAGTCGATTTCTTTCAGCTTCATGCTGTAGCCTCGTACTTCTGGGCCGGACAGACAGACACACACACTTCCACGCGTAGGCATTTACAGTATATATAAGATTTCTTCATAAATAGATAGAAAAGGCACTACATGTAATAGGTTCATAGATAGATAGATAAGTAAGGCACTATATACAATAGATTCATAACTAGATAGATGGAATTAAATAGAGTTCTACACGTAGAAGTGTGTGTGTGTGTGTCTGTCCGGCCTGGATGTGAGACGTAGAGTCGGGGTGAGGGCTCCAGCTCCGAGGATACGCAAGTGAGGCCAGTACAATGGCAAAAGGAAACCTCCTAAAAGACAGTCGCTTAGCTGCTAACGCACAAACAATGCAAGCACTTCGGCAACACGAATCCTTCTAGCAGAGAGATGCCCAGAGTAGTTCTGATGATTTAAATACTTTCTAGGATCGGCTTACACTGTTAGTATATACCAAGCAACTGCCAGCATTCTTTATTTTTGAGCACCAACGTGCCCCTGTTGCTTTTCAAATTAAATAGAGTTGGCCAGTTCCTAGCGTCAACTAGACGATAATATACATATAAGACCGCAAGACAAGGACATTAGTGAGTCTTTGTTTCTTAATTTATTTTTTTTTTAACATTGTGTTTTTTTAAATTATGTTTTACTCAAACAATTAAAAAAAACACGAGGGTGAACTGGAGGTGACTGCCAGCATTCTTTATGTTTGAGCACCAACGTGCCCCTGTTGCTTTTCAAATTAAATACAGTTGGCTGGTTCCGAGTGTCAACTGGATGATAACATACATACAACACCGCAAGACAAGCACATTAGTATCCATCCATCCATTATCCAACCCGCTATATCCTAACTACAGGGTCACGGGGGTCTGCTGGAGCCAATCCCAGCCAGCACAGGGTGCAAGGCTGGAAACAAACCCTGGGCAGGGTGCCAACCCACCGCAGAAAACCCACACAGACACTGGGAGAACATGCAAACTCCACGCAGGGAGGACCCGGGAAGCGAACTCAGGTTTATTGTTTGTTAATTTATTTTTATTTTAAAGTTGTGTTTTTTTTTTTTAATTATGTTTTTCTCAAACAATTTAAAAAAAACTTTATTTTCCTCCCGGGCAATGCTGGGTATTTCGACTAGTCACTTTATAAAAATTAAAAATCTATTGATTTGATTTGACTTGAATTTAGTTCTGCAAAATTTAACTTGCTTGTATGGAATGTAATTTGCTGTATAATAAAATCAATAAAATGTTAAAAAAGGTCTATTTTAACTAGCACTATTCAAATGTATGATGTTAACCATGATTACAGTTGACTAGTCACATCATCGTGTGCTCTCAAAGCATGATTGAATAGTGAACTTTTATATCTAAACTAATTCCATAATGGAATCAAAGTGACAATAAAGAAAGCCGATTTTTGCCTTGGACAAACAGCAGGATTTTCCACACCATGACAGATTTTTTAATATTAGCCCGACTCCAGCATTCCCCGTGCTGGCATTCAAGCCCTCTTGGAAATTCAGAATATTCAGGAGTGTTTTTATCTGTATTATTTACACAAAATCAAGTCTGATGTTTGTTGGCTTCCACCTTATCTAGCCTTTAATTGTTCTCTTGAATATTCCTTTGAAAGATCTTCATTCTCTGGTCAGTATAAAATTACTTAAAAATCTATTTTGATTAGCATTACTCCAAAAGACATTCATGACAATGCTTCACTGAGGAATGGTCCCTGTCTTGTGCATAAAGCAACTAGAACTGGCACTGACACCATGCAATCCCAAACTGAACGAGTAGCTTAGAAAATATAAGGATGTAGGCATGAAGCGATAGGTGTTTGGAGCTCGGAAATGTCGCCATCTACTGGACTCAATTAGATTACATTTTTTTTTTTTATCCTTTTCTTGTTTTACTTTTAGTTTATTTTAACATAACATACCTTCATCCAGCTTTATCCAACTTGGTTTATCCAGTTGAAGATTAAGGAGGATACAGGAGGCTTGAGCATATTCCAGCAACACTGAATTCAAGGCAGGAAAAAGCCTGGACAGGTGGACTGGACAAGACAGGACCCACACTCATGCAGAGGCCAATTTGGAACTGTCAATAAATGCAGTCTGCACATCTTTAGGGATACTTCATTTGTGGATGGTTTTTGATGATATGAGCACATTTCACTACTAAACTAAATTATTATAGCAAATCACGAATAGCTTTGTTGTTTTCTCTGTGCTTGAAAATTATTCACTTTGCTTTCCAGATTCAGTTGAAAGTCATTCCTATACGTTCACCTCAACACAAGGTGACTAATTTGTGTAATTAACTTTTCTTAATTTGAACACCTTTGAAATACCATTAGCATTTAAAAATGATTAGAGTTGAACTTTAATAAAAATGTAAAATATTGTGTGGGTCAGTTGAGCTGTGGGTGCTCTAGTCTTTCAGGCAGACTGCATGAGGTTTCTTGTGTCGTGCGTTGGAGAAGGTCGCCATCTGCTGGATAGACTGAAACTGTTTGTTTTCTTCTGTTAACTGGAGGACTACACTGTATCAGCTCACTGATTTTACAATCTGGAGGAAAAAAAGCATCATCTCCAGCTCAACCTGGCAAAAAATGAGCCTTCTTGTTATCCCAGCTTATCCATCTATTCAGCCCCTATCTCTGATCAGATTCAGTCATTATCATTAACACTCCTCAAGTCTGCATGCAACCTTGAGGTGGTGATTGAAGAGCAGTTGTTTTTTACTAATCACTTTAATACGGTTTCTTGGGTCTTGCAGATTCACTCTATGTAACATCCACATCATCAGACCATACCTGATGGACGTATGCAGCACAACTCCGGTTCCAGGCTTTGGTCTCATCACATCTGGCCTACTGTGGCTTTTAGCTGTGTCACTAAGCCACTGCAGATGATTGAAAATGCAGCGACATGTCTGGTGTTCAGCCAGCCGAGGTGGGCACCTGTCACTCTTAATTTTCAGATCACTAAATTGGCTCCCTGTAGCGGCACATATTAAGTTTAAATCCTTGATGCTTGTCTACAGACTAGCCAGTGGGTCAGCGCCCATATATACAGAGACACTTGTGAGGTCCTATGGTCCTCCTTGGCCCCTCAGGTCTGCTGAGAAGTGGAGCCTAATGATGTCACCTCTGTGAGGGATCAAATCTCAATCCAACTATCTTCTAACTGGTGAAATGAGCTGCCCATCCCATTCAAAATTCTCACTCCCTCAATGTCTTTAAGAAGTGTTTCTGTCCAACTGATATGGAGTGCAACTCGCTTGTATTTTGTTCTGAGTTCTTCACTTGTGATGATCAATTTCATTTCCTTCTCCTGTAACACTTGTTCACAAATAGTCCTAAGACTGATGTTTACTCAATTATGAGTAATTAATTGTGATTTTCCCCTTGGGATTAATAAAGCATCTATCTATCTATCTATCTATCTATCTATCTATCTATCTATCTATCTATCTATCTATCTATCTATCTATCTATGTTTAACTCATTTGTAAGTCGCTTTGTAAAAAAACAAATATAAATTTGTCAAAAATGTTTTTGGGCAAAAGACAGGAACCAATCTTATGTAGGCTACTGGCTGCAACACAAAGCCCAATCTTGCACACATCAACGCTTCCTTTGGGTCAGTTTAGGATCAACAATTAACCTAATACTTGTGCTCTCCTAGATAAGGTGTGTGTGTATGTGTGTAAAGTCCACACAGATAATGACTGGACATGGGGTTCAAACCAAGGATGCTGGATCTAAGCATTTGGGCCTACTGATGTGAAAAAAGGCTTTGCTATTAAACAAATGGCATGTCCAAATATGATACCAAATATTCAAACTACACATCGCATTAGGCAGCCATTGATACAGAGAATACTGGAAACATTACCTTCGGTCCTGGTGCCCTGTTCATCCTGCTTTGAGTTGAGTGCTTGCTGAGATGGAGTCCAATCCTGCGTTGGATAAGGCGGTTAGGAAGATGGATGGATTACCTTTGTGCATGGGAAGCAGTAGATGGGCTTGAATGTGTGTGGTTACGCTGGACAAGGGGTTGACACGGTGCACTAATGTCTCTTTTCCTTCCTTTGCAGATTCCCAGAAGGGAAATCCAAAATCCACTTCCAGTGCCTCTACTGAAGCCACTTCCAGTTCTATGTCCAGAGACCTCCCATCTACTCCCAGTCCTGACCTCACTTCCGGTTGCACCTCAGGAGACCCGCCTCTTCCTCCCTGCCCTCTATAAATTCAACACCTTTCTCTTATTGAGTCAGATGTGTTAAGACTCAGTCCTTTGAGATTACTCATGTCGTGTTTTTTTCTTGCATTTAAAATTCTACAAAAGTTCCCCAAAACTTTCTTCCTGTCTCTCTTGTGTTCTTTTACAAAAGCAATAAAAATTTGAAAGAAAACTAACACTGTTGTTTTGCATAACACACACTTTGATTCTTTTAAGCTACTCTCACAGTTTCCTCAGTGCTCCAAACAGGGGCCTATAGGGCTGACCAACCCCATGTGTGGCCGGTTACGTCAAACGCTGTTACCGGTATGTGAGGACTGTATAAACTTGCATGCGAATTTAATACAAATAATGTTAACATAGACCACATTTTCTCATAACAGTATTCAGCTACATTTTTACAACATAACATGTGAACTTTATCCAAATATAACGATATAATCTATTAAAAAAGTGCAATTCACAATTCATGACAATACCACGACAGTGTGAAATGTGATGCGGTGTCATGCAGAAATTAGCAGGGCCTCTTCTAGAAAAGTACCTAAATTGCAAGTATACTCTGAGTCTCGATATGCAGGATGTCACAGTCATAACTCACGTTGATGTCATGTCAGCCGGTTATCATTAGCGATACATGTTTTTGTGCCTTAATATTCAGACTATGGAATGTTTTCAAAGACATAAATGTATGGAATTTGACCTTGAAGCGGGATTTTAAAAGGGTTCCTCTTAGAAGCATCTCAAATATATATATATATATATATACTGGAGAATATAACTTGACAAATCCACTCAAACGGGACACACAGACCTCAAAGAACAGAAAGGCGCCATACCTGAACAGGACTTCCCAGGAGGATGGATGGACAGAGAAGAAGAGGAGAAGATTCCTTACTTGGGTGGGAAGCCCCAGGCAGATGCACAGGCGTCTCGACTGGACATATTTGCAATACCTTCCCTGGTCAGGATGGGGAAGGATTAGCTATAAAAGATGTTTGTTCCCCCAGGATGCTAGACTGCAGCAGCCCTGGATATCAGTGCCCATTTGGGAACCAGCAGGGAATGCCAGGAGTTGTAGTCTAGCAGCACAGCCCTGCTGGGGTCCATGGGTGCCGCAAGAAGGCACTGCAGGGAAGGGCAATCCCTGCGATGTGGGACTTCCATGTGACCTGGATGGGTAACAGCCCTGGCACCGGAAGTACTCCTGGGTCCTCAATACAGTAAAAGGAGCCGCACACCCTTGTTCAGGCGAATTGAAGCTTGGAGGAAGGAAGGCAACACTCGACTGGAGGAGGGCAGTGCAGTGGAGAGATAACTTGTGCTTGCTGCTTCCTGGAGGTAGTCGTATAATAAACATCAATTTATTTAATCCTGGGACTGTTTTGTGTGTTCGTGTTGGGGTTTGGGGCTCACTGGTGTTCCCTTTTCTATCACAGTACATGTTTTTGGCAACATAAAACAGCAATTTGCATCAGTGTCCAGTTCTCCTAACGTAATCGGAGCAATTGGCTACACTCATATTGCAAAGAGGGCACCTAGTGAGAATGATACTGTTTTTGTTAATCATAAGCAGTGACTTTCCATTAATGCACAAGTCATCTATGATGCCAAGATGAGACTGACAAATGCTGTGGCTCGGTTAACCCGCCATTCATTTATTTTCAGGCAAATTAGCTTTGGTAGATGTGAAGGTGTTTTATGTGGTGGCTGGCTTATTGGTGAGGTAACTGGCTGAACCCTCAGTGTTTTACATGACCCTCACTATTCATTCAAACAGCAATCACGTTTGTGACACATGTGACAGGTGATAATGGATGTCCACTCGGACACTGGCGCCTTATGCTTGTCCCTGACCTGCACAATGCAGAGCAGAGTCGCTACAATGACGTGCACTCGCATAACTCAATCAGTCGTGGAACAGAGCATAGGGTGTAGGACATGATGTGTTATGTGGGTGGCTGCTCTGCCAGCCAATGAAGGTGTAGCAGTGTGATTACATATGTATAAGGTTGATTAGCATAGTCCTTATATGTTTTTTTTTTTCCCAGAGTTCGAGGTGGAGATTCAGGTTTCAGAGTTTTTTGGCAGAGTTTGAGGTGAGGTTCGAGGTTCACGCATGTACATTTACAAGCTGATATATAAATGCAACCTGCAAAAATGTGTGCACATCAGGTTTTATATATCTATTTTTTTGTATTATGCAATTTCCTTCTTCTTACTGTACACATGCAGTATTTTCATGCTCAAATCCATGCAAAGTTTTATATATGAGACCCCTGGTGTAGATGATAATGGCAATGTATGACACGACAAGGTCCACTTCAGTTGGTCCAACAAGAACATCAAATGACTTGCTGATCCCATAGGCATAAATACTTACCCTAAATTGCCAGTTCATTAGGTACACCCCACATGATATGCGTTGTTTGGGCTTTAGAGCATGGATTTGGCAAGATGCTGGATGTGAATGCTGAACAATGCGTGAATTATTACATTGCGCTGTTGCTGAAAATTGGATGGCTGAATTGTCTTGTACTGAACTGCCCTTTTCCACCTCAGCCCACAGATACTCATTAGGAATGAGAATCGGAGACCCACTAGGCCAATAAAGCAATAAAAACTCACTGTCATGTTTCCACAACTTGTCTTATGTGTTATCATGCTGGAAGTGTCCATTCAAGTGTGGATAAACTGTAGCTATGGAAGGATGAATTTGGTCAGCAAAGATGTTCACATATGCCATGACATTCAGATATTCTTCATTGGGTATCTGGGCTCCTAATGTGTGACGAGTGTCATGCTGCCATCACTGTCCTGTACTGTTGACACCAAAGAGGACAAATCCACGAGCGCATGTTGTTGCTATAAACAGAAAACGAAGAGAAGCAGTAAATTAAGAAGAAAAGGAAATGCTCTGGTATATATTATGAAGACTTCTTTTGCTGCTTATCTTGTGTAAACCACATCATTTGGGTCTGTATGACTTACATGGGGTGTTCACACCATTTTTCACCAAAGTTTTGTTAGTTAGGCCATCCAGTTGATCTTGGGTGCCCAGTGAAAATCTGGATGGCCATCACTTATCGTGGGCAAAGTCTTAGGAGATGCTGGTGCAGCTCCTTTTCAGAGATGTTTAATGTTAGAACCAATACTTGCGCTTTAAAATGTATTTATAAAGTTAATATCCCACCTATTGCAGGTCATTATCCTCCTGCATTGGCCAACAGCCTTTGAAAGGAGTGAAAACCAAGTTAAAGCTCTGACATTGTTGAGCTAAAATAACTTATGCAAAGTCATTAGTTCAAGTAAAGCAGGTGACTGACCTACGCGTCATTAATTGGTCTGTCACGGGATAGCCACAAATGCAAGCGCACACCACGCTAAACACATTAATGCCTGAACAAGAGCAGCATATTGACACCCCTTTCCACTAAAGATGGCTGATATGAGCTATTTGGCTTGCAGGGTCTTGTAAACTCCACACTGAAATTAATGCTGGCAGCTCATTGTTAACTGGCAACACATTAAGGAGTCAAACCAGTTTAAGACTAAAAGAAGCAAATAAAATTTGTGAATCCTAACTAAAAATAATCCCCAAAAATGGGACCTGAGCAGTAAATGTTTCAGCTGAAATAATCGGCTTCTAGTTAAGAAACTGGATTGGGGAAAATTGCAGCCACTGCTGTTCACCAGAACCAAACTTCACAACCTTCAAAACCTCTTGTCTAGAACATAGCACGATTAACTTGAAACTTTGTTCAAATTAGTGACACATACTATCTGTGACGGTAGTAGAACTGCCACCGGGTCCTTTGCCGGCTACGGTGAGCCCGAAGAACCAGCAGCATCCGGTATTCAACCAAATATAACACAGTCTTAAGAGTCGACTGGTGCACTGCTTTAAACGAATCACCACAAGACACTTAATGTTAGGGCGTCATTCCGGTAACAATCAGATTTTTTACAATTCATACGATGCCTCCATTTGCTACTTGGCTGAGTCCTCTTCTTTAGTGGACCAGCAGCTTTAGTGGTCAGTTGACGGGCAGTTTTCATTCTGCGCACGCGTGCCCACGTACTCCCTTTAAGCAGCTAAACGCCGGCAAGCAGCTGATTAGCAACAGTCGACAATAACAAAAGGGAAAGTGGGAAAGCAGTCTTAGTGCAAGGATGGTAGTAGTTTTAGTTTACTTGGTTGTGCAATTTATGTTTTGTTGTTGCTGATAAGTTTACAACTAATCATCCGGGGATTTGTGGAATGTAGGTAAGATAGTTTATGTGTAGGACCAAGGTGAGGAAAGGGGAATGGTTCCCCCCTCTATCAGAATGGTATGAGCCCATTGCCTTTAGGCGAGTGGGTATGAAATGTTTAAAAGGCCTCCATGCCATTCGTTCAAAAAGTTCCCAGCACCCAGTCCAAACACCACTCCCCGTTGGCTGTCTAAAAGGCATTTTTTTCAACCTTTTTAAGCCCAGGTGTCCCCTAGATTTTGGGAGAGCTTCAGAACTAGGGTGAGACATTAGACAAATTGTTAAATCTTTTTCTTTCAACCGTTTTTTGGCAGCTTTGGACGGTGTACATTTTTTGAGCCCTTACCTGTAACTATTCTGCATGAATGTTTTCAACTAATTTATCAAATTTGTCCTGTGTGTTGGATATGACTATTTTGTTTTGCTTGATTGTTACGTATTATTTTTAATGGATTGTTTACCTCTTCATGACACCTTTTCTGTGGATTTTTGTTCTTTATCTCACCAAGAAATACTGGATTATGATTTTTCCTCCAATAAACATCGGTGGCTTTGGTTTCAAAATACTTTGTTTTATTTGTGTTTTCGGGAACCTTGAGCGCCTCCCGGCTATGAACTACTAGCGGGCAATGACTTGAGATAGTGTATCGTGACACTGTTACTTTACAAAAGTATACATAATTGCTTCTGTGCATTAATATTCAAGTTGCTTTTTTTTTAAAGAAAAAAAAAGAAATCAGATTATCACTTACAGTTTCTGCTGACTTTACCTTCCCTCTCTCTAAAGTTTGATCATAAAGCGAGAATGTGCATTCAAAGTCATGAAACCAAAATGATGAAATCCCCAACACGTGAAAGCAAGAATAAGATCGCCAAATCATTCTAATTGGACAAGAACTTTGAAATTATTGATACGGAAAATCAGCACCCACCAGCTCCCCTCCTACTTTGTTCTACAAATGCTTTCAAGCTAGCTGTGAAAATTACGGAGCGGTTTAGCGCAAACGTAAATTCCACTTTGGAACAGTAGATGGCAACATCGCACCATAAAACCTTCCGAGAATGTTCAATCGCGTCTCTCATTCTCCTTATAATATAATGAACTAGCCATGTGCGCCCAACTACGTTGCGCGTGTTAAAGTTGTCTGTGAAGGGCACCCTGTTTAAACGCGGCTGCCAGTCGTGAACTGGGCCCTTCGTAGCACAGCATTATAATTTTTTATAAGGGAAACAAAATTACAAAAGAAAACCCTTGGATATTGATTCGATAGGAACGGCCTACTCGGAATCACTGTCTTAATCGTAATTATGTGGTGGTGTAGGAGCATTTCTGCTTCTGTCCGTTCACAGTCCGTCTCGTTTTCACGACGCTGTCGTTTCCTCTCACGATGTCTTCTCAACCATTCTCTAATCTCGGCGGTTGCTTTGTGGCAATCCAAAGAGTAAGGCAATATACACGGAGCAATGGTTATAAAAGGGGACACATAGGTATCCAGGCTGATGACATGTGAGCAAGGCACCGTACAACTGTGAGACGCGCAGCACTCGCCGGCTACAACGTAACAATAACAATTTCTGGAACGTGCTGTTACGTTGTCATTCATTGTCTTTCTTTCATTCATATGTTACGTAGGCACGTACATTTTATCTTCGGCAATCTCATTCTCTAACCAGGCCTCAGGAGCTAACCAGCGTAACACTGCCCACCACCCCTTTTGTTATTCCAGCACATTGTTGACATCTGTGAGTAACAACAACGTACTAAACTGGAAGGTGGTCTACGCATGCGTGGAATTCGCGGACAAAGATCAAGATCTAAATGAAGATCTCTTTAGTTAATTTAAAGCACAACAATTTGTTTAGTTTGAATGTCTGTGTTTTGAAGTGTGACTGGAGTACTACAGTCTCCAGTAATATAAGCCTGGAGGAGATTTTTAATGCAATGCCTATGTTTTAGCTGTCTCTCTACTGTTATCTAGTGCTTCTTCTTCTAATTCATTCAAGGACAAACAAAGATCAAGATCCAAATGAAGATTATATATAGAGATACTGGACATGCAGGACACCCATTATCAGACCAGCTTTACCCAATTCGGGGGTGGGAGGGGGTGCCCACATGTGTTACACATCGCCAAATAACTCTTAGGACATATGGCAGGCAAACCCATATTGAAAAAGAGAGAACAAGCGGATTTCATACAGAAGAGAAGGGAGTCAAAACCCAGAACGACTGATCAAGCAGGCAGGGGGCAAAGCGCGGTGCCACCATGCTACCCGTGCACTGAATAATTCGTGGAATGAAATCATTACCTTCTACCCTGTAATTTTATTTTTTACTATGTGATATATTGAATTAACTTAGTTAAATCATCAAATAAGGAAAGGATGCGTGTATTACTGGTATTTCATTCATTAGATGCCAGCTTACATTTTTGAAAAGCGACTTCAGTTATTGGACATTAACATTACACACACACACACACACACACACTTAAGTATAAGGAATGACCGAAATTTTGTTGCTAAGGAGGAACTGTGTATCTATGAGGGATTCAGGACACGTACACTCTTCTGTTCTGTTTTTTTTAATGGCACTTTATGTCTCTTTATTGGGTTATGAGGTTCCTGATTGTGCGGAGCCCATTGCTTGTCAAAGCACCATTTCATTATGGGAAGGGTTCCTTGCATATTAAGTTGGTTCCTTGTGCTTTTAAAAAATATGTAGGAAAAAAAATCTTCAATGCATAGTAGGCTACCTGGCAAGACACTAACAGATTTAGAAAAACTGGACTTAGCCTGTGTTAGTGTATGCAGCAAGAGTCCTTTTAATATCACAACTCACTGTTATTTAACAAATCTGTTACCACCTATTTACTTTATAGAGCCTGTTACATAACTAACTAAATAAAGGCTCTTTCTGGAATTTTCATAAGGATGAGTTTTTTGGGAACCAAAAATGCTTCCCCTATGGCAGCACTCTGAAGAATGACACAGGGCTGTCTTAACAGCATCATAGGCCCCCAGACAAAATAATGCACTAAGGCCCCTGTTTTGATAACAAAACAGAAACATACATAGGCATCAGAAAGAATGCCAGTGCCCATTGTACCCATACATTAAGACAACCATCGGTCTGGTGCTTTTATTTTTAAGAGTGGCTATAGTGCTGACTTAGGAGTGTCTGACTGAGCACTGGTTAAATATTCAGAGTATTCCACACAGCAGCTTATAAATGATTTATTGTGTGTGTGTGTGTGTGGTCTGAAATGTATAAAGGATACAGAAAACTTTTAGCATCTCACACAAAAAATCCACTAGATGTCAGTATTATTCACAAATGAGCCTAACTTAACTGACAGAGCTGTGAAATCAAAGGAACAAACGATACCAACGAACTTCAAGTAAAAAATTACATACATTTGATTTAAACAAGATTATCTGATCATAACACTGAAGCAAACATTCTTATTATGGAAACAACAAACACTACACTCATATTCATGTACAACAAACAAGTTATACAAGATAAATACAAATGAACTTACAGTACTTCTTATCATTAAACACATATGTTCGTCTTGATTCTGTGAGACATAAACTGGTAGTTATTACAGAATATTATTAAACTCTGTGTGGAAATGATGAGTTCATGTGCATATCTTTCTCTCAGTTAACAACTCATAATACTCCAGTGTACCCTGATTGGTGCTGCACCTCTAACAATAATGATAGGTTGCATGTTAGTTATACTTTTTGGTGTGTGTCTTCTGTTTGCATTTTATTATTTTAAAATGTTCTGAGGGGACATGCAAGTAAGAATTTAATTGCGCTAATTGTAGGATTTGTAAGAATTGTAAGATTTTGCTAAAAGTAAGAATTTAATTGTCGTGTTATTTTCTAACCCACTTTGTCGTGAGCCTATCTCTGCTAGCATTGAGCACAAGTCAGAAACAAACATAGGACAGTCTCCAATAATATCCAAGTGCAGAGCCGGCGCACCATACATCACCGCAGGTGTACGCCAGCAGTTCTAGACCTGCTGTTATAGGACGGAAGTTAAGGTTAGCGGTTAGTATGGTTAGCGTGTAGGTTAAGTGGTTAAGGTTAGGGATTAGTTTTGTTAAAGTTA
Source organism: Polypterus senegalus (assembly GCF_016835505.1). Classification (NCBI taxonomy): domain Eukaryota; kingdom Metazoa; phylum Chordata; class Cladistia; order Polypteriformes; family Polypteridae; genus Polypterus; species Polypterus senegalus. The sequence goes on from NC_053160.1 coordinate 161,433,974, forward strand.
GGGTTTGGTGTGGTTAGCATGTCAATCAATTTGATTTTTGACGACCTAAAAACGTTTAGATAGATAGATAGATAGATAGATAGATAGATAGATAGATAGATAGATAGATAATTTATTAATCCCAAGGGGAAATTCCATACTCCAGCAGCAGCATACTGATACAAAACAATATTAAAGAGTGACAAAAATTCAGGTATAACAGACAATAACTGTATAATGTTAACGTTTACCACCCCGAGTTGAATTGAAGAGTTTATTACCAAACTGCTGGTCTAGACATGTGGTGATGTCACTTCCTGCCTGAAAGTGCTGGTGTAGAACTGCGGTGACGTATGGGGCTGTGGCCCTACATCTCGGACAGAGTGCCATTCCACCACAGGGTGAGCACACACACACCAAACACACCTGCACAGGCCAATTTAGTGTTGCCAGTCCACATAACCAGCATGTGTTTGGACAGAGGGAGACAACTGGAGCACCCAGAGGAAACCCACACTGACATGGGGAGAACAAGCAAACATGCAGTATCTATTGATATAATTCACTAAGGGCACGCAAGGCACTGAGCACAAGCAAGACAGAGCCCTGCCCGCCAACTCTAACGCATTTAGTGTATAAAAGGATATAAATAATTGCATGTAAACGATTTGCCAAAATCTGTTGTATGTAAACGATACTGTTTAAAACATTATTGTTTTTTCATCAGAAAACTCGGTTTCCACGCCTACCTTTATTAGTTTAAATGGCAGTTTTACCACTCGCAATATGGCAGATGCTCTGAGTTATCGTGTCGACTGGGCTACACAGTGAATGTGGTGTCTATCTACTGTATATATGTCTATGTTTTCCGTAGCCTGCTACAGGAAGGTACTCTCTCGACCATTGGCATTGGTTTCGCTCCTTGCTATTTTCGTTATACTGCGACGGTGGTTTCCTAAGCCTTTGTTATACTGAATTCCTTTCTCACTGCAGTATCTCCTTTGATATACATTCACTAAGGTGCACGCAAGGCAGTTAGAGCACAATTAGACAGAGCCCTGCCCGCCAACTCTAACCCTCCTACCACGTCATGGGATACCCACGCCAACTGTAACCGTCCTCCCGAGTCCAGCGTCGCTCTTGAGGCACGCAACAACTCACCAAACACAGCCTCAGTTGCTTTCGTCTGTGCAAAAGTCCACATGCACCCCCCAGTTGCGGCCCAGTAGGCTGCCCCACAACTTTCTTGCTATTTTTGTTTATAATTTAAAAATGGAGTAACAACATCACATAAAAATTTGGTAAATTCTGAAAAGAAAGATATCAAACATATATATGTAGGTTTTAAAATAAGCCTGATTTAAAGCGTGACATAAAATCGTTGCACTTCTAGGCTTAGGATTTTATATATATAGAGTAGATTATATTATATAAAAAACAATATTATGCGTGCATCAAAACATTGATTTTGTGTGTAACCTTAACACTATACATTTTCTTAACTGTTTTGAAAGTCTGTGGACCAAAATGATATTACACTTACCTAACAAAGGTTAATAATATGTTAATACATTAGATGGTACCTGCTAGTTTTTCAGAGGCATCGACCAGGATACATTTTATTTCAGGCACTGCTGAATTATTCTTAAACTGCACCGTAAAGACCAGATTCTTTCTTCGGGTTTTGAGTCTCAGCCCTGTCACTGTTGCAACTGTCACTGCTCCGTGTCTTTATGTGGAGTTTTCCTGATGACTTCACACGTCAGCTGTTATCTGCTTCTTCCTACAAATGTGGTAAACCTAACATGGCAAAGTGTGAGTTGTCGTCGGTCTGACTTGAAAGGCCACTTCAGCGTTGGTATGACCGAGATTGTCTCCAACGGTCGGGACCCATCAGCTGGACGTAATGCTTGCAAGGGAAACTTAAAAGGATAAATAAATCGAAAGCTTCTGAGGAAGAGGTTACTAATATTATTCTCACCGATACGTTTGAATTCTATACACAACCGATCACGCGGAGGGTGATGTCCGTCACGTGACGGCGTGGATTTTACTATTCATTTTTTTAAGTAAGTCAGATTTGTTTTAAACTTGGCTGGCAAATCACGATTCCCCGGTGTAAGTGAGCGCGCTGGATTGGTTTTGATTTCTTCCCGATTCAAACAGAATTGACGCGATTGTAATAAAAAAGAAAAGTTAAGAATGGGCGGATCTCCGCACTAAATAGTTTAGTGATACATAACGCAATTATTTCTGCAGCGTAACCGCAGGAATTGCTTTATAAACGCAAACGCGCTCACGAAAGACGCTGCTGCTGGTGCGCTGCTCCAGTAGCGCCACCGTGAAACACGAGGACAAAGTGTCGCATTGCCACCCAGGTCTCGTCGCGCGTGTCTGCATCTTCCGCAGTGGACGGGGGCGATGGGCCACAAAAGAGATGGCAGGCAGGCAGGCACGCACGCTCCAGAAAGCGAAGGCTTAAGTGCACAAGACTGCAAATCATTAGCTCCTTCCTCCAGTTTCAACACGAAGCAGATGGACGCAGTGCTGGTATGAAAGAAAAGGGGAAAAAAATCAATTGTTCAGCCTGTCCCACATGCCACACGCCGGAGTCAGCCCCATTGTCCGGCTACTGTTTACCAAGGCAGCAGCCGCCTGCCCTTTGCAATCTGGCGCTTTTGCTTTCTAAAAGCGGCTTAATGCCTGAGGGGGTCGTTTGAGCAGGGGTGAGCAACGGGGTGAACAAACTCATTTGATGGAGACCTAAAGGGGGCATGAAGTGTATCTGTGGGGGGCTGCAGATTTAACTCTGTCTGAAAGAGGAAGAATTCAAGTCAGGAGTTTCAATAACTTATTTCTAAACATCAGCCCGCACCCCACTTCACTCCCCCCCCCACAAAAAAAAAAATGACATAAACATTCAGTGGCACAAGAGAGCTGCCCTGTGATGAGCTGACCTCCCACCACAGTTGGTTCTTGCCTTGGCCCAGAATTCCAGCAACACTGAACTGGTCAAAAAAATTTGAAAAATGGATTGATTGAGAAACATAAAAAGTAATCATCATGTTACATATAAATGGCAGAAACGGTTTGGTAGACACGTTAAACCAAAAATGATCAGTTTCATATTAAAATTTTAAAAAGAGGGTCTTTGAAATTAACAAGGAGCACAAAGTATTAGCTAAAAGATATATGACAACTGCAAACTGGCAGTGGTCTGTGCCCAATAATACACTGGCATCCTGTCCAGGGTGGCACCTGTTGCTGCTGGGGTAGGCCCTGCCCTTCCCACCATGAACGGCTACACTCTGAGTACAGGATTTGTTTTTATATAATCCATATCCCTTTAGTATGCAGGTTTCCGTTTGACGCTGTCTGCATAATAACGTCTCAGATGGCACCAAAAAAGCTGCAGTGAAACACACTGAAGCTACCTGACCTGCTGTATCCTCATTAGTCTGCAGGGAAGACCACGAAGAGTCCAAGTATACACATGAAAAGCCTACCATTATCTGAAAGAAACCTTTGTCTAATTCTTAAAAATAATAGTTCCCAGACCAAAGCCATAGGGGAACCATTTTGGTTCCCTAAAGGATCATTCACATGAAGGTTCCAGAAAGAGCCTGTATGAATTTACTTAGAAAGTCTCCATAAATAACCTTGAACAGATGATAACAGGTTTGTAAAATCCAAGTGAGGTCCTTGTTTTAAGCCTGCATACAATAACACAGGCTAGGTGCAGGTTTTCTTGACTTGGATCCTGGTAAGCAGCCTGCTGTACATTAAAGATTTTGGTTTTGTCCGCCCATTAGGAACAATTTCAAAGCCCAAAAAACCAACTTCATGAGCTAAGAACCCTTCCCAGATTTAAATAGGTCTTTGTTCAGTAAAGATTCTGTGAGGAGACACATGGCCCAGTAAAGTGCCATTAAGGAAGCAGTGTTTTTAAGAGTGCACAGTCCCCTAACCAACCTCCTCCTCCATTTGTGCACTCTTTTTGGCTAATTTGTCTTAATTAAAGGTTGTGGATCAATCTATTGCTGTAATGCCACAGACTTCTCAAATGCTTGGAAAGTATTGTTTTTATTCAGCCTTTAATTGCCTTCACAGGACTGAAACCATTCATCCATCCATTCTCCAAACCTGCTGTATGCTTTAGACTGAGAGCCTATCCCTGTGACACCTGGAATGAGGCAGGGGCAAACCTTGGATGGGCCTCCATTGCATCCTAATGCACATTCATTTGCATACCAGCTTGGCCAGTTCACAGTTTCTAATTAACTTAATTAATGCTGGGGATACGCAGAGACAACTCACACAGACACAGGAAGAACATACAAAACCCACACAAACCTCTGCTGGAGAAGAACTCAAACCTTAGTCCAACTAAACACTAAACACGTAGAAACTCTACACACAGCTCCACCCTGTGGTGTCCTGATGAAAGTGTAGCAGCTAAATGACACCTGTCTGATGGGGCAGCTCCTGCAGCAATTAGAAGTCAACAAAGAGTCTCCATCCACCCATCCATCCAGTTATTCAACCTGCTCTTTTATTTTAGGGCGACAAGTAGTTGACGCCCTACACCCTGTAGTGCCCAATCCTGGAGGTGTGCCAGTCCATAGTTTGCCATATTAATACACACATCCTCATTCACTGATAGCAGAACAATTGAAAAATACCATTTAGCCTAACATTTTGGTATGTCATAAGTAAACATTCAGATGAGAGGAAAATGTACAAATGCCAGATTATTTGTACCCTGGATCTCTCGGGCAGAGATGCAAACCAGTTTTCCACCATGCCATCTTACATACTGTACATACTGTATATACCGTAAGTCACATTTATGAAAAAATTACAGTAGTATTGCTCTAAAAGTCACTCAAGGTTATTCTATATATATATAAAGACACTACATACATTTTACTGTATATGCTAAGGAACTGATCAGTCAAGTAAATACATTTTCAAGACACGTTATCTTTTTTTGTGCATAAAATATTTTATATGTATATATATATATATATATATATATATATATATATATATATATATATATATATATATATATAGTGGTCCCGGCGGGCTGGAGCCGGTCGGGACGCCCAGGAGGGCGTGAGGAGGGCTTGTGCCTCCTCCAGACCGCGAGGCGTCCGTCCTGGTTCTGTTGGGGGCCGCAGGTAGAGGGCTTGGAAGCCCAGCCCTGTAGGGACCCGTGGCCACCGCCAGGCGGCGCCCCAGTGCCTGTTTATCCCGGGAGCCCGGCACTTCCGCCACACCAGGAAGTGCGGGGAAGACGACAGGGGAGACACGGGCGGCTCCGGGTGCGCAGCGGCACTTCTGCCACATAGGGGTGTGGCCAACGCTAAGTGCCGGGAAGCAGCTGGAGCCCATCCGGTTCCCATAAAGCCGCCTCCCTCCAGTCATGAGTGGAAGTCGGGTGGAAGAGGACGGAACTGGAGAGAGGACGGGAGGCGGTCAAAGGAAAGAGAGGCACAGGATTGTGTGGCCTGGACATTGGGAGAATCGGTACTGGAGGCACTGTGGTTCGTGAGTGCACTGAACTTGTGTATATTGTAAATAAACGGTGTGTGGGTGAAAATATGTTGTCCGTCTGTGTGTGTCCGGGCCAGCTTCACTATATATATATATATACTCACATAGGCAGCACAGTGGCACAGTGGTAGCGCTGCTGTCTCACAGTTAGGAGACCTGGGTTCACTTCCCAGGTTCTCCCTGCATGGAGTTTGCATGTCCTCCCCGTGTTTGCATGTTCTCCTCTGGGTGCTCCGGTTTCCTCCCACAGTCCAAAGACATGCAGGTTAGGTGCATTGGCGATTCTAAATTGTCCCTAGTGTCTGCTTGGTGTGTGGGTGTGCCCTGTGGTGGGCTGGTGCCCTGCCTGGGGTTTGTTTCCTGCCTTCAGCCAGAAGGATCCCCTGTGATAGCTGGGATTGGCTCCAAAGCTGCTCCTGAAGCCCCACCTCCTCTCAGTAAACCACCCAAAGCTGCTCCTCAAGCCCCACCTCCTCTCAGTAAACCACCCAAAGCTGCTCATCAAGCCCCTAAGCCTCCTCTCAGTAAACCACCCAAAGCTGCTCCTCAAGTAAACCACCCAAGGTTGGTGCTGAAGCCCCGCCTCCTCTCAGTAAACCACCCAAAGCTGCTCCTCAAGCTGGCCTGCCCGTCCTCTACTCTTAGGGGTCTGCATGACTGAAATGAGAACACTAGCACAACTATGTCCAAGAACTGGATGAGATTAAAGACTTGACACTTGTGGATTTCCCCAAAAACATACACTGAAGTACACCAACTGTACTCTACACACATCTTATCAGAAAGTTGCATTTGGGCATTTAGAAAGAATGAGTAACTAAGCTAAACTGATAAAGAGAACCGACACATTTTGACTCATTCCACAAGTGACATGGCGAGAGTTACAGAGAATTGGGGACGAGACCTAAGAGGTGGTCTTCAACACTGAAGGTGGGTAAACCTATGAGCCACCCACAAGACTGCCAGTGCTTCAGTAGAGCGCTTGATATGCCCGTTTGGCAGATACCATTTTATTAAAATTCCTTTGTATTTTAGCGGTTGTTCCTCTTTTATGTTTTTTACTACACTATACACGGAAAAAATACTGACTGAGAGCAAAACATGTGCAGCAAAGAGTCGATTTTGGGTTATTTCCACCTAAACAAAAGTTAAGAACAAGGAAGGCTGCCATTTTTCAGCTCAAACTATACTGTACTTGAAATAATAATCTGAACATGAAAAAACACTTCTGCCATAAAACATGCATAACTTATTTAAAAAAAAAATCAACGATTCTTTTCAAAGTGATATTTTCACTGATTCCAAAATCTCACAAAAATGGTTTATAGTAGAGAAATTCCAACATCAGAAATAGATTCAGCACACCTAAATCCATAATGTACACTGAGGAAGACTTTGGTGCAGAGTAGTGTTATGTGGAGGCTAACAGACTTTGTAGAGGTCTGTGCCACTTTTACATTATCAGGGGGTAGAGACATGACGGGATGGCCCTCTTCCCTCCCATGCCACTCATCTAGAATTCTCTTCTGTCCTTGTAATACAACGGCCTTGATTTCAGACAGGCTTCACGTGAGTTATACACCTTAGTGAACCCAAGGATGGCAGTCCACAGAGCACACCACACAAGCCCCCATTCCCACTCCCCTCATTCTGTAGATGCATTGTCTGGGAGTCCAATATGACTTGCAAGTCTTATTCTTATTGCGTACTCTTTTGCCTACAAATGCCCTTTGCTTTATGTGTACAATAGTTAACATTTCTTTCATCTTCTTCTTCTAAAACATATTTAATCTGACTCAGAGTTGTGAGGGGTCCAAACTGATCTTCAGTCTACCCAGAACTCTGGAACCTTTTGAAGAAAGCTGAATCCAACGAGCGGCAATGTGGTGTGCTGAACTGGCATGGGGGCACTTTGACTGACAGCTCTGATTGGACATGGAGGGGGTGGCACTGCAATATAAAGAAATGTGTCAAACTGCAACTCGGCATGCCTGGTGTCTGCTGCAGAGGATTCTGAAAATTAATTATGACAGTGGCCCACTTAAAGGGCCCTCTGGCACAGACGAGGAGCATGTCGCTTACCAGATGGCATGCCGCCTCAAAGACTTCTACCTAAACTGTATTAGTTTGAAGATCCTGAACACTTGAACCCAACCTCATTAACAAAAGGGGTTACAAGTTGAATGGATGTGCAAAAATTAACAAAAAAAAAATATTGGAAATGGGCAAACTTGCAATTTACTTTGGCATGCACTTAATGAGTGTTGTTCATTTCTGTACTAAAATACAGGAAGAGAAGCGTAATGTAAAAAGAAAAAAATGAAAAAGTGATGAAGGTAGTAGCTTAGAATGGATTCTGTTTCTGAGAATGAAGTGTGCAGATTACAGGAGCAAATTTGTATTAGACAGACAGATAGATAGATAGATAGATAAATAGATAGATATGAAATGGTACTATATAATAGATAGATATATGTGAAAGGCACTATATACAATAGATAGATAAAGGCACTATATACAATAGAGTCATAACTAGATAGATAGATGCCATTCTATTTGTCCTAAGGAAAATTAGTATTTGAATGCATTCTTCTTTATCATGGTAGACATTATCACAATATCAGAATGTGGTGACATGTTGCATGGACATGCGAGGAAGAATATCACTGCACTCTGTACGGGTGACAATATGGCTACTGCTCTGATCTAGCCCTGAGACTCACCTTTCCAGCTGAAACTGCAGTACCTATCTGACAGCAGACAAGGTCCTCTGGTCCAACTCTCAGAAGAGAGTCTTCATCATTGAGCTCACAGTCCTTTCTGAGGATGCTGTGAATGGGGCTCATGAAGTAAAGACGCTGTAAAGAGTAAAGAGACTGGAAAGTAACATTGTGTCTGGTTGAAGTCAGTTGTAGAGGATTTTTCTATATAAAGAACAAATATGTTAAGCAATCACTATTGAATAAAAAATAGCAATGAAAATCATTTTTCAACATCAATAAGCAAACCTTTAAAAAGTTTTATAAAATAAACATTTACAACTAATATATAAATAATTAAAGCAGTTTTAGGAAGCATGAATGACTCCTGCACTCCTTCTTCACCATACCATTAGCTAATAATAGATTCAAAATTTAATCTCCATAAGTACCAAAATTGGACAAGACTGTTACAATACTACACAGCTCCTTTTACTCCTAAATTAAAACATTAAAAATGTAATCCCATTCATTGCCTCCCACTGCTCATTTCATTTTGAAAAACTTTATTGGCTCGCCTTCATCAATAGAGCACAGCATCTCTTTTAACCTCCATACATTTTCAAACACAGCCATTGTATGCATCAGTTTATTAAAAGCAAACTTGTTCATCTTACAAGTCAAAGGAGTATCAAGTAGGCTCTGTTCCACTTTGCTTATTATTGTGGCTTTTCAAAATGCCAAATTTTGCCTTACCCTGTCGAAAATGCAAATGGCGCTCAGATCTCACTTCCATAATGTATCTAGTACCAAAAACGAACGAATAATCTTTGGAATGAGCCATTTGGTACACAAATCCACCCTAAAAATTGAAAAATATTCTCAATACAAAAATAAATCTAATAGAGCACTATACCAGAGAGAGGTAAAGCACTATACAAGTATCCAAACACACTTAAAACACTTTGAAGTAGAACTGTGTGAATTTTTTCCATACTTTCCTCAATCATAGATCACTTCAATATTCATTTAATAAATGTGTACCAAAAAAAAACACATTTGCTTTTTGACACTTGATGGTCCCCACAGCACATCATAAAACGTATGGACTTGTCCTCCACCCTTCTTCAGCTGGGGGTGCCCCAGCCCTTAAAATGCATTGCAGGAATGTTTAATACCCAAAGCATAGGAGATGCGAGGTGAATAGAAACATTTAAAGATACAATGCTAATATGCAAAGCACACAAAAGCCATTGTATTATGTTCAGTGCTGTTGAAACAAAGTTGTAGAACTGAAATTTTCAGTTCATCCATTTGAAATTGTAAAACTATTTGGCTAAAACCTTTACACTTTTCTTTTAATAGCAATGCTTACTTTTAAAAATGTATACCAGAAACATCTCATTTGGAATATTCCTGCAGCAATCTATCACCCGACAAAGCCTGCTAAAAGATAGCGAATAGGGTTCCCTCCCCCAGGCCCACATACAAAGGACAGGCCAAGCGGCAGGTGCAGAAAGAAGGCAGGCAAAACAATTGCCCAGACCTCCAGATGTCCCCGGATGGGGTCTTTCCATTGTGTGCGGTCTTTACAAATGCAAAACAGCAGTGTGTGCAGCTAGTGGAATAGCAGAGTGGCGTGCCATCTGAGGGGTGCAGAGAATAAAAGAGTGCCCAGATAACCCAGACACTTTGGCTGCAGACCCGCACACTTATTGTCCTCCTAACATGAAACTGAAGCTTTTAAAACCAGGAGGTGGGTAGCAAGATTGAGTTTCGGTTCAAATATATGCAAGGTTTTGGGCTGAAACAGGAATGAGCTCCATAAGCAAACCCAAAACACTCCAAGATGAAGTGCAGACCACCAAATGTTAAAACAGAACTAAGATGTTGAACACTACACTAATTTAATATAGCATTAGTGTTTTGGTAGACACTCCTTTGAAGCATTTTAACTGTTGCACAGTAAATAAGTACCATAACTTTGTATTTATAAAAAGGAAATAAAGTCAAATTCATATTACTTCATATAAATAAATTTTATTGTTAATCAAAATTGATAGCTATTACAAAATTGAATAAAAGTATTTAATTCAGGTTGTTTGAACACTTCCAGTCTTTTGCTGCATAAGAGGTTTACTCGGAAGTCCTAGGTAAGAATTATTTGGAAAACAAAAGTCCCATATTGCATGCCACAGGTTGCCACCTCTGTTGGCAGTGAACAGGTGACCCAGTAGAACATTATCTTGAATCAGCCACAGTCTTTTATAATCACATATAGCGAGTCCGATTTTAAGTTTCTCCGACTCGGCACAAAAAAAAAAAATGCGCTCCCAAGTCCATAAAATGGTTTGGTGGAGCTTATTTGACGAATCTTCACACCCTTTGCTCAAATAGTACCATTCTGTCCATGTCTCTCAACTGTAATCCACACAAAGTGGGCACATGGAAGAGTGGAAACTGAAGAGGACCTTCATCTGTACTCCTCGTCCTCTTCTTCACCCCCTCATCCTCCTCCTCTGCCTGCACCTTAGCGAGGTGAGATGGCGGGTGGGGGCAGAACCGTCGCCGTTCGCATTCCCGCACCTTGCGGGTCGCTTTGCCAGCACTGGTTTGCTCAACATGATGTACCAATCACGTTGTCCATCGGGATTTTCCAAACGAGTGACATCACCCAATTCATCTCTCGGGCAGAGTGATAGCAGGCAGCCAGTCATTAATCATGCGGCTTTTTTCGCAGAAGAGTTTTAGCTTTTCTAATGCCGGATCTTTCCATGACTCATCACCAGGATTCTGTAATTTAAGAGAAACAGAAAGACAGACATGAGTACCTGTGCGGATTTGCACTTAAATACATTAAGTGTAATACTCGGGCAGAGGCCAAACCAAACATGATATAAAAGAATGAACGCTTACCGTGATGAGCAGGCAGTGAAGATCTTCGGTTTCTTCAAAATCTTTGCCCTTTCCCACGATTTCAGTCAGGCGCTGCAAGTCGTTAACCCTCACGATGTCGATATCATTATCGAAGCAAAAAGACTGAATGAGGGTGAAGTGGATCTGCAGGGCGATGTCACACTCGTACTCCTCATCGGTGACCAGCACGCAGAAAGCCACGCTGTCGGGGTCGCTGTTAAAACAACCAGAGGAAAAAGCAACATTAGGACCTCGGTATTAAAACGATTAATGAATCTGCACATTCTACGGAGATTCTCAAATAACACAATAAAGACGAAAATGATACTTACACATTCATGACTTTCGCAGACTCGTACACTCCGGCTGTCAGGCAGCCTTGGCTTATCGCAGAGCCCAGCAGCTCCTCCAGAGCTTCCCCAGCGGACACGGAAGCCTCGGCGGTTGTCTGCTGGCCGTAAACGTCTTCTAAAGTCATGGTTATTCAATCCGAGGTAATTTTTCAGAGAAGCAAAAAAATAACTCCAGAATCTGAAGCTCAACTGCCGACTGAAACGGCTCTACGGGTTTTTATAGCGGCAGAGCACGTGCCCCCCTCCTCCCAACCCCCGCCGTTTCTGAAAGGTGATTGGTTGTCACTTTGATACAAAGAGCTCGCGGCGGCTCGTGGCTGAGTGCTCGCGGGAGGGGGCAGGGATAGGGTCGGTGGGTGGGGGCTTTTTACAAATTACTTAAAAAAAATAGGATTCCTGGAAAACACAAACAAACAAACAAACGGCTTCCTAGCAGATGCACCAAGTTCAATTAAATTCTAGAACATACAGGCACGCGCCGAGCGCGATTTGGCAAAATAATATGCAAGGCAATCTAGCAAGAGATGTATGCTTGAAACAGAAAGAAAGTATACAAGAAAACACATTCTGCAAGTGGACTTAGAAGGACGTGTTGCCGGTGGGATGACAAGAACTGAAACACTGCAAGGCTTAATTCGATAAAAGTTTAACTCAACATTAAACCCAATATTAAAATATAAGAAGGCTCACCCATGTGGCAGGTGGAATTGAGCTGACTTGAAAAAAAGCGCATCCATTGTGCAGATTCTGAGGCAGAAGTCTGGCCATTGTCCTGGCTTTCTTTACACATGCAAAATAGCGGCGTGTGCCGTCCTCAATCTGTTACAAAAATGTAATAACGTTTTGCTGTCATATTAATTTGGTAAGTTCCGACAAGGTCTTCCTCTTGTTTTCATTGCACGTACATTCAAATGACCAATGCTATCATTCTACCTGCAGAATAACATTCCGTGAATATGCATTAAATAAGCACGCACTGTTGCGCATAAAACACACCGCACACTTAACGCATAAATAGCTACATATACATATACAGAAGTACAGTGATATAACACTTCTTCAAAGTTTAGAGACGGAACAAAAATAAGGTTCCAAAAGTTATACAGTGACGTTATACAGTATCCATCCATCTATTATCCAACCCGCTATATCCTAACTACAATCAGTCAAATAAATGTATTTAAGTGGACAAAAATAATTTTCCAAAGATACCACACGTTATATTTTAATGGTGGTTTGTTTTAAAATCACCCAACTGTTTTATTAGCATTATCATAAATGTACGAAATAAAATGTTTGCTTTCATATAAAACATCTGCTAGAGCTAGTCTGTTAATTTCTCGCAGCGTGCAAAATATGCCCCCTTCTAAAAACATTAAATTAAATGTCTTATAAGCCAAGCTGACCAAATAAACTCGGGAAAGATTACAAGTGAGATACGTCAAAAAGATGACAAGTGAGATACGTAAAAGTAAGTAAGAAAGAAACAGTAAGGAAATGGACATTTATTTAATTAGTAAGACTTCTTCAGTCCGATTGTTACCTAAGGGTATTCTGCCTTAAACTAATTAAAGTTTGGGGAGGAGAGCTCTTTTCAAAATCATGGCTCGTGCTGGACCGTAGGCATCTTAAATGACAGATTTCGACCCCCACTCAGGAAAGAACAGATGGAGCCAAGCACATAAAAAAAATCCAGACCCCAGATGCCACACGCCAAAGTTTTGGCCATTGTTTGGTTCTTCTTTACAAATGCTAAGGAGCAGCGCGTGCCAGGTGCAATGTGTTCTTCTTGGAAACCTTTGAAATCATATCTAAAGACTTAACTACTGTGACAGCACACGGATTTGTCCGCTGTGAAGACTAAATTTGATTTTTTTTTCTCTAATGAGCGTGGAAGAATGGGTAGTATTTTTGAATCTCATTACAAGTAAAAGATTTATCAATGTGCTGTTCTATAAGGAAGACTTGGAGTATCGCCTGTTACTTTACAGGAGATAATAAAAATGCATCATCAGTAGCTTTTGGGTGTCGATGACATACCTCGATCACATCAAAAGTGTGCCCATTGTTATCATCTCGACAAAGTACCAATAAAGAAAAAATCTGCACTGCCTTGACGTCATCATTTATTTTATCCTTATCCTTTTTCTTTTATGATCACAAACTACTGCATTCCTTCCTTTCTGCCTTTATGTACTCCGTGAAAGAGTTTGTGCTCTCCAGGCAATTGCATTATTACACTTATGTAATGTTAAACGGGCAACAGAGTAGTTTTGATCTATCTATCTATCTATCTATCTATCTATCTATCTATCTATCTATCTATCTATCTATTACTGGATTCCCACAAGTTAATATAAAATAAGCATATTTAGGAAATACGTTTTAAAGCTGGATGTTCTTAATTCAATTAGATGGAAAAACGTGGCATAAAATGAATAAAATCTAAAAATGTATTTTTTAATACAAGTATATATGGATATGCTATTTCTATCCTCGTGGACCTTACTCTCCTGTTAGGGTACGTGTGGCAGTTAAGGTCGCAGTACGCGAAGGGGCCTCTAACAGCGTTAACCACACTGGCCCACCAGAGGGCAGCCTTTATTCACGCAGATGCTCTTTCCTCTTTGTCGTTGAAAACTCGCAATCACACAATTGTTGATATTTCACAAGTCATAAAAAAGAGTGCCTAATCAAGACCAATAATTTATAATGTAATCATAATAGCAAGTTATATTTTATTATTTATTACCAAAAGATATGTTTTGTTTTTCGTGGATTTTCCTAAATTGTACAAGGCTATATACTGTATACCCTGCCGTTCTTTCTTATATTCTGTAAGTGCCTTGAGCACTTATAAATAAAATGTTTTATTATTATTATTATTATTATTATTATTATTATTATTATTATTAAATAATAATAATAATCCGCGGTGGGCTGGCGCCCTGCCCGGGGTTTGTTTCCTGCCTTGCGCCCTGTGTTGACAAGGATTGGCTCCAGCAGACCCCAGTGACCCTGTAGTTAGGATATAGCGGATTGGATAATGGATGGATCTTCGTAAAGGTGGGTCTTATTTGTAATGATAATACCCGTAGCGGCATTTATCTCAGAGGAAGTGACAGTTTATTTTAAACTATATAAGTTTAATTGTTCGGCAAGGATAGTACTCTGAATGGTTAGTAAACAATGCATTGTTTTTTCGGATAATCTTGATTAGTACTAATTGATATAATCAATTCTTTAATTTCTCAAAATATTGGATGCTGAGAAGGAAGATGCACAGCCAGGTTGTTCTGTATTACATTTACATTTAAATGTATAGAAAGGTGGGAGACATATACACGTTTAAGGGCTGATTGAATGCATTATTTGCAAAGTAAAAATCATCACTGGAAGGGATGCCCCGCGTTCGATGGCCCCCATCATTCACTCAAGACAACTTTGGAATCTCCTGCAGTTTATGTGTATGTTCTCATAATTATGTTACACCTTTAACAAAATAAACTCCAATGCGATGGGGACGTGAGCGAGCGTGGGGTCCTAAAATCAAGTCCCTGTGGTATTGACTATTCTATGATGATGTGCAGGTGATATAGATCTACTGTATCCTCCATTAAAATCTACAGAGTCCACCTGATCGGACTTCAGTGGGAAAAAATAGTGTGTGTGTATATGTGGGGTGTGTGGGCGATACGTGCGCAAACTGCGTGTGGTAAGTATGTGTGGTATGTGTGTGCGCGCGCGTGGTGATAAGCGTGCAGACTCCACGCAGTGACCCGGCTGGGACTGGAACTCGGCTCCTAAAGTTAAAAGCCTCACAGCACTCTGAAGAAACTCACGCAGATTAAGCTAACTTCATATTTTTCAGTTTCTGATTAGTTTTGTACTTGGCAGTCGAGGTGATGCACACATTCTCAGACGCCCTTTCATACTTTTCTCTCTGTGTCTGTAGGCTGCTTTTAGAACAGATGGTGTCTCAATTTAGAGAGCAAATCAATAATTCACACTCCGGGATGCAAATTGCTTTACACAATAAAGATATCCAATCACGTCCTGACATTGTGGATTTACTGTATACGAGGCAAAGCTGTCTATCGAGGGTCTCTCTCAGTCGCCTGTCACGAAAGAGCCTTTCAGACGTCACACTTGCAAGACGGGACGTTTTCACTCTAAAAGCAGGATAATTCAACTTGTAAAGATCGCTTAACTGGGGTCTGATCGCTAAACAAAACTCACAGTGTCACCTTTTGCTGTGTTTATTAGAACTAAATGCACGCAACTGTAATGTCCGCGGTGTCCGACGGGCGTGCTGAACAAAGCTGCCTGTACGCTCAATGCCACTTTCGAAGGTTAAAACGTTTACTCTTTAAATATTGCGACATACTTCTTTTGAATATGTTAAATTCACTTTACTTTTTTTCAACACGAGCGGCGCTGCGGAGCTCATCGATTGATGGACTTTTGGGGGCAGCAGCATCTGCCGCCCCGCGGCCGTCGTGTCCGGTGCCGCTTACAAATGTAAACGAGCGGCGTGTGCCGTCCGCTGAACAAAGGAGCCATCTAAGCAAATGAGGGGATGAAGAGCAGCCTGATAATTCCTCAAATACAGACAGAGGCATGGGGATGTGATAATCAAGTTGGAAACATGAAACCCTTTCGTCTACGGACTGACGCTAAGCCTGTCATCTGCTTGCTGAAAGTGACGATGGCTGGGCAGAAGTGCGAACGATTATCCTACTGGACAGCTAGTGAGCCTTACATTCAGAAGTCAGAAAATATTTAATCAAACTTAGTGCTAACAAAAGTAAAAGTCAATAATACATGGAAAACGCAGAAAATGTTGCATGTATGCAGCTGAAGCGCTGGAATTATGCAGGACAAAAGCATTATGAGAGCTTGAAATGTGTTAATCACTCCTGGTTTTATCAGACTAATTTATGATCAATTATTAACGATATGAGCCTAGCAAAGTTCACTCAACATGCCTTTGCATTTCCTGTGTTTCCAGTAACATTACTGACTGCAGCAGCAAATGCGTTCATACAGGATGAGGGGGCTGCCAAGTAGGCCTGGTGGCCTCTACAGGAGTGATCATCTGAAGGTGCCACCTGTAATCATTTCTATAAACCTGCTAGAGACACACTCACTGGATTCAAAGTGGATAACTAACTCCGGACAGGATACTAGAGCCCACTCATATATTCATTCCTTCAGTAATGTTTGAGCTTGCAGTTAACATGTCAGCATATTTAAGGGGTATAGGAAGACAGGAGCACCTGTAGAGGAGAACCTTACAGACTTGGGGGCAAAGGTGTCAAGTAGACATAAAAATACTCAAAAGTGGGCCCATGTGCTGTGATGTTGTAATGCACCCTGTGCAGTCAAGGTGCAGCCAACTAATATTTCTGTCGCGCTTTTAGCAAAATGAAAGTGGAAGGACTACATGGTATCATACAGTAATTGTCTGAAGGATTGGCCTGGAAGCCACAATACTGTTTGTCTGTCACACTGTGACTCAAATTAAGCCAAGCAGTTGTTACATTACATGACTTGTAGGCAGTGGGTATGTCAGACGTGCTGACCGTATGCTGACCTTGCCCCCAGACCATGTCAGTTTAAATGTCTGAAAATCGCTGTGCATGTCAATGGAAGTTGATGTCACAGTATGCTACTTGTAGTCGTTGGGTATGTCAGACTTACTGACTGTTGTTGTGATTCTCATCACCTAACTACATCAACATCATTTATTTCTATTGCATATTTCCATACATTGGCTGTAGCTCAAAGTGCTTTACAGGATGTCCTAAAGAAAAAAGATGAAATTAGTTAATAATAACATTGAATAAATGACAAAATGCCTGACATAAAATTGATATATGATTTGTAGAAAGGTAGAGACCGTATATGCAAAATCGTATATCAATTTAAACCATTGACACAATATGTGACTTCTAGTGAATGGGTATGTCAAACTTGTCGACTCTTCACAAATCTCATCACCACATTATGTTAATTTAAAAAGATGTAACACTATGCAACTTCTAGTCATTGGGGATGTCAGACTTGCCTCCTGATTTGAGAATCTCATGGTCAGATCATAATAATTTAAACTGATGTCACATTGTGTGACGTCTAGTCATTGGGTATGTCGAACTTGCCACTTGAGCTCAGAATCTCATTGCCGGATCATAAAAATTTAAACTGATGTCACATTATTCAATTTCTGGTCACTGGATATGCCATCTTGTTACCAGACCTACTCAGTTTACATGACTGAAAATCACTGACCCTATCACATTTACTGACTGCACTTCCCCACTTTTTGCGACAGCACACTGCCTGATGAAGCCGGAGCTGTACGAAGGGTTAACAAGTACTGTACATTTTGTCCAGCCGCAGTCTCAGCCCTTTTATTCCATTCTGTTGGGCTTTGCAAAACAGTAAACATCGGACAGATGAGCTTCTCTTCTGTTTGTGAGGTCCAAAGCCCCCCTGTGCCCCTTTATTGCTCATCACTGCATTCTATGAATTGTACTTCTGGATGAGCTTTAATTGGTTGTCAGCTCTCAAACACACAGAGTCTGTCCCTACGACTACTATTTGATTTATTTAGAGCAAGTCATGGACTAGATGGACTGAGTCGCTGGGCATGTCACATTACACGACTACACCTTAAGGGAGTGAGTACACCTCCGAGTGCCTCCAAGTAAGACAGATTATGTAAATGAAAATAATGATTGGAAATTGCTAGAAAAGTCAGGTATTGTGCCATGGTTTTAACCTGCCACTTAGATGTGTGCTTTCTTGCCTCCTAATTGCGTAACAAATAATGAGCATACACCTTTTCTGTGCCACATTCCTGGCAAGTCACGGCCTGGAGGTTGCACACTCTCTGAACATCAGTGTGGACATTCTAGTCTTCCATCCACATCCTTAAGAGCTGCATGTTATGTTAAGTGGTGGGTCTAAATTGGTGCAGTGTGCCTTGCCATGGACGTATTTGTGGGTTTGTCCCCACTGCACGCATCCTGTCTGCAGGGATTGGCACCAGCTCGCCGTGGCACTGCTATAACACGATTTCATGTACAGTAGCATCATACGCATGTACTGAAGGTGACTGACCTCTCCCTTGAATGTCAGGTTTTAACATGAATGTCCACAAGTACCTGGTTATGACTGCCATTATGTATCTATCTCTCCTTCAATAAAATGTTAAACTAAGACTACGTTCACATTGCTAACGTTTTTTAATTCATTTTAAAAAAAAAAAAACAATCTCAATCCATGCTAACATTTTCACATTACGTAGAGAAGTGCCTCCATCTATAGTAAAACAACTGAAAACACATATAACATAGCTGTTCACCAACACTGGGCATAAACACTTTGCCAGAAAAATCCTTGCATGAATGGTAATGCAAAACTGGGATTTATCAGAAAATTATACCAACTGGTAAATTATTTGCCATTTGTGCTTTAAACTGTACAAAACGCAATTTAAATGCATGCAAGTATGCAACACAACAAGCACCATGAAAAGCAACTCTTCTATCTGTGCTATGTTGGAATTTTCTACTGTGTTCGGTGACCAATCAGGGTACGACACTGTAATGAGCAGGAGCCAATCAGACATGGGCCACGTAATAAGCATGAGCAAATCAGCGTGTGCCTTTTCACTCATCCACACTGCAATGCTGAGCTGTGTATGGCTATGGAGGGCATTTTCAAAAATATCCATAATATTGGTTAAAAACACCAGGCGTGTGTGGATGAAAGGTACAAAATGGAGACTAATGTCAGTGTGTTTTTAATTGAAAACATACTAGTGTGGTATGCAGCTTAAGAGTTAAAACAGTAGACCCTGAAACAAATGCTCACAACGATGACTTGTTTTCTCTATGGTTCCTGTTAATTAGGCCATAGAAAATGTTTCTTTTGTTTTTGCCATTATGTGGACGTCTTAAGTAGAGTCTTACATATTACTAATTAGGGCTAGCCATTTCAATGGGGAAGGATGACCTACAAAGAAATTGCTAGAATAAATGTCAAGCTGGGAGTGAAGAGAGGGGCAGTGGCCTCCATTCTGAGCACTTGACTTCCGTCTGAGTCTCAAGTAAAAACTAGAAATTGATGCAAGTTGATTCAGCCTCATTTCCTCTTTACATAAAGTATGAACCTCCAGTTAGGTGGGTTTGAAGAGGCTGAGTAAGAGGGACAAGCACTCATGATTATTACGGATTCATGAGGTTGTCTACTTTGTTTTCATTAGTGTATTAACTGTGAACAAGATGGAGAATTTGAAAGAGAGTTTCAGAAACACTGAATACTGTAGAGTGCCATTATTTACACTCTCTGGCCACTTTATTAGGTACACCTTGCTAGTACAGGGTTGGACTCCCTTTTTTGTCTTCAGAATTGCCGTAATTCTGCATGACGCAGATTCATCAAAGTGCTGGAAACATTCCTTGGATATTCTGGTCCATATTGACATGACAGCATCATGTACTTGCTGCAGATTTGTCGGCTGCATATCCATGATGTGAATCTCTCGTTCTACCACATCCCAAAGGTGCTCTGTTGGAGTGAGATCTGGTGACAGTGGAGACCATTTGAGTACAGCAAACTCATTGTCATGTTCAAGAAACCAGTGTGAGATGATTTGAGCTTTGTGACATGATGCGTTATCCTGCTAGAAGCAGTCATCAGAAGACGGGTACACTGCGGTCATAAAGGGATGGACATGATCAGCAACAATACTCAGGTAGGCTTAAACAATTATCAGTTGGTACTCAGGGGCCCAAAGTATGCCAAGCAAATATCCCCAGCACCATTACAGCACTAACACCAGCCTGAACCGTTGATACAAGGCAGGATGGATCCATGCCTTCAAGTAGTTGGTGCCAAATTGTGACCCTACCATCTGAATGTCACTGCAAAAATTGAGACTCATCAGACCAGGCAACGTTCTATCAGTCCTCTATTGTGCAATTTTGGTGGGCCTGTGTGAATTGTAGCCTCAATTGCCTATTCTTAGCTACCAGGAGTGGCACTCGGTGTGGTCTCCTGATGCTGTAGCCCATCTGCTCAGAGTTGCTCTTCTGCATAACTCAGTTGTAACGAGTGGTTACAGTATTTGAGTTACTGTTGCCTTTCTATCAGCTCAAACCAGTCTGGCCATTCTTCTCTGACCTCACAGCATTTTTGCCCAGAGAACTGCCTGTCACTGGATATTTTCCCTTTTTCAGACGATTCTCTGTAAACCCTACAGATGACTGTGCGTGAAAATCCCAGTAGATCAGCAGTTTGTGGAATACTCAGATCAGCCGGTCTGGCACCAACAACCATGCCACATTCAAAGTCACTTAAATTACCTTTCTTCTTCATTCTGATGCTCGTTTTGAACTTCAGATGGTCATCTTGACAATGTCAACAGGATGAAATGGATTGAGTTGCTGCCCTGTGATTGGCTGATTAGATATTTGGGTTAACAAGAAGCTGAACAAGTGTACCTAATAAAGTGGCCGGTGAGTGTATGATGCTGTGCAGCTGCCCTCGTGAACAAAACAAAACAAAAAAAAAGAGGTACAAGGGTATTTTTACTTAAAAAAAGAAGGTTAAAGACACAACATTTCAGCTGTAGAGCCTTCATCAGGTGTGCAGCTGCAAAGAAAAGAACAGGTAACAGCTAATGGTGGGGAAGGAAGAAACAAAGGCAGTGTGGATGAAAGGAGAAAAGGTGAGAGCAGGTGTGAAAAAGCTGCTATTAGAAAAGATTACAAAGTTAATTAGTCATAAAGACCTGGAGAAATGTTTGATCCAGGCTGAGAGTGAGCTCAGGTTCTTCTACTTTTGTTTGTTAAATGTCTTTGAAGCTTTGTGAAAGAACACAGATAGATCAGTGTGGCTGCAGTTGAGGGATGTGAAGTGTCCTACAGTAGGCTTTGTAAGGTCTTCAGTTTTAACAGCTCCTTGCTAGCCATCTCCTTGTATCCTCTAAGTAAATGGCTGGACACTTCCTATGAGAAATGAAGAAGATAAGTTTGGCAATAGGCCCGTTTTTCTTTCTTTCTTTCTTTCTTTCTTTCTTTCTTTCTTTCTTTCTTTCTTTCTTTCTTTCTTCGTCACATGCATAGTTACACAGGACAACATGCAGTGAAATGCATCCTGATCCGCTTATCCAAAAACTGTGCAAAGTTAGAAGAATATCAGTTAGATTATTGAATTTTATTGAATTTACGTGAGGGACCAGATACAGGGGTTTTGTTGGTGGCATATTTGCAAGTGGCACAGTGGCTTCTGTTACAGCTCAAAGTGCCTGGTGAGGAATGTGGCTCTCCTGTGCGAAGTGAGCTGTGGATGCGTAGGGTAAATGGTCAATGGAAGGAGATCAAACAAGAGTTAGGGGAAAAGACTCCTGTGGAACGTAAATCGCTGACTCTTCCATTTTGTTAGCTACCTTTCCATAGTGCCACTCCTCCTTAGTCTCTACTTTTAAAGACGTGTTGTTCAGAAAACAACAGAGAAACAGGGAAAATACCAAACTGCATCTCTTAAGAAGAAGGGAAACCCATGAATGTGAAACTAGCAGTTTACAATTTGAACCTCGTTTGCAGAAGTCATTCAAGAGTGGAACAGGCAGTGTTGACATGAGAAGCAGACACTGAAAATAAATAGACTGAAAAGGAATGGCACCAAGAGAAGCAGTGAGTGCCCCCTGGTACTTAAGTGGATGGGCGTCATGCATGGCAAACTGTAGCCTGGATCTGACAATGCCTTGTGCTTACCACATCATAGTGCACATTTCAAATCACTAAGCTCCTTAACTTTGGCAACACCCATTGTAATCAAAACAGCCATAAAATCACAAGAATTCTAAATTAAATTAAGAGGGAGAAAGAAAGAGGGTGTAGTGTGTCTTATTAAAGTGGGAAAAGTTTGCGACTGCCTCCTGCTCTAATAGAGTGAGGGATGCCCAGCAGAAGTGCTAGATGGGCACAAAAGGTTTTTTAAGGTCTTTAATTTTTACTTTTGAGTTTCAGATTTACTGTCTGACACTTGGACAGTCAAAAAAATCACGTGTACTGTTGTATATAGAAGGAAAAGTATCAGAGGAGACTTTTTAAGATTTGTATTGATTACAGCATAGAATTAGCAGGGATACACAATATCTGCATTTGCGTTACACAGGCTCACCCAGTTTGATCAGGGGCATGCTTCCTGCCTTCTCCTGTCGTTATTTGATTTCATTTCAGTCACAGTAGACTTAATTAGCTTTTGATGTGTATTTAGTAATAAGACATTTCCTTCAATATAGTCCTTTGAATGCTTTGAATAAGAGAATAAACATACATATGTGTAAGAGATGTTGGATACATTGATCAAAACTGAGTAATGTGATAGACAAACTGAAAAATAATTTAAATAAGACACACCCTTTGTTCATTTAAGTGACCTGAAAATGTTCGAGAGAGAAGTGCTGCTTGGATTAAATAGGCTCAAATCTAACAAATTACCAGGACCCGATAATGTTTATCCTCAAGTACTTCAGGAAGTTAGTGAATGCAGATATAAACCCTTGATGCTTACTTTTCAGAACTCTCTGCACTCTAAGGAAATTCCTAAAGACTGGAGGCTAACAAGGGTTATCTCGTTAGATAAAATCCACTGGTCTAAGAAACTATAGGCCAGTAAGTTTAATGTGCATTGCAGATAAATGAACTGAAGATACTAGTCAACTTCTGTTGACCTTACCTGAAGAATTTCCAAAATAATTAGCACATAATACCTATCATGACAAGATTATAGAAGACTCGCCGTATCAAGTTCCATGTTTCTAACATTGTGGGGTCTCACAGTGGGTCGTGGTACTGCCTCATGGATTCAGTGTCTTAGGTTTGAATCTTGCGCTTGGTTGTTTTCTGTGTAGAGTCTGCATGTTCTCCCCATGTCTGGTTGGTTTACCTCTGGGTTTACTACCACGTCAGTAAAGAAATGCGGTTAGATTGATCAGTGATTCCAAATTCAACCTATCTGAATGAGACTGTGGATACAACAATCTGGTGTAAAGTCCATGCTGCTCTCTGTATTGCCATGATAGAAGATCCTGACACTCTTTATTTGAAAAATGTTATGGTGAAAAGTAAAATTTTACTTTTCTTGGGCTTGAATGTTTCAGTTGGTCATCATTTATTGTACGGGCTTCACCACTGGAGTAAGTGATGGACTATATAATGTCCTGCATAATACAAGAGCATACTTTCCTAATTAATATTAATGTCATAGTAAATATATCATTTAGCTTAAGTATCAACTTTGGACTTGTATTTCAGACTCTGTAATTTTAAAGCAGCGTCCAATCGACTTTTTCAGTGAATTCTACGTACTGTTTCATGTTGAGCTCAAAAGCCTGCTCAAATATCTATCACCAAACCTCACATTGTGATAAGGTCAAAACATTTCTTTCCTTTGATGTAATCTTTAGATTAGATTAGATAAACATTATTTATTTATATTGGCTGGCAATTGCAATAATACATTTTACTTATAGTTAGTGCTGGTCGAAAAACCCATTAAGAGACCTAGGTGGGGTGGATGGACGTTTCCCCTTGTAGTGTTTTATTAGAGTTCGATGAGCTGTCGGGGTGGGGTCCCCCAGGTGGGGAGGTTACCCTTGGCCCCCCTTGGTGTCTGAATCAGGCGCCTTTCAGCAACACAAATGCTGCCCCTTTGTGTATATACAGTATGTACTCCCTTGGTGTACGGAGCTTGCACACTTTTACTTTCATAAATGACACCCAGCGTGTAGCAGTGTCCACTTACTATCATCTTCAGAGTCCAGGGAAGGCTCCCCCTCAGTGTCAGGAGCACATATTCCTCATTTTTTTTTATAAATGGTGGCCCACAGATGATGGTGCTAAAGGCAATCGTCTTTGTCACCAAATGGATCGACTGACTCTGCTTATAGTGGCCTCATAGCTCCAGGAGAGTAGCTTAAAATCATACCTGTGTGCAGTCTGCATGTCCTCTCTGTGTCTGCTTGTGTTATTCTCTAGGGTACTTTGAGTTTTTCCCCCAAAGAGCTGCATTTTAAATCAAATTGATTCCATCTTGGCCCTGTGTGAGTGTAAGTATGTTTGCATTGGTGGGCTCATTTCTGTCTTGGGCCTGATGTTGCTCTGATATTCTCTGACTTCAGTAACCTTATATTTAACAATATTGTACTAGGTTATGAGAAAATAAACATGAAGGTGTTGGTCCACCATTGCTAGCAGTAAATACCCATACTTTATTTAATATGTAAGAAAATGTGGGTTCTTTGTTTTACGTACTGACTTGTGGGCTTCCCGATTAGATTAGATTAGGTTAGGTTCACCTGTATTGCCATTGTACAGGTACAACAAAATGCAGTTTAGCATGTGACCAGAAAGTGCAAATAGTAGAGTGAGGTCCAATAAGGCAGCATACAAATAAGAATATATGTCAATATCCATCCATCCATTTTCCAACCCGCTGAATCCGATCACAGGGTCACGGGGGACTGCTGGAGCCAATCCCAGCCAACAAAGGGCACAACACAGGAACCAATCGCGGGCAGGGTGCCAACCCACCACAGGACACACACAAACACACCCACACACCATGGCCAATCTAGAATCGCCAAACCACCTAACCTGCATGTCTTTGGACTGTGGCAGGAAACCGGAGCGCCCAGAGGAAACCCATGCAGACACGGGGAGAACATGCAAACTCCACACAGGGAATATGTCAATATGATGTTTGAAATTATAGGTAATAGTATATACAAAAAAGAGTACATAGATATGAATACTGATTTGTATGTAGAGATATACAGGGAGTCCTCGGATTACAACGTTTCGAGTTTACAATGCTCACTACCATAAAAACTTAAAAAAAACTGAGACGTGAGTGTTTCGGCTTACGCCATTAGCATCATACTTACAGACTATGTGGGCAAACTAGTTTGAAGAATACGCAGTAACGCAGCGTATGAGTGAGGGAGTTGGTGAACTAGTTTTGTTGCGTGCAGAGGAAATGTTCTGTTTGTATGGCTTTGTTTGGCGACTTTGTGGCCCTTATCATGGCTCCTAAATGAAAGTCAGAGTCTTCAGATCGTAGTACTTCGAAGAAGAGGAAAGCCATGACGATGGAAGTGAAATTAGACATTGTATAGAGATCAGAAGGAATAAAGGTAAGGATTTTTATTTTACACTCATTTTTTGGCATTTTTTTCTGTTACTACAGTACAGTGTACAGTACAGTATATTTATGTCCTTAGTTGTGTTTTTATGTTCTAGATTATGATTTTGCAAATGTGTTAGGATAGGTTAGTGACTTAGGCTAGGGTGTGATTCGACTTACACAAAAATTCGGGTTACATCACTGTTGTAGGAACGGAACTGTGTCGTAACCCAAGGACCCCCTGTATGTTGGGAATAAATACAGACATATAAAATATTTATGTGTAAACCTGTGTAAATAGGTGAAAAATATACATAGAGTGCAGCTAGAAATTATTGATATTTAGAAATGTCAGCTATTGAATACTAAGGGTTGAGAGTTCAGAATGGTGATGGTGTTAGGAAAGAAACTGTTCCTGTAGCGCCTCCCTGATGAAAGGAGGGTAAACAGTCCATGGTTGGGGTGAAAGCCATCCTTGTCGATGCTGCCAGCCCGTCACAAACACCGTGTATGCTGGAGGTCAGATGGCGATGATGTCCTGGGCAGTTTTCACTACCCTTTGCAATGCCTTCCTGTCAGCTACGGAGCAGTTGCCATACCACACCATAATACAGTTAGTCAATATGCTCTCGACAGTGCAGCGGTAAAAGTTCAACAGAATTCGAGGAGACAGACAGACTTTCTTTAGCTTCTTCAGAAAGTAAAGTCGTTGCTGCACTTTTTTAACCAGACTGGAAGTGTTTATTGTCCAAGAAAGGCCTCAGAGATGTGGATTCACAGGAATTTAAAGCTGGAAACACATTCCACCTCAGCTCCATTTATATGGATGGGAGTGTGACTGCTGCCTTTAGTTTTCCAGTAATCCACAATGAGTTCTTTGGTCTTCTTGGTGTTCAGGGCGAGGTTGTCATCAGGACACTATATTGCCAGGTGCTGGACCTCCGCTCTGTAGGCTGACTCATTGTTGTCACTGATCAGTCCTATTACCGTGGTGTCATCTGCAAACTTTATAATGAAGTTGGAGCCATATAAAGGGGCACAGTCATGGGTGAAGAGGGAGTAGAGGAGTGAGCTGAGTACACAGCCCTGCGGTATGCCAGTATTCAGAATCAGGGTAGAAGATGTGTGGTTGTTTAACCGGACAATTAATGCAACAATGGATTGTCTGTTGCCTTTTAGGATTTGCGGAAATACATTACGAGGGAGGGTCACTTTGTAAAGGTCACTTTTACTGACTGTGTAATCAACAACATACATGACAAAAAGTCACCAGAGCAGGACAACTGGTTAGAGCAAACTGTAAAATGATAACAGATTAAAAAGGGTCACTCACCAGTTGACTAAACAAAGACGATGATATTTGCAGCTATAATGTATGTGGTGTCAGTATACTCTGGACATGTGTAGCAGCTCCATATTGCAAAGGGAGTGCAGTGGCTTGCATTGCTGCCTCACAGTCACAGGACACTTGGTTCAATTCCCAGGCTTGTCTGAAAGTGAGTTTGAGGTCTGTGGTAGATCGTATCCTGCGAAGGGTTAGGTCCTGCCTTACACCCATTGCCATGGGGGCAGGTTAAATTGGTGGGCACAGTGTTTAACACTGGGGCCTGATAATTCTAAAGTAAGGCAGTGTGGTTAAGACTTTGGACTGAAGTTGTGCATTCAGGTGCTGAGTGACCATGAGAAAGTCATTTCACTTGCTTGTGCTCCAATTTGAAAAACAATAAAGAAATGTAACTAATAGTATCACAGATGATGTAAGTCACCTTGGGTAAAGACGTCAGCCAAATAATAAGTAACAAAGTCTTATGTTCAGATTCCAGACGCGGTCACTCCCTGTTTGAAGTTTACACATTCTCTACATATCTGAATGAGTTTTTTTCCTGCACGTCAACCTTCTTCCCACATCCTAAAGACGTATTTGTCCAGCTAACTTGTGATTTTAAATCAATCCTGTATGTGTGGATGTGATAGTCTGAGTGGGCTCTGCACTCCCTGTTGCATTCAGGAGTCTCTTCAACCTGGAACTGTCGATAGTCATAACCCAAGATGAGCCGGGCAAATGAGGACACACACATCTAGCAAGGGGTAGATGCAAAAAAGTGTCAAGTGCTTTTTTTAAAATCAATCAAAAACCAAACAGTGCTCAAAAAGTGCAGTGCATCAAATCCAAATTAATAAAGAAATCCATTAAAACACAGTGTCCAGGTGGAGGATTAAATATCCAAGAAATACAGTACATATTCCATTAAATTGATGTTAAATTCACAGGCAGTAATCTGTTCCATAGAACACTCACGAGTCCTGGTGCATCCTTCAAAAACCAATGTCTCCTCTGCTTACCCTGCACAGGAGTTTGCGGCAGAATGAGATGTCTTCCGGTAGGTGCAGTCAACCTTAATAACTGGCTTGGGTCCCGTTTGACAGGCCTTTAGTATCCATGGGGCATGGATCACTTAGTAGGAGCGCCCCTTCTTTAGCCCCAGGCTCCTCTCACTGTGGCTCGCTCCCGACCACAGGCCTCCATTCCCTCGCACACTGGCATTTCCCAATCCTGTCATCCCTGTCTGTCTTTCTTTTAAACTCCATTCTTTTCTGTTTTTGTTCTTTTTCTCTTTCTCTCTTTATTTAATAACTAGCTGTGCAGGCCAGTGCTGAAAAAAGCCTGGAGTCCTAGAAGCCTTGAAATCATCAGAAAAAAAAGTTGAAATGTAGAGAGGTTAGGTAATTGAAAGGAACTACCCCTAGGAGGATACATTTTTGCCGATGTGCTTGCATCACTTGTGTATTAGCGGTGGGAGGAAAAGTAAAAGGGATAACGTTTTGCCGATGTGCTCGCCTCACTTCTGTATTAGCGGCTAAGCGAGTGACTCTTTCTTCGGCGGTTTCATTTTGCCAACATGCTGGCCTCGCTTGTGTTATTAGCGGCTAAGTGAGTTTTCTGTTTCTTTGGAGGTGAAGCACTTATCCCAACTCCACCTCTCACTTCCAGGCTGGACAGACAGACACACACACTTCCACGTGTAGACCTTTATATATAAGATAATAATAATACATTGTATTTATATAGTGCCTTTCCCATGCACAACGTGTTTCACAGAGTCTCATAAAGAAACAACAGGTATATGTAACATTGGATGTACTGTAGATGTTTCCTGAATAGAACATTAAAATAGATACAAGATATACAAAGGCATTAAACAGAATAAAAAACAGTAAGCCAGAGTAAAATACTAAATTCAGTGCTAAAATAAAGTAAAATTATTTGTAATATTATAACACGCACATATTATACTAAGCATCTGGACAGAGAGGTAGAGGCTGAAAGAGGAGGCAGAATGTCAGGTTAAGTTAAAAGACTTCCTGAACAGTTATGTTATTTTTTTAAAATAATGAATTGAGTCAGCTGATCTAATTGATTTAGGGAGGTCTTTCCAAAGTCTGGGTGCTATATAGCTAAAGACCCTGTTGTCACTGATAGAGTGCAGGTTAGTGTGGGGCACAACAAGATTACCAGAATCAGAAGACTTTAGGGGTGAACAGGATCATAGCGATGGAGAAGGTCACTGATGTAGTCCGGTGCAAGGCCAATTAAAATTTTTTAGGTTATTAAAATAAATTTATATTTAGTTCTGTAAGACATGGGAAGCCAGTGGAGGCGAAACAGGATGTGTGTTATGCGCTCCCTGTTGCTGGTACATGCTAGGACTCTTGCAGCAAAGTTTTTAATCAATTGGAACTGTGATATAAGATTTGAAGGGGAACCTGCCAGGAGAGAGTCACAATAATCGATGCAGGATGTGATAAAAGCATGGACAAGTTTCTCAGCATTAGAAAAGGAGAGGAATGAGTGAGCACTGGATATGTTTCGGAGGTGAAAGAAGGAAAGTTTCTTAATGTGGTTTATACTGTATGGGCGAAATAAGAAAGTGAGGAATCAAAAACGACTTCTAATGTCTCTGCTTTGGAAGAAGGTCTGATGAGATCACCGTCAAGAGTGAATGAAAAAGAGCTCATTTTCTTAAGTTGCACTTTGGTGCCAATGTGGAGGAGTTCAGTTTTGGTGCAATTTAATTTTAAAGAGCTCTGCTCCATCCAAGTTTTCATTTCATTGAGGCTCTCTGTTCTGCTTTTTTTGCTTTTCTCCTTCCCTCTGCCATGCAGGCTCCTCTATATGGGATGATCGTGACCCTCTGCCCACACCGAGGTGTGAATGAGACACCTGACTGATCCACTTGCATTTGTACGAGAATACGCGATCAGACATGCATGCAATGTACCCAAGAGAAGCGCCATCATGCGCACACCTGCACTCGTTCTGAGCCTGCACTCTCCTGGGCTGCGATTATTTATTTTAAAACCTACACAATGGCATGGACCCCATGAGAGTGGGTAGGCATGAGTGAGACCTGTGATATGCAGGTGCCCAATCCATGGTTAGTTCCCACCTTGCATCCAATGTTAGTGATACAGGCAGCAGCTCTCTATGCCTCATAATTAGAGAAGCAAATTAGAAGATGGATGAAAATTGCAAAGCAATGTGGAAAATAATATCTAGGTGGCCTTGAGTGAAGTACTTTGAAAAATATTTAAATATTAAAGTTATTCAGTCAACAGTGCAAAACAGCACTTTAGAGAATGTTATAAAATAATATTTCAAAGTGTAGCCAAACATAAAACTTTAGTCTGGAAAGAAAAACAAGCACAAGGATCAAAGCACCGATGAAAGGGAGGCAAAAATCTGCAATTAATGAAAGAGCCATTCTAGTACAGCAGACATATGCAGCTGGAGACTGATACCATGTTAAATGTGCACCAGGAGGAACACTGCGAGGTGAAGGCTTGTGTCACCTTAGATTAACATAAAATATTTACTACAAAAGTTGGAAATGGATTAGTTGTTTCTATGCATTCATTAATCCATGTATTTTCCAAACTTGCGCTTTCCATTGCAGAGTCAGGGAGAACTGGAGATTGTCCTGGGAACAGTGGATCCAATCCCGGATAATATGCCATCTTGTCACATGGTACAATCACATGTGCCAACAGTCACTCACACCAGGCTGGTTTAGAGCTGCTCACCAGTCTAACCTGCATATCTTTAGGAAAGCAAAGAACCCAAAGATAATCCACATGAGCACAGGGAGAACATGCAAAGTCCAGACAAAGAGTAACAGGGCCACTTTGCCACTTCAACACCATAGCATCCCATTAGTTTAGATTAGAGGCATTAGAAATAAAAGGATAAACTTACTGAGAGGTACCCATATCTGCTGCAGTTTTATATGATGTCAATAAGGTGTGTGGCTCATTAGCTACTACCAACACTGAGAGCTGACTGCTTGATCCTAATCATTCCACCAAGGTGTCTCTACTTACCATTGTAGATACATCACAGATGTCTAGAGGTGTCAACATGTCAGCTCCATCCTCACTCTACTATATCTGTCTTTTGTCTTTAACATGGCCAACCTCGTTGCAACCCCCTCTGACCCTGGTGTCACTGGGACTGTGGTCAGGTGGTTTGAGTCCTACTTCTTGGTGGTGATTGATGATCAGCTCTCCTTCAATTACCATATTGCAGTGTTCTGTGTAGTTCCACTGTATACAACATATTTACGATCAGACCATCTCTGACAGACTAAGCAGTACAACAACTAGTCCTGGTTTTGGTTTTGAAAGAAGAAGGACTATGGAACCTCTCTACTGGGAGTTGTATTGGCATGTGCCTGCAGGTTTCTGTCGATGATTCAAAATACAGTAGCATATCTGGTGTTCAACCAGCTAAGTCCGGCACATGTGATTGCTCTTTTTAGGTCACTACATTGGCTCCCTGTAGCAACACATGTTAAGTTCAAATCCTTGGTGCCTGCCTACAGAATAGTCAACAGGTCAGCATCTATATATGGAGAAACTTGTGAGGTCCTATGTCAGGTCTGGTGGAGAATGGTGTCCAAAATTCAAACCTCTAATGTTTGGTGAAGTTCAGTCTAACTGATATTAGCTGTTAGATTTTGTAACCTATGAAGTGTTCCCTGGGTATGACGTTAAACTGTATCAGGCCCTGCAAGCGATCCTCCAACTTGCAGGGAAATCACGGGGGATTGGTGGCAGGATTGGCACTCTAGCCACAGTAAAAAAAACTTTACACAGTTCTGAGACGACAGACAGGGCTCAGAACTGGTGTGGGTCCCCCAGGATCCCAAGCTCATTGTCTGGTGGGTGCAGCAACGCTCTGTCCCAGTGCATGCTCCCCAATCTGACCTGACCTGACCTGAATTGCAACTTGCTTATATTTTGTTCTGATGCCTTCACTTGTGATGATCAATATTTGGCCCCAGACTGATGTTGATTATGATTATAAGTATGTTGACCTCTTTTGTAAATCACTTTGGACAAAAGCATCTGCTAAAGGCTATGTCACATTATGCAACATATTCAGCGATAGTCAGTCATAGCCTTCATTTACATAATCTTAGCGAGTCGGAGGCAGTTGGTGTCACATATCTTGAGGCTGATGGTCCAATTTGACATACCTAGCAGCTTACTCCAATTAGTTTGGGACTCGCTTCGATTAAGTTTGATTTAGTTTTTAGTCTCTGTGTGCATGAGAGCTGACAGCCAATTAATGTTTATGCAGAAATACAATGCATACAATTTATGACAAGGAATAAATGTAAATGTAATTTCACCTCACTATCTGCTGTGGTGTTTTTGGGTTTTTTTTTGTTACATGACTATCTACATCATCTATGGACATTTTATATTTATGTATAATATACAATTTCTACCTGACTGTTACCTGTGAATAGACAAGGGGTTCCAAAGATCAGTCCTGAAAGACCACAATGGCAGCAGGTTTTTGTTCCAGCCCAATTTGTGAATTTAAAGTTAATTAATTCTGCTGAAGCAATTATGACTCAACACCACTTTTGTATTTCATTTTAATTAACTCATGTATTGAGATTCCCAACACTTAAGTACTTTCTTTAATCTTACACAGCTAAACTCACTCATACTAATGGCTTTTTAACCAAGTGCTAATTAACAATGAGATGCAAATGGTAAAGGGAAGGAACCCACAGCTCAGTATCTAATGTGTTCCCATTCACACCTGTGTGTGCTCATCGTGAAGTATCTTTTTAAGTAAAATATCGTGAAATAAAATGAAGAGAAGAAAGTGAAGGACTGAGAATTAATAATCTACTCCAGGCCAGAAATGATTTGGAGGACATCCTTGGAAAGAAAAAAATCTGCAATATTTGAATGACCTGATGTAGCAGATGAAAACTCTAGCAAACCGTTAACATTAGATAACAGGCTCCAGATCGACGTCTGATTAAAGAACTGGGCCCATTGAGGCACTCCAGGACTGAACTTGGGATCCCCCACCTTAGACTGTATAATATGGTTTCAGTAATGGGTAGTTAAAGAGATACAGTAGTCTTAAGAACCAAATCTTTTAAGTTAATATTAATAGTAAATTTACCTTAGTTTGGCTTAATTGGAATAGAATGTAGGTTTCACATAGATAATGGAAGATTCTGTTTACCCCTATAACTAATAATTTAATGGAATGTTCTTAATGCTCTGTTGTATTTCTGTATTGAAACAATAGAATGCCCTCATATTGAAGTAAGACAGCTATAAAGCAACATGAACTGTCAGACAGGAAGGCGTTAAGGGTGTATAGTTTTCTGACCAGTTATGTATGTATGTATGTATGTATGTATGTAGATCAAATGTTGGTCCTAGTCTATGTGATAATAGATTGAAACTTTAAGAAATGTAAACTCAATGCTTTCTCCTTAAATGGATCATTATAGACCAGAACTTTTTTTGTATATTATCAACTTCCTTCTTTATTTTTATGTGAATTTTTTGCTTTGAATTTCACTAAAACATAGACTGTGGAGTTTTTTTTTTCTTTTACAAGTCATACTAACTTCTGGACTGCCTTTCTGGTAGCTGTACTTTGATCTACTGTATTTTGAGCTATTTAGAAACCTATGAGAAGTGCAGTTACAGGGAGGGATTACTTATGCCCTCAGAATTATTTTGAAGGCATCAGGCAACAGTAGCTACTGTTGTTTTTCTTTTTATTTGATTTTTGAAAATAATTATTCTCTCATAGTTATTTTTAAAATAATTATTCTCTCATAGTTATCAACCCAGCCACAGGGAATGCACAAACCAGTGCGTTTCATAGTGCCGGTCTCAAGTGCAGATGAATGGGGAGGCTTCTGGTGTAAAATTTTGCCAAATCATAGGCATATGATGAGTTGTATTACAGGTTGGACACTAAGGAGGGAGAAAAGGACCTGTACCGATAGGCTAGACTGAGGGATCAAGCTGGGAAAGATGTACAGCAGGTTAGGGTGATAAAGGATAAAGATGGAAACGTACTCACAAGCGAGGAGAGTGTGTTGAGCAGATGGAAAGAGTTCTTTGAGAGGCTAATGAATGAGGAGAACGAGAGAGAGAAGAGGTTGGATGATGTGGAGATAGTGGATCAGGAAGTGCAACGAATTAGCAAGGAGGAAGTAAGGACAGCTATGAAGAGGATGAAAAATGTTAAGGCTGTTGGTCCAGATGACATACCTATAGAAGCATGGAGGTGTTTAGGAGAGATGGCAGTGGAGTTATTAACCAGATTGTTTAATGGAATCTTGGAAAGTGAGAGGATACCTGAGGAGTGGAGAAGAAGTGTACTGGTGCCGATATTTAAGAATAAGGGGGATGAGCAGGACTGCAGTAACTACAGGGGAATAACATTGATGAGCCACAGCATTAAGTTATGGGAAAGAGTAGTGGAAGCTAGGTTAAGAAGTGAGGTGATGATTAGTGAGCAGCAGTATGGTTTCATGCCAAGAAAGAGCACCACAGATGCAATGTTTGCTCTGAGGATGTTGATGGAGTTTAGAGAAGGTCATAAGGAGTTGCATTGCGTCTTTGTGAACATGGAGAAAGCATATGACAGGGTGCTTCGAGAGGAGCTGTGTAATTGTATGAGGAAGTCGGGAGTGGCAGAGAAGTACATAAGAGTTGTACAGGATATGTACGAGGG
This sequence comes from Polypterus senegalus, assembly GCF_016835505.1. NCBI lineage: Eukaryota > Metazoa > Chordata > Cladistia > Polypteriformes > Polypteridae > Polypterus > Polypterus senegalus. Next base: position 161,468,749 of record NC_053160.1, read on the forward strand.
TAGTGTGACAGCGGTGAGGTCTACGGTAGGAGTGACGGATGCATTCAAGTTGGAGGTGGGATTACATCAGGGATCGGCTCTGAGCCCTTTCTTATTTGCAATGGTGATGGACACGTTGACAGACGAGATTAAACAGGAGTCCCCGTGGAATATGATGTTTGCTGATGACATTGCGATCTGTAGCGATAGTAGGGAGCAGGTTGAGGAGACCCTGGAGAGGTGGAGATATGCTCTAGAGAGGAGAGGAATGAAGGTCAGTAGGAACAAGACAGAATACATGTGTGTAAATGAGAGAGAGGTCAGTGGAATGGGATCAACAGTACAGAGTAACGGGGATTGTGGAAGAGAAAGAGAGCGCAGGCAGGGTGGAATGGGTGGAGAAGAGTTTCAGGAGTAATTTGTGACAGACGGGAATCAGCAAGACTGACAGGGAAGGTCTACAGGACGGTAGTTAGACCAGCTATGTTATATGGGTTGGAGACGGTGGCACTGACCAGAAAGCAGGAGACAGAGCTGGAAGTGGCAGAGTTAAAGATGCTAAGATTTGAATTGGGTGTAACGAGGATGGATAGGATTAGAAATGAGTACATTAGAGGGTCAGCTCAAGTTGGACGGTTGGGAGACAAAGTAAGAGAGGCAAGATTACGTTGGTTTGGATATGTGAAGAAGAGAGATGCTGGGTATATTGGGAGAAGGATGCAAAGGATTGAGCTGCCAGGGAAGAGGAAAAGAGGAAGGCCTAAGCGAAGGTTTATGGATGTGGTGAGAGAGGACATGCAGGTGATCGGTGTAACAGAGCAAGATGCAGAGGACAGAAAGATATGGAAGAAGATGATCCACTGTGGCGACCCCTAACAAGAGCAACCGAAAGAAGAAGAAGAAGATTGCATACTTCAACATATGGCCTGTGAATCCTTTATATTTTGTAAGGATAGATAGATAGATAGATAGATAGATATATAGATGCAGAGGACAGAAAGATATAGAAGAAGATGATCCGCTATGGCAACTACTAACAGGAGCAGCCAAAAGAAGAAGAAGAAAAATTCTCTCATAGTTATCAAATGTTAAAGTTTTATATTTTTAACAAATGCATGAGTGTGCCCTGTGATGGACTGGTACCCTCTCCAGGACTGGGTCATGCCTTGTGCCCAGTTCTTCAAGGATAGGCTTTAATACCCTATGAATGTAAATTTGATTAAGCATATCTGAGAAGGTTATGATAAGCCTTAAATGAAAAATGGAATGAGAATGCTAAACCTCATCACTTCAAACTAGACCCATTGCACCGATTAGCAAAAATAATGAAGCAAAACATTTCATACAGTCAGCTGAGATGAAAACTGTGAACTGCATTTAATGAAGGGATTCACAGTGGTTGATTGGGGATAAATTATTAATGTGTGAGAAGTGGGTGGATTAAGCAACGAGTCAAGATAAGTAATAATAGCACCAAAGCAGGCATAGGTCAGAAACAAATTTGGGTACAAAACTAAAATACATGAGTTAATCAACAAAACCAAGGGTCAAACCACAAAAGCAAGAATTAAGGGAACCAGAAACCAAAACTGAGCCAACAGTAAAGTGCTGAGTTAAAGCTGAAAGTCTGCATAAATACCTGATTGCGTGACCACCCCATAGTTAAAATTAAAGATAACAGGAGGTTTAACCTGGGAGAAACTGGACATGAAAATGCCGGCAGCTGGCACATCTGAAGGCAAGATACACCATGTACAATTATAAAGACACAGAAGATGTAGCAAAAACAATTAAGACGACTCAGACAATCTTCAGAACTGGGTGAACATTTGAAAAATACACTTTATCAGAGAAAACTGCAAAGTGCTACACATGAGCATAAAGAACATCATAAATAAAGCTTTGTGTGTGCGTGTGTGTGAGTGTGTGTGTTTGTTCTTTATACGATTCCACACCCTTGGTCCAATTTCAACAAAATTTTTTACACAGGGTGTTCCTGTTTACTACAGTGAATTTTAAGGGTACTGCCTTTTCCCAAATTTTGAGCCCTGAAATACATTAAATGAATGTAATTTGTCTCTGGCAGGATACACGTTCAGAAACATCATTTATAGAAGTTTGATAGTTCTGCCATCAAATTACTTACCTTGCTTTGGTGTGAATGAAAATGACAACAGGCGCACTGGAGAGGCAACAGCAAGACACCCTCAAAAAAGGGAATGGTGGCCACAGACAATTGCACTCGCCTTATCCTTCCTAACTGATTGTTCTCTGGTTTTGTGTTTTGCTAGTGTCCTTGTCACTACTGGTAGCATGAGGCTGTACCTGCAGCAGATTCAAGTTGCACAGGTAGTCCTGGTTCTCCATCCATATGTGCCTTTACAAGGTTTGCTCTGCCTGCAAACACAGTCTCAAGAGCATGGAAGAGATACCAGGAGATGGGCCGTTACACAGTGACAGATGGACAGAACTGTAGAATTACATCAACCCAGCAGCAGGCCTGGTATCTGCTCCTTTGTGCGAGGAGGAACAGGAAGAGCACTGCCAGAGCTGCACAAAATTACCTCCAGTGGGCTACTGGTGTGCATGTCTTTGACCAAACTGTCAGAAACAGACTCCAATGGGGTTGCATGAGGGCCCAATATCCTCTAGTGGACATGTGTTTACAACCCTTCACCATGCACCTCAATTAGCATTTGCCAGAGAATACCACAAGTAACAGCTCCACCACTGGTGCCCTGTTCTCTTCACAGATGAGCACATATGTCAGACGTGACAGAGTCCAGAGATGATGTAGTGAATATAATGCAGCCTGCAACATCATCCAGCATGACCCGTTTGGTGGTGGGCCAGTGATGTTCTGAGGAGGTATATCTTTGGAGGGTCACACAGACCTCCATATGCCAGGCAACGGTACCCTGACTGCTGTTGGGTACCAGGATGAAATTCTCAGAGCCATGGTCAGACCTTACGCTGGTTCTGTAGACCCTGGGTTTCTCCTGATGCAGGACAATGGCTAGGCAGTTCCTGGATGATGAAGGTATTAAGGCCACTGACTGGATTGCATGTTCCCCAGACCTGAATTCAACTGAGAACCTCTGGGATGTTATGTATCAGCGCATCTGACACTAGATGCAAGTTGGATCAGCCTGGAATTTCAGTTTTTGATTTTGAATTTTGGTGTGATGTTATATCCAACCCTCAATGGCTTGGTGAATTTGGTTTCCATTGACTCGTGGTTATGTCATTTTGCTCTCAACGAATTACAGGTATTCAAAATTCTCAAAGGCATTGATAAAATAGATCCAGCAGAAATCTTTCCATTAAACAGTCAGTGGGAGTCAAGTGGACATTCAGGACTGAAGCAGGAAGCACTTCTTTACAGAAAGAGTTGAGGGAATCTGGAACAAGCTTCCAAACCATGTAGCTAAATCAGAAATCCTGACAACTTTTAATAAGAATCAGGATGAGATACTGGGACAGATTAACTACTGTATTAGCTAAACAATCAAGCTTGATGGGCTGAAAGGTCTCCTATTGTTACATTTCTTAGGTCCTTTGTTCTTATGTAAAAGAAAGACTGGGGCAACTTCTAAATGCACATATCTTGTCTGCAGTTTTGTTTCTAATGATATACTGTATAGAACCTTATGCGTTAAGCTACCAGTCAAGTCAAAAGATGCTCACAAGTCTCCAGAGGTCAGAACACCTTTGCAGCTGTTTAAATAAATAAAGTCTGCACATTCAGTACCCCATCCAGAATGCCAAACACTGGCATTAAAAATGGATTAAACAGGTTCAGAAAATTGACAAGTGGTTGGATGAGCAAGTAAGGAGTGTGCATCAGTGTGCTCCGAGGCAGACTGTCACCCACATCCAAAACTGGTTCCAGCCTTTCAGCTTTTGGCCACCAAAATTGTGATTGAAGGGCAGCTGATGATCAATCACCATGCCACCAGAAGAGGAATAATTGGGTTTAATTAGGGAAGAATAGGCTACTTATTGATTTCTTTTCACACATTTCAAGCAAACATCTTATCGCCATCCATCCATTTACCCATTTTATATGCCCAGTTATCCAGAGCAAGGTTGTGGGGAAGCTGGAGCCTTTCCCAGGACACCAGGCAAAAGGCAGGAACACACATGGTACCTTCCTGCACATACTCCACTCCTGTTGAAGGATGTAGATTGCTAATGCAAATTCATCTTGACCTGACTCGCAGTCAGTCTAAAATTTCAACATTGAGTAATTAAACATTAAACCTCTTTAAAGAACTCATACTTTGACCCCCTCATAACATGAAGCTTTCTGTACCTGAAAACATTGCAGTGCTCTTGTGTCTGTGATGTAATGCACAGTATGTCCTGTGCAGAAATGACAAATGCAAAACAGCAGATCTCCTCAACATCACTTATTTTCATTAATATTTAACTAACAACTCATAAGAGAGAAAAACAGATAATTATAATCTGCTCCTCTTACTTTAAATGAAAGCAGGCCTGACACTTGGAGCTTAATTTTAACTTCTGAACTGAGACTAGAGGGTTTGAGAGCCGTGACTTGTGATTGCATCTTTTTCAGTTTTCAGATGATAAACAGGATATGAAAGCACAGTATCAGAGTGTTAGGGCTATGGATGGAGTCCGTAGTCTGGAGGAGCCAGCTGATTTGCCATCAATCACTCATTTAAGGACCCTGAGGGGCCAATTCATCTGCTAGGTTTCCTGCTGCAGCAACACTCAAACAACTGTAGTAGGCAATTCTCATCTGTGAATGAATTTTCAATGAAATTTCTCTCTATTATAATAAAAAAATCTTGGGAAGAGAGACAAGATGTGACTTTCTCAGAGAGACACTTTCATGTCCTGCGAGACGAGACTTTGTGCCAAGAGATTTAACACTAGAATTACCAGAGCCTACGAAAAAACTCATAGATCACTTCACACCTCTCCATCAGCATCTTTTGTTCTGTAAATGTGTCAATAAGCAGCAAGCAGCCTACTATCACATCCCCCACCGCCACACAGTTTTCTCAGCTCAAGTCTGTTTACCTGCGTGTAAGTTGCTTGGAGTTATAGAGAGTGAAAAGTCAAGCAAAATGACACCTTTTATAAATAGTACTACATCGTTATTTGGAACTCATGCATTTCATGTGTGTTCCGTGTCTACAACATTCTATGTAAACACATTGTTAAAACAGAAACGTTTTTAATGTTTTAGTAATAATTGACAAAATGTAGACATAAAGTGTATAATGTGTGAAACCTGAAGTCCAAATATCAAATAAACACTTTTACTCGAACCTATGAAGTTTTGACTATCAGTCAACAGTTGATATCATTGCACCACCGAAGCGGTTGTAGCAAATGTGTGTCGATGTCGCATCCTAACGCAAGTTATTTTTCTGCAGTTATATTCTTGAATAGATGCGCATTTGTTCTGTTATATTTGTACCTTTTGTGAAAGTGTTTATTCGATATTTGGACATTATACACTTCACGTCTACATTTTGTCAATTATTACTAAAACATGAAAAATGTTTCTATTTTAACAATGTGTTTACATAGAATGTTGTAGACACGGAACACACATGAAATGCATGAGTTCCAAATAACGATGTAGTACTATTTATAAAAGGTGTCATTTTGCTTGACTTCTCACTCTATATAACTCCAAGCAACTTACACGCAGGTAAACAGACTTGAGCTGAGAAAACTGTGTGGCGGTGGGTGGATGTGATAGTAGGCTGCTTGCTGCTTGCTGCTTATTGGCACATTTACAGGACAAAAGACGCTGATGGAGAGGTGCGAAACGATTTAAGGTGGGACGGATCTACGAGTTTTTTCCGTAGGCTCTGGTAATTCTAGTGTTAACCATGCCTTGGGCCGGAAATAAAAGAAAAAGAGTAGATGACAAAGTAGAAAATCGTAAAGAATTCAATAATGGCGCGATACACATGAAGAGCAGGTTAGAGATAATGGAAAAAAAATGATAGTAAAGATCACATTAGCGCAAACAAATGGAAATTATTACTCAGTGAAATAATGGAATAGGGAAGAGAGATCGAATATATTGTTCGGACTTAAACTTTAAGTCGGAGACTTGTAGATTGTTTAATTCGTGTTGCCATCAGGGAAAAGTAGTGTTTCTTCCCAATGAAGAGGCGTTTCCGTGAGAATTAAAAGATTTGTCGTTTGGTGAAAGTGAAATCCTGCGAGAGAAAATTTCAAGCCCCGCAAAACAAGATTTTATGCAAAGAGATTTGGAAAAGTCCTGCCCACATCTAAAACATTTACAACCACACACACGGTTCAATCATTTCTCATTTGTGTGAATGCTATTGTCAGACACAGTTCATGTAGAGAGAAAGAAATGATATTCACTCACAGGCAGTTATACATTGCGTTGTCACGATGTAATTCCAAACAAGGAATCAAAATTAGCAATAGAATGGGAATCACCTGAGTGTCATATAAAGGTCTGAATACTTGTATCAGTATGGTAGCTCAGTTCTGAAGTTTAAATATAATTGCAAGAAATCCTAAAATCCTGTTTTGACTTTCTGGAGTTATGGAGTGATTTTTGAATGTAGATAAAAAGGAATTTTAGCATAAGGCTTCAGTATAAGAAAATGTGACAAATGTGAGGGGTCTGAATACTTTCCGAAGGCTCCATATTTAGTATTAACTTTACAATATATCATAAATAAGGATGAGGAAGAAATATTATATGAAGATAAGGTGGGCCACACCTAGTGAGGATGCCTCAAGAAAAGAGCATCATGAGTTCAAATCTTGCACCAAATTGAAATGTTGGACCCCCTTTTGCCTTCAGAACTGCTGGAAATCTTTGTGGCATAGATTCACAAGGGTGCAGGAAACATTCCTCTGGGATTTTGGTCCATATTGAGATAATAGCATTGGACAGTTTCTGCAGATCTGTTGGCTGCACATCCATGGTGCAAATCTCTTATTCCACCACATCCCAAAGGTACTCTGTTGGAGTGAGATCTGGACACCATTGACATTCAGTGAACTCATTATCATGTTCAAGAAACTAGTGTGAAAAGATCTGAGCTTTGTGACATGACATGTTATTCTGCTGGAAGTAGTAATCAGAAGATGGGTACACTGCAGTCATAAAGGGGTGGACATAGTCAGCAACAATACTCAAACAGGCTGTGGCAGTTAAATGATGCTTAATTGGTACTAAGGGGCCCAAAGTGTGCCAAGAAAACACCCCCCACATCATTACACCACCACCACCAGCCTGAACCATTGATACAAGGCAGGATGGATCCATGATTTCATGTTGTTGACGTCAAATTCTGACCCTACCATCTGAATATAACAGCAGAAATTGAGACTCATTAGACACAACCATCTTCTGTTGTCTAATTTTGGTGAATCTGTGTGGATTTTAGACTCCGTTGCTTGTTCTCAGCTGACAGGAGTGGCACCCAGTGTGGTCTCCTGCTGCTGTAGCGCATCTGCTTCAAGTTTTGATGTTTTGTGTGTTCAGAGATGCTCCTCTTGCTTGAAACAAGTTGTTACAGTATTTGAGTTACTGTTGCCTTTCTATCAACTCAAACCAGTCTGGCCATTCTCCTCTGACCTCTGGCATCAAGAAATTTTCACCAAGAGAACTGCCGTTCACTGGATATTTCCCTTTTTCAGACCACTCTCTGTAAGCCCTATGGATGTGTGTGAAAATCAACAGGCGATCAGCAGTTTGTGAAATACTCAGACCAGACCAAATGGCACCAAGAACCATGCCACGTTTAAAGTCACTTCATTCACATTTCTTCTCCATTCTGACGCTCGGTTTGAACTTCGGATGGTTGTCTTGACAATACCTACATGATGAAATGCACTGAGTTCCTTCTGTGTGATTGGCTGATCAGATATTTGCGTTAACAAGCAGTTGGACAAATCCAAATCATATTATGTGATATCATCTACTGTTAAATTCTGCTCCCAACATTTTTATTTTTATACTGTATTGAGGATTTGTTCTGTTCTGTGTATTGTATTGTATTGATCTCCTTCCTTGAAACCGACTGCACGCCCAACCTACCTGGAAAGGGGGTCTCTCTTTGAACTGCCTTTCCCAAGGTTTCTTCCATTTTTTTCCTACCAGGGTTTTTTTTTCTTTGGGAATTTTTTCTTGTCTTCTTAGAGAGTCAAGGCTGGGGGCTGTTATAAGCCCATTGTGGCACTTCTTGTGTGATTTTGGGCTATACAAAAATAAATTGTATTGTATTGTATTGTGTACCTACCAAAGTGGCCGGTGAGTGTAACTACATGGGTGCATACTGAAATCACTTTTAAAATTATATTTTGTTGTAAATCTATTAGAAAGTATTGTGCTGCAGATCTAAAATGGCTTCACCTCAAGGTCTCAAAATCAGGTATATTTTCATATTATCCACATTTTCACTTTTGGGCTCCTCTATTATTACACATGTAAAAGCCACCAAAGAAAGAAAGACAGACAGACAGACAGACAGAAAGAAAGAAAGAAAGAAAGAAAGAAAGAAAGAAAGAAAGAAAGAAAGAGATGCTTCTGATATTTCCTTTGTAAGCAGACGTTAAGCTGCACCCGCTGAATTATGCGCTCCCCTTTAGAAGGAGACAATGTTACGTCTGAATGCAGGAGAAGGATTTGCCAGATCATTTCACTCTCATTTTCATAACAATCTTATCGGCCAATGTATGCCGGTGTCAAGGCTCTACGCAGGCTGAAGGCTGAGCTGCGCGTCTCCACGCTTCTCAGTGATTCAGCAGCCCCCTCTCCATCTGGAGTGCGTGTGGGGAGCGCTGGCACGAACCGCAGTTGTGCGCTGCAAGGTCCCCGTAGCTGTCATACCTGGTGGGGCTCTGATTCATAGTTGAGGCCCATTAATATAAGGTTGCCAGCTTTAACAGTGTCGACAATGTGGGCACATTAATGCTACACTCTTCTTTTAGCTATTTTTGAAAATGGGTAACATATTGAGAGCAATTAAAAGAAGTAGAAAAAAGGAATATTTGCACAAAAGCAAGTAAGGTATAATTAATACCATAATAACATGTTAAAAGTTCTTTTTTTGTTTTTTGCATTGAATGATTTTCAGGTTGGGCACTGGAGTAAAATGATATATGAAAATTAAAAAAAAAGTCTCGATTAGCATAAGCCGCTCTAATTCATGTTGTCCATATGAAATATAATAATTTACTTCAAAAGGCAGAATTACATACTTAACATGAATAGTTGCATCAAATGTTTGAAATATTAAAAGGTATGCTGCAATTTAAATGATTAAAGTTGAAATAGACATATGCTATTGGTCACCAGCTGTCCATAGAGGGCTAGATTTCAAGTAAAGGTTCAAAAATCAAAAATAACATCCTATTTGTTATAACTGACCATGAAATAGTTTAAAATGATCCACTCCACATTCTTATATTTGAAATTGGTCATTTTTAACACTCTGTGGGTGTCTCTTAAAGGGCTAGGACCACCAATAATAAATCAAACATTAAAAAGAATGATCAGATTTGTGATGACAGAGCAAGATGCAGAGGACGGGAAGATATGGAATAAGATGATCCGCTGTGGCAACCCCTAACGGAGCACCCGAAAGAAGAAGAAGAAGAAGAAGAAGATTATCATATTGTGATCAGCAAATCCAAAATAGAATAAAATACACTTTTAAAATAAAGGTGCCAGGGTGGTTATTCAGAGACATGTCACTATATTTGGTTTCTAAATGACCCATCCATTCACTTGAAGGGTCCATAAAAAATACATCATTTATTTAGAGCCATAACAGTCTACAGTAAATAACCAGGAATAGATGGCATAATATTTGTGAAGTATCATCGGTCATAGTCACTGCAGACAACACCAAAGACTAAGTTCAGGTTCTCTTAATCTGCTTGTGTCCTGTTAGATAACCTACCAAACATTAAAGATTTTTTTTCACACATATTAGGAATTTTTCAAAGCACAAAGAACCAACTTCTTATGCCAAAAACCCATCCCAGAATGACATGGTACTTTGTCAAGCACATTAGTTCTTCAGAGCAATGCCATAGAGGAACCATTTTTGTTTCCCAAAAGATCCATCCGCAGGAAGGTTGTTGAAAGAATCTTTATGTATTTAGATGTGTAAGAAGTCATATACAGTAAATAACTATGAAAAGATAATGAAATACCAATGACGTCTGATTTTAAAAAGACTTTTGTTGTGTATGGACAGTTACACAGGCTGAGCTCAGATTTTCTTAATCTGTTGGTGTCCTGTTAGGTAGCCTACCAAACATTAAAGATTTTTTTGTTCTACATATTAGGAGGTTTTTCAAAGCACTAGGAACCAACATCATATGCAAAGAACTCATCCCAGAGTGAATGGTGCTTTGTCAGTCAATGGCTCTATGAGGAACAACACAACAGTAAAGAACCCCAAAGTGTCATTAAAGAACCATACAGTCCATATTACTGAACCCCATTTTGTCAAAGTTTTTAAAAAAGGAGTATCCCATTAGGGGGTGAACCCCTAGGGTCGACTAATGTAGCGTGCACAACTTCAAGACATCTATTGGGTTATTCTTTAAGCCAGGAGGCACAGAATAATTAAAAAAACATGATTTTAAAGCTTTGATAAGTAATTGTCTGTGCAGGGCTGGCACCCTACCCGGGGTTTGTTTCCTGCCTTGCAACCTGGGATTGGCTCCGGCAGACCCCCGTGACCCTGCAGTTAGGATGTAGCGGGTTGGATAATGGATGGATGGATGGATAAGTAATTGTAATGAACACAAAAATATGAAATGGGCAAAGAACTGCACCAGCTAGCAGGAGTATGAAGATAAAATGACACCTTTTGCAAAAAACTGATTGCTCATCAAATTATCCATTGGGTAAGCTGTATGCTGTGTAATTGTACATCTCCCATTTGGTGTCCAGTTTTCTAAAGGAGAATGTTCTAAATAAATCTACATAAAAACAGACAAACAGTTCAGGATTCCTGTGTGCTTCGTATTTATAGTATGTATGTGGCATTCAGAAACAGGCACAAACGTTGTTGGCATAATGGCACAACGGTTTGATTTGGAGACCAGGAATTGATTTCTGCTCTGGAGGTTGTCACATTCTCTTAAAGTTCGAGTCAGTTTTCTACGGATACTCTGCCTTCTTCCCACACTCCCATAACGTTTTGTATCTTCTCACTTTCAGTTGAAAAGGACTGGCATCTCATGGAGGGCTCCTCCCTGTCTTGTACTCGATGTGGCTGAGGTAAACTTCACATCTCACAAGCCAATAATAGAAATGGTAGGTAAAACATTTGAGTGCAATTTTGATAAATACCAGAAGCAGTTCACTCGGAGCTCTGTTAGCACAGTATTCTGTTTCTTCACTTTTAATTAAGAACGCTGCATGCACCTAATTGAACAAAAATTCAATAACCAAATGTCTCATTTATTTTGAGGTAGAGAATGACTTATTAGGATTTCATGTACGTGTGGGAATAACATGATAACAATGCGTATGAATCATAATTATGATCTCTTATTGATTAATCACCCATACTTGGTATCATCAACAGACTGCAACACATTGCATATTCTTAGCAACTGCAAGCATTCTGTTATATCTACTTTTGGAGTAAGACGTATACTTTAAACGCAAATAAAATAATAATAATAATTCACACACAAATAAAAAGCAGAAATACAATTAAAAGAAGGATTAACAGAGAATGGGCAAGGTGATTATTGTGCCCATTATTGTACCCCTCCACTAGTGTCATCCCACATACACAACGCCTACTGACATTACATATAAACCAATACACTGTGGCCTGTTGGGTGGCACTGCAGCTCCCCAAACCTCCGACACAAAGGCTCGGACACATGTTCTCATATGAACAAAGAGATTTATTGTGTGAAATTCTTACAGGTAAGCGTTTCCCACACCACAACCATAACTCTCATTCTCCACAATTCTCTCTTGTTGTCTCTCCTGCGCCCCTCAGCAAGCTTTGTCTTCCTCCTCTTGACTCTGTCTCACTGAGTTAAGGCAGGCAGCCCCTTTTATGTAAATGCTGGGAGCACTGGCAGTGTTCTGAAACTGTGGCTTGGGAGTACTTCTGGGTGAGGCTGGTGCCTGACAAAGTAGGGCCTGCTAGTCCCCTCAGTGCCCCTGGTGGCACCCACGGAACACAACATGAATGACACAATGAACTACAGTTCCCAATGTGCCCTGTGGGAATCTTTAGTGGTACTGTGGTACCATAACCCAGACGGGCTGCCACTTAGTGTTTCGGGAAAGAGAATGCCCTGACCAAATTGTCTTCCACTGTCCTTCCACGCCAATGGTGCCCCAGCCGGGTAAGGATCCCAATATAGTTCTGGCTGAGATTCCAGTCCCCAAATACATACATTCACATAAATAAATGTTTTAAAACTATAGAATGCCACTATTTTAAATATATGTAACATAGTGAAGAAATCCCTTAACACAAATACAATCTCCCAAAATACTGTATATACACCAATATAGGTAGCAGCAACAGGAATATCCCAAAAACAATTTGAATAATAACCATTAGCATCATTATCATTATCATCATTATTATTCACAGCTGTACACTTAAAACACTGGCTCTTTAGCAACACTTTACCATTTTAGGTGTTCCTCATAGAACCTTTGCTTCCTCCATCTCATTCTGGGAAGGGATTTTTTGCACATGAAGTTGATTCTTTGGGCTTTGAAAAGGTTCCTAATATGTGGACAAAACAGAAATCTTTAATATAGACTATCTACACTCTTACAAATACTGCTTCTTTAGTGGCACTTTACTGGGTTGTGTGGTTCCTTGTAGATCCCTGGCTTAAATAAAACCATTTCATTCTAAGGTTCTTTGTATATGAAATGAGTTTTTAGGTCTTTGAAAACTTTCCTAATATGTGTATAAAGCAAAAATGGTTAATGAATAGTGGTCTACCTAGCAGGATCAATAAAACCTGAACGCAGTGTGTTATTGTGTATAGCAAAGAGTCCTTCTAAGATCAGCGACCCACACAAATCTGTTATCATCTGCTTGTGGTTATTTATGGAGCCTGCTACACATCTGAGCCTGGAACAGGGGAGAGTCCCAAGGCTTTGGAAAACATCTTGTATCACTCCTGTCCCAAAGGTATCACGTCCTAGTGAGCTGAATGACTTCCGGCCTGTTGCTCTGACGTCACATCTGATGAAGACCATGGAGCGGCTGCTGCTTCACCACCTGAGGCCACAGGTCCGCCACGCCCTCGACCCTCTGCAGTTCGCATACCAGGAGAAGGTGGGAGCGGAGGATGCCATCATCTATATGCTTCATCGATCCCTCTCCCACCTGTACAGAGGCAGTGGTGCTGTAAGAATTATGTTTCTGGACTTCTCTAGTGCCTTCAACACCATCCAACCTCTGCTCCTTAGGGACAAGCTGACTGAGATGGGAGTAGACTCACACCTGGTGGCATGGATTGTGGACTATCTTACAGACAGACCTCAATATGTGCGTCTTGGGAACTGCAGGTCTGACATTGTGTTCAGCAATACAGGGGCGCCGCAGGGGACTGTACTTTCTCCGGTCCTGTTCAATCGATATACATCAGACTTCCAATATGACTCAGAGTCCTGCCACGTGCAAAAGTTCACTGATGACACTGCTATTGTGGGCTGCATCAGGAGTGGGCAGGAGGAGGAGTACAGAAAGTTAATCAAAGACTTTGTTAAATGGTGCGACTCAAACCACTTACACCTTAACACCAGCAAGACCAAGGAGCTGGTGGTGGATTTTAGGAGGCCCAGGCCCCTCCTGGACCCTGTGATCATCAGAGGTGACTGTGTGCAGAGGATGCAGACCTATAAATATCTGGGAGTGCAGCTGGATGACAAATTGGACTGGACTGCCAATACTGATGCTCTGTGTAAGAAAGGTCAGAGCAGACTATACTTTCTGAAAAGGTTGGCATCCTTCAACATCTGCAGTAAGATGCTGCAGATGTTCTACCAGACGGTTGTGGCGAGTGCCCTCTTCTACGCGGTGGTGTGCTGGGGTGGCAGCATAAAGATGAAAGACGCCTCACGCCTGGACAAACTTGTTAAGAAGGCAGGCTCTATTGTAGGAGTAAAGTTGGACAGTTTAACATCTGTGGCAGAGCGACGGGCACTAAGCAAACTCCTGTCAATCATGAATAATCCACTGCATCCACTGAACAGTGTCATCTCCAGGCAGAGGAGTAGCTTCTGTGACAGACTTTTGTCACTGTCCTGCTCCACTGACAGACTGAGGAGATCGTTCCTCCCCCACAATATGCGACTCTTCAATTCCACCCGGGGGAGTAAATGCGAACATTAATTTTATTTTAATTTTTTCATTTTATTACTATTTAATTTAATATTGTTTCTTTGTATCAGTATACTGCTGCTGGATTATGTGAATTTCCCCTTGGGATTAATAAAGTATCTATCTATCTATCTATCTATCTATCTATCTATCTATCTATCTATCTATCTATCTATCTATCTATCTATCTATCTATCTATCTATCTAAATAAAGGTTCTTTTTGGAAACCATAAAGAGTTTACCGATGGCATTGTTCTGAATCACCACTTCGGCTCCTTTATTTCAAGAGTGTATCAGGACACAGATAGATCAAGAAAGCCTGAACTTAGGCTGTGTAATTGTATTCAACAGATGCCCTTTTCAAGTATGAACTCACTGGCATTTCACAAATCTGTTATCCTCTTGTCATGCCTGCTTTTGGACCCATTTTTAGGGACCTTAATAAAAGGTTCTTTCTGGGAACTTCATAAGGATGGTTCTTTTGTGAACCAAAAATCATTTCCCCAAGGAACTGCTCTGAAGAACCACTTTAAAACCTTTATTTTTAAGAGCTGGAGTAGTTATATTATTCATATTAATGTTTTTGACCAATTAATGTTAGTTTCTTGGAGACATTTCTTAAATTTTTAATTTTCTGCAATTTGATATTTTGCTTTGTGTGTTTAAGCTCAATAATACAATGTGCTAATGTCCTAAAGGTTACATTCTTACATCACTGAATATATATACGTCCAGATGTATAGAAATGATTGAACATGACGATAGACATATACATGTCTCATTTGAGCGTGTGTCAGCGCCAATTAATTTATGTCGGTCATCACAGAAAGGCACACTGAATGACTTCTTTAGCAGCAGCCTCCTCCTGAGGCCATCTACATGCAAAACTCCAGTTGCTCTGTCAGACAGCAGACTTCTGAAAGTATTCATCCGAGGCTACACACACAGTTAGATGTGAGTGTTATCAATGCAAAAGAGGCACACTGTCACAAGCGCCCTCCCCCAACTAATTAAAAGCCACATGGCAGGTGGACCCTGCGGCCCTGAAGGAAAATAGAACTGATTGTCCAACTGCACCATGCCACACGCCGAAGTTTGTCTTTTGTTCAGTCACACTTTACAAATGCTAATCAGCAGCGTGTGCCTTGGACAACCTGTGCGATTGGCAGTGGAGCAGAAGAATTAATAAAGACAAAATGAATAGCTGGAGTTTTATCCAAAGCATATACAGAAAGGCGCACATGTTTTTTTTTTTTTTTGTTTAGAAACTTTTGTATAGAATGAATGTAAATCACAAGATGTAGCTGCCAATAAGATTTTAGCAACAAAATGAAGCTAAGCTTTGAAAAACCCTCAAACAAGCCAATCTATCTATCTATCTATCTAGCTAGCTAGATAAATGTATTATTTTAAATGTACACTCTTAAAATTACTGGTACTAAAATGGCATTTTACTGGGTTGTGTGGCTTCTCCTGGAACCTTTGCTTGACAAAGAACCATTTAATTCTGTGAAGGGTTCTTTGTATATGAAATCAGCTCTTTGGGCTTTGAAAAAGTTCCTAATACGTGAACAAAACAGAAACCTTTATGTATACGGTTACCCAGCACAATACAGCAGATCAAGAAAACCTAAGCTTAGCCTTTAAACTCACAAGCCCAATGGTGGTTCACAAATCTGTTATTCTGTAATTGTTGTTGTTGTTGTTGTTGTTCTTCTTCTTCTTCTTCTTCTATATGGCTTCAGGATTAGGAGTGATTTTTACTGTTGTATGCCTATCCTAACGCCAGCCTTTTCCAATTTTACAAATTTCCAAAATTACAAATCTGTTATCATCTTTTTCAATGTTATTTATGGAGCCTGCTGCAGATCAAAATAAACAACGGATCTTTCTGGAACCTTCATTTAGATCAGGGGTAGGCAAACTCAGTCCTGCAGGGCCGCAGTGGCTGCAGGTTTTTGTTCCAACCCAGTTGCTTAATTAGAAAATAATCCTTGCCAATAATTTAATTTCATGACTTGTTAATGCTTTAAATCTGCCATGTCAGGTCATTCTCATATCCTAGATTTTTTTTTTCCTTTCTAAGGATATTGTCCAAATTATTTGAAGTCTAAAACTGAAGAGTAATTCTCAGCCCTTTACTTTTTTCGCTTCACTTTCCTTCTAAGTATTTAATTAAACCAAAGAGTGCACATTAAACACACACAGGTGTAAATGGAGAAATGCTAGTTTCTTTTGTCACTTGCATCTTATGGCTAATAAGGAGCAATTAAAAACCAAGAATACAGCTGTTTAAGGCTACAATAGGCAATAAGGGTTCAAAATCTTAATGAGCAAGACAACTAAAATGGAGAAGTGTTACTTGAGCAATAAGTGCTTCTGATTAAGTAACTGGGTTGGAACAAAAACCTGCAGCCACCACTACGGCCCTCCAGGAATAACTTTGCCCACCCCTGATTTAGATGGTTCTTTAGGAAACCAAAAACTGCATCCCTTTGGATAGAAAAGCCACTCTGCCAGACTGGCACCTTTATGTGTAAGAGCCGCTTGACACACAACAACACACATAAGATTATTCACTGTTGTAACTTAAATATCTATTGGATTCATTTAAACTACTGAACATTCTAATTACTCGTCCTTCCGTGTTTTCACCCTGTCTGTTTCAGTAGATACTAGCTTGTAGTGGAAGCGTGTCGGTGTGAGAAACATGCGGAAAAAAATAAACACACAAACACAACTCAGTAAAGGTATATAAAGTATGTAAACATTACTTGTTAAATATAATGTATTATTTCAAACAGATGGAAGAATCACAGAAATCGTAACAGCCCGTTGAGTTTGGATCTGCATTTATTTTAACTTGTAATCATGTTCTGAATGTAGACGTTTTGTCATTCTTTGCTTACTGTACAGCTATTGGCAAGACGATAAGCTTCGAGACTTGTGTAAGAACAGCAGAACAAATGTGAATGTCTTGTTGATCAATAATCGCGTCTGCCGTCCCCGGCACTCGCCTCTCACCACCGTAACGAAACGCAAAAGGCCCCTCGGCTATTGTATTCCACCTACGAGCGCGCGGCGGGGCGCAGAGACTTGGCACGAGCCACGCCACAGCCAATCAGAACTCGAGGAGTGAAGGCTCGTGGAGACTTATAAAACAGTGGCGGCTGCTGAGTGAGCCAGCAGTCTGAGTGTGTAGTTACTCGGCGCTGTTTGTCGTGCTGCTGCTCTGCAACCCCCAGATCTGGATTATGACTTTGTATAAAACTCCCAAAGCGACAAATCCAAGTGAATCTGCTGACAGGTTAGATGCCTTGTCTTTGGTTTTTGATAACTTTATATTCTTTAATCACTAATGGTGATTTTTTAGTTAGTAGCAGCACACCTGTATGCACGACTCGGCATGTTTACATGAAACAGTCGTGTTTTTGTAATCGTCGAGTCACCTGGCTCCACAGTGCACCTGTCTGTGTTTTAATGTTTATTTTCCTTGTCTTCATTTTAGGATGCAGTGTGCTGGCAAAGCCTTGGAAGAGATGCTCATCTCAGCTAAGCATCAGGAATGTCTTACCGTCGGAGTCTACGAGTCTGCAAAAGTCATGAATGTGTAAGTATTACAGCATTCTTTGTCCACTTTCTCATGTATATTGAAAATTGAATAATTTCCCTTGTTGTCGCAAACATTAACATTTGAATTCTTTTCCGTTCAGAAATCCGGACAGCGTGGCTTTCTGCGTGCTGGTCACCGACAAGGAGTACGAGTGCAACATCGCCTTGCAGATCCACTTCACTCTAATCCAGGCTTTCTGTTTTGACAACGACATCGATATTGTAAGAGTGAACGACCTGCAACACATGGCAAAAATCATCGGGTGCCCAGGGATGCCTTGCGATCTGCAAGATATGCACTGTGTTCTCGTTACGGTAAGTAGTGTGGCGCAGACTTGGGTATTTTATACTTGATAGAAGAGATCTGAGTATTTTCTGCAAAGAAATGAAAGGGATATGTGTTCATTAATTATTATTTTTTTTATTTTTCAAAATCAGAGCCCAAATGAGCAATCGTGGAAAGACATCAATCTACAGAAGCTCAGTGCTTACTGTGAGGAGAGCCGCATGTGTAACGAGTTTCTGCCTGTGGTGACATTGCCTGCAAGATGAGCTATGAAGAAGCAAATATGCAGCTGGCTGTCCTGATGACAGGATCTGTGTGTTCAGATGTTGCATCCTGAACCTTCGCTCTGGATTATCCCCTTGAGGGGACCAGAAGTTGCAGTGCAGACCGGATTACATCAGAGAAATCGGTTCATGAAGGAAAGGTGGTAGCCATGTCCAGGGCTTTTCTATGGGGAACATCAAGATGCTTTACAAAAACTAGAGAGAAATGTTTGCGTTGTGCATTAAAATTGGGACACGGTATGGTTAAGTCAAGTGACGTGTGCAAGGCAACAACAAGTTTCTGGTACCGAATTTTCTGCCTTGTGGTTTAAGATTGCAACCGACAATAAAGGCATAGTAGGACTGATTTACGGACTGCTGATGAGTTGGACTCGAGAGGATGTGATCGAAGTGAGTGCGTCAGAAACTTTGGAAAACACTGTGTAGTTAAACATAAAATGTCTAAATTTATATGTTTAATAAAACAGTTGAAAAGATTGTATGTCTCACTTTAATGTCCATATTTTTGGTGAAGGTGTAACTTGTATTTTGCCAAATTAAATCAATTATTGTTTCAGAATGGTTTTAAACTGTGATTATTAATTATGGAATAACCCATAAAAATACGATGCAACATTTGAAGAAGCAGAAGTTTATTTATAAAGAGGGCACTGTAATATGATTAAGAGCTTTACTGTAATACCGTAACGCTCCAGTAGGTGTCAACGATGAGCAACAGATGGTGGCCGCTGCCTTAAGTTTAAAACAAAACTATTGATGACTAAGAAGCTTTAAACAAAGGCGGCGCGATGGATGGCAGCGCTGCTACAGAGAACTGTGTTCCATACTCGGCCTTATTTCAAATGTATTTAGACTTTCATTCGGTGTTCAGTCTGTCAGATATGTATAGTTCATTTTAATGGTAAGTCTAAACTGCCCTGGTATAATTATCACACTAGCTTCTTTAAAAGATATCTCCAATAAAAAAGTGGGAGAATCTGACATATTTATTAAAGATAAATACATATAAAATGGTTAATTACAGCAAAATATTGCCCACATTTTCTTTATTACACATTTGGATTGCATATTTGAAGTATAAAATTGTCATTTTGCTTTATGGGCCAGGTTTAAGGCTCTGTAATGACACCTTATTGGGTTAGTTTGATTCCTCATAGAACTATTGCTGGACAAACAACCGTTTCATTCTGGAAAAGGGTTCTTTGCAAATAAAACTGGTATTGGTCTTTAAGAAGAATTATTGTACAGCAGGCTACCTAGCAAGATACAAGAGACGAAGAAAATGTGAACTTAGCCTGTACTATTGTATGCAGCAAGAGTCCTTTTAAAATCACACAAACACTCTGAAATATCACAAATCTGTTCTTATATATACATGATTATGCTTGGAATCGGATAGATAGTTAGATAGAAAGATAGAACTGTATTTGTCCCTGGGGGAAGTTTGGATTATTACAGAAACTCTTTAAATAAATAAAAAATGAACACACAGACACATACACACTTTGACCTGAATAAAAGCGAAAATTAAAAATAAACAATCTGCTCTAAGGAAATAAAGGTTCTTTCTGGAACCTTCATGTGCATAGTTTGGAATTTGGAATCAAAGCTGTTTCCCCTATGGCATTGCTCTGAAGAACCTGCACTTTGGCACCTTCATTTTTACTATGATTAACATCAGGACTAAACGGATAATCTTGGCTATGAGTCCATCCAGTGGACCCTTTTTCCAGGTCCACGTACGGGTGCCAGAGCCCATTCCGTGTACCTGCAGTCAGTCCATATACACAATGGGAGTGGAAGTGTTGATCCTGTCATTCCAGGCCATATATGCATTTTGCAGTTAAAATAGAGCCTTAATTAATTACCACCTGCCTAAAGAAGGGGCCTGAGTCGCCTCGAAAGCTTGCACATTGCAATCGGTTCAGTCAGCCAATAACAGGTGTCATTTTGCTTGACTTCTCCTTGCAGCATTAAGCTTGGAATAATAAGGAGCATTCGACACATTGAAAGCATGACAGCCCCTAGTAATCTCCTACATTTCAACTGATCACTTGAACAAAACATGAAAAGGTGGTTGCAGATAGCACACAAACATGAACAATAAGCTACAAGGGCACTAAATCAAACTCCGAGCAAAGCAGCACAAAAATGTGATGAGATCTTATTAGAAATGCCCTTAACTACTCCTGCATAACTTTCCATGTCCCTTCACCAGCTGTCAAAATCTTCTTTTCTAACCCATATGTTACAAAATATTGATAGATAGATAGATAGACAGATAGATAGATAGATAGATAGATAGATAGATAGATAGATAGATAGATAGATAGATAGATAGATAGATACTTTATTAATCCCAAGGGGAAATTCACATAAATAGTCAAGTGTGATAAAGATGTACTGTCTTATTAAAATCTCTTTAAAATATATATTTTGTGATGTAACAATTTGTAGCACACTATCCAAGAGAATGACTTTGTTTTCATGATTCAGCCCTGCCAGGCCATCTTTCTTCAAAGTGACACCATGCACTCTTACAGAAGTCGCTAGATGGAAAAATATTCAGACTTCCCAGAAATCGATCTACAATTCCTATATGTAATGCAGTTATAATCTTTAAGAATCCAATAAATACCAGATAATAATATTGTGTGATACTCATACAGGACTGTAGAGAATGAGAATTTATTCCAAGTGCCCGTGAACTCAACACAAGGGTGTACACTCATAAGCATATACTGGTGTTCTTAATGGCACTTTACTGGACGGTGTGGTTCCTCCTAGACCCATTTCTTGACAAGAACCATCTCATTCTATAAAGAGTTTGTTGCACATGAAATTGGCTCTTTTGCTTTTGAAGATGATCCTAATATGTGGACAAAACAGAAATCTTTAATGTATAGTAATCTACATAACAGAATACAACAAATCAAGAAAACCTGAACTTTGACTGTGTCACTGTATGCAGCAAGAGTGCTTTTAAAATCCTGAAGCCATTGATGTTTCACAAATCTGCTGTCATTTACTTATGATTACTGACAGCGTGTTTTTGATCTAAATAAATAAATACAGGTTATTTATGGG
The DNA here is from genome assembly GCF_016835505.1 of Polypterus senegalus. Taxonomy (NCBI): domain Eukaryota; kingdom Metazoa; phylum Chordata; class Cladistia; order Polypteriformes; family Polypteridae; genus Polypterus; species Polypterus senegalus. Next base: position 161,490,373 of record NC_053160.1, read on the forward strand.
ACTTTCATGTGGATGGTTCTTTAAGGAACCACAAATGTTTCCCCTATTGCCTAGCTCTGAAGAACTTATACTTGGTGACCTTTATTACTAAGAGAATACCCAGAAAAGCGTTCCAGTCCTTGAAAATACGAACTCGCACCTGCAAACCTGCCGCAAACCAGCGTAAGTGACTGTAATCATGTAGGACAGCACATTAGTTGGGGCTGCAACTTTATGGATTCGGCCGAACTTTGCAGGATCTCTAAGTGCTGCATGAATTTTCTTTTCATTTTGTCAAAGACATGCAGCTTAGGTTCATTCACGTGTCATTAAATATGCTTTGTGATAGCGTCGAGGACGTTTTCCTGCCTTGCGCCCATTGCTGCTGGGATAGGCTCTGGCCTTGAAAAGGCTTTTGCAAGGTTTGTTGACAGAATGTCGTGATGTAATAACTGCAGTAGTGTGCGATCATTCTAAAAAATTTAAAGAAATAACAATTGTGATGCAACTGATTGACAAGAGTATCCTGATGCAATACTGGTGGTCCCTACCTAATGAGTTTATTTGAGTATATTTGTGAAAAGATTGACTGGCAGCGTATCTCTCGGGGTGAGCAGTCACTCTAAAACGTGTTTATATTAACTTAATTGTAAGCATTCCGACGTGTTGAATATGCTGATGAAGTTGTATACCTTGGAAAGAATCGGTTACATCTGAATTGTGATTCTGCTTTATTTCTAAATTTCAAGGTTCTAACTGCTAAATATATGACGTTAAATCATTAAAACTATGCCTTGAACTTGTTTATCATGAAACAAACAGAAACTAGGGGGTGCAACATGCAGCCTTGGCAGAGCTCGCACGCTCCGATTCTCTTATGTAATAACCTGCAATAACCAGCACGAAACTGATGCAAAGCTTTATTGGGCCAGCAGGCGGCGCCCTTAACGCGGCCATAACTTGTGGTTGAAAGAGAACAAGAACAAAAATCTTTTCTTAGTAAATACAAACTGTATGTACAGTACTTCTAAATGTGATTAAAATACTTTTTCTACGTTCCTAGGCTAAAATATATGGAGCTTTTATTTTTCAGTAAACTATAATAGTAAAAGGATCAATGGACAAACAACTTTAAATATAATACAATGTGCATTTCAAAGAGAACGGGAAAAGCACACAATGCCAGAAATCGCAGTCATCTGTTTCAGGACTAAAACTGCTCTCAGAATGGGTCGGTCTTGCAGTATGCAGACAGACAGCACGTAATATTCTGCATTTGAAGGAGCCACACGCCGAAGCCTGGCCATTGTGTGCTCTCTTTACAAATGCTAACTATCAGCGTGTGCCGCTCCCAATCTGCCACTTTTGTCGTCTCACTACTCTTGAAAAATTCTGCGCGCATTGTCAAGGGACACGCGCGTGTGCCCAGGACACACAGATGTTTCTTGTGACTTTGCATAACTTATTGTCCAGATAAAGCACGCATACGATTTGTGTGGCACACTTTTTACATAACAACTCTCGAGACATTAAAGACGACCGAGGCGGCTGTTTGTTTATTTTTGGAAAAGTATGAGGTTTTTTAATTTGCATGGAATGGGTTACGGGTAAATGTTCCGTCTATTGTGTTTACAGCTATCATTTTCAGTTCAAAAAGGAAAGTGACTATTAAACTTTTCTTGCACGTCTTCACGAATTCCTTCTTCTCTTTGATTAAGCTCTCCTTAAAATGTAATCATCCAAATTAACACAACAACCTGCAGAGTCTTTGACAAGAAAAACAAAGAGCAGTTAACAGATTATCAACTCGATTAAAGCAACCTGCCAAAAAAAATCAAATCTTTTTTTTTTCCTTCTTCTTTCATTTTATTTATTTGGAGTCTTTTAATCTTTTTGTGATGATTAAATCTGCCGGCTCCAGTCTGCCCAGTAACTACAATAACAAAAGAAGCAGACTTGAGGCGTTGTAATCCCGCCCCCACGTGGGTGTCTGACACGAGCCTCGGCAATTCCAATACTTCATTAGCATACTTCTAATCTCACCAGCCAATGAGAAGCGAAAGGCACGCCCACACAGCCCAGCCGGCACTATAGACTATATAACCACGCTCTGGGTTTGCTTTCTTGTATATTGCTTCTAGCTTCAGACGAGTGATAAAGCTTTCTTAATAAGCACTTGAACTAAAAAATGACACTTGAAGAAATCCACGGACAGGAAAGCACAGTTGAAACCACAGACAGGTAAATATCGTGCAGCAGTTTATTATTACACATGCTTAAAGAAATTCTGTATTTGTACTGGAGTCTCTGATCTGAGACGATTCTAAGCGTCTAACTCTTCTCCTTCTCTCCCGTTTCTCTAGGATGCAGTGTGCCGGCAAAGCACTCGAGGAACTGCTGCTCTCTGCAAAAAGCCAAGACTGTATGACGGTCGGAGTTTACGAGTCTGCAAAAGTCATGAATGTGTAAGTATCTTGTTCTCTTTCATTTTTTAAAGTCTGCAATCCAACACTTATCAAGCAAAACATGCTTTAAACTGTACGGTGTCCAGGCATGCCAGTCTAATCTTAACTTTCGTTTCTCTCATGCAGCGATCCCGACAGCGTGGCTTTCTGCGTACTGGCAACTGACGAGGAGTACGAGTGCGATATTGCTCTACAGATCCACTTTACCCTCATCCAGGCTTTTTGCTTCGATAACGACATCAACATCGTGAGGGTTAACGACACTCAACGCCTTGCAGAGATCGTGGGCAGTACCGATGAATCCGGAGAACCCAAGGACGTGCATTGCATTTTAATCACGGTAAGCTCTCCTCCACCCTCTGCTTCTTGCCTACTTTTTCTTTCTTTTTTAATCAAATTGCATTTTTTTGTAGTTGTGGGTCTTTACAGTTTACTAATATGCGTTTCACTTTTCCCTTAACAGAATCCAAGTGATGATTCGTGGAAAGACCCTGCATTGGAAAAACTGAGCTTATTCTGCGAAGAAAGCCACAGCATGTACGAGTGGGTGCCCGCTATCACACTGCCTGAGCGCTGAACGCCGACTCAGCCACGTCACTTTCTTACTGAGGATGCTTTATCCTTTTTGTTG